>NC_134951.1:40351030-40687459 GCF_965638725.1 Aptenodytes patagonicus | reverse complement strand
AAACCCTTCAGATGGCAGTAACTAACTTGATAATTCGACCTAAGAAAAGTCATAGGGTCTGATACTGAATCCTGAATACACAAGTCTGAAAAGGATTTAGGGATCAGAGTGAACAGACAATTCAGCGTGAAATTCCAGAGTGGTGCTGGAGCAGAAAGGATTAAGGCAGCCTTTGGCTATGCAAGCAAAGAAGTTGTGAGTCGAAGTAGGATGTAGTTCTACCTCCGTCCACTGTACTGGTGAGCCCAACATTGGAATAACAGACTGGGGTTCATCAGCACTAGCTTAGAAGAGATTTGTCTCATCCAGAAATAGATATGCAAGCTGGGTCGAGGTGAATTATCCACTGGCAGAAAGTGATTATAAAGGGAACCTTTTAGAGGTTTGCTGTCTGGTGAGATGGGTCCCATCTTTGCTGCTTGTAGTTTGCTTGCAGGATGTTGAAAAGTTGGAGGCTGGTCAGAAGAGGGCCATGAAATGATTTAAGACCAAGAGAGTTATAGTTACAGACTCAATCTGTTTAAGTTTATCAAAAGAAAACTTGGAAGTGACATGATTACAGTGTACTTTGAGGAGACAAAATACAGGCCCTAAAAGGTTCTTTATCCTGACAGACAAAGGCATAAAAAGAACTAATGGCTGTAAGCTCAGGCTTGTTAAATACAAATGAGAAATTAAGAACATTCATTATTTGTAATCAATGAGAAACAAATTACCAGGGTTGGTAGCAGATTCTTAATTTTTAGATAACTTCAAATTATGACTGGATGGAAGATATACTTTAGCAGAACACAAGTTATTTGGCTTAATATAATCAATCACTCTTTATTTGCTGTTGTTAATAGGAGTATTAAATCTTTTCAGTCACTAAGGTTCCAGAACAATACACTATCTACAGATTTTGTTCCCATTTCTTTTTCCGTAAAATACTAAATGTAATTTTGTTTGGGTTTTGATTTTTTTCAACAGTGACTGTGGGAGGAAATGTGTCTGAGAAACTGCAGTATAATAAATAAATAAATAGCACATATAAAATACATTTTCAAACATGACTTTACTTCCCCTCAAGAGGCTTGAATCTAATATTGGTTCCAATCTCAGCATTTCAAGTCCTTCAGCAAAATTCATGCTAATAGATACAATTGTTTTGGATTCTGCCTCTAATGCCCTGACACACTCAAGAATGTCATGTTAAAACAGCAAACACGAGTAATTCCCATTATTATTCCAAGCAAACAAATTGCCTTGGAAACAGTGGAACTAATGCAGATGCCATCGTAGGGATTTGTTTTCTGCATTGCTTCATTTCTTCACAACAATAACCTGGCACCTTCCCTACCCCCTGCCACGATAACCCACCAGCTGTCCTCTCGGGTCATTGCCCGGCTTCCCCTGCATTGTATCCATCTTCCCTCTTCCTTTGGGCACAGAGGGGACCCCAAATGGCCCATCATTCCACGCTCATGATACGCCTATGTCTCGGTTGTGTCCCTTTCCCCATGGCTAGGCAAGGGGCCATGCGTGGGTTGGAGTTGCACGTGTGCCGACTCATCAGCCAGCCAATGCACATGACGAATTTGTTCTGACCAGGTTGCTGGCAATTGCTGTTACACTCACTCTGCAACCTGTCCCTCCGTGCAGGACATTAATTTAGATCTCTCTCATCTGCCCGGCCACAGACTTTCATGAAATTTGTAGGAAATTATTTGTCATTGATACTTTACCTTTCTGTCAGGTGGGCTTGTAGTCAGCACATGATAGATGGATGGACAGAGACAGCAAGATCACGTAAGCTGCATTCCCCTGGGAAACCAGACCGAAAACACATAAGGTATGCGTTACAGAACACACTGGCTTAACTTTCCTGGCCTGTAAATATGTTTAAACCACAAATCTTCCATGGGAAATACACAAGTTAGTGAGAAGCAGAACAGAGTGAACTCAAGATGAGTTCAGGATGATATACTGAGTGTCTGTATCTCCAGAAAGTAATTCTACTTCTTTCCACAGACAAGGACTTTTTTAATATTGTTTTTCTTTGAGTAATAGCATATCTCATACACCATTAGATATTACAAAATTTTCTAGAAATATACAAATGGATTTCAGAAGCTTCATTCTTCTACCATTTATAGTCTGAAAAGTATTAACAAGTTTTCCTTCAAAAGGCTGAAAAGTCTGAGCTAAGTGTAGAGTTACGTGAAATATATTCTCCCTTTTCATGTATTTTTCCTGAGTATCCGTGCCTACATTATTGTCATCAGCACGACCTATGAAGGTAATAGCATGGAGCAATCGATAAGATCAGGCTTTAAGCCTGCAGTGCTGCTAGCTTCTAGTTTAAAAAACAGAAGTGGAGGCAACAGGAGTCTGTGATTCCCTTTGTAAACTCATTTGAATCAACTCTAAATTAATTGTTACAATTGCACTGAGTTACTAGCTGCTCTAATAATACGTAAAGTATCAAGAATGCAAACAATGGCAATGAAGTCAAAGATATGAAAGTCTGCAGTAGGCTACATTGTGGAAATCCTTTTTGGTAGAGCAACTTTTGCAGATTTCTCTGCAAAATGATTGTTAAAGATGTTAAAGTACAGATAATGAACACCACTATGAAGTCCACTTCTAAAGCAATGTCGATTAAGCCCATGTTCCCTGAGGTTCTTGGAGGAAAGGATTATAAAGTAAGGCCTAGAAAATCTAGGTAACTGATTTAAATGTAACTTGGATTTGAACTGATAAGAAATAATTACCACTGTGTATAAATATGCCAACTTTACTGTTCCCTACACAGGACTAACTGGCATACAGAACTACGTAGGTCCAACTAATTTATTTTAGGTATTTCATATTCACTTCCACATTTTTACATGGTTGTATTTTTTGAAGAACTATTGTCATGGAAATGAAAATTTGTTCCCCCTTTTAATTTGATTTTTACAGGCAATTTTTTTTAACTAGAATTGGTCTCTCTCTGCCCATTAACCATTTTTTTCCACTGCCAGACTCAATGTCATGTAGGAGGACAAAAATATTGCATACTAGTGACAATGGGTAGTATCTCTAACCCAGCTGGCATGCTAGATGATGTTTTCTTGAGAAAATGTCACCCTCTGAGGAGAAAATCAGAATTTTTTTTAATTAGATAGATCCTGTCTGTGTTGCACACACTGAAGAATTTTGGCTTTTTCAGTGCTTATCTGATCCTCTTTATAGGACTAAAAAGTTATTTTGATTGCACCTGCTTCTGGTGGCTGAGTTATAGGCTAAAATAAGGAATAAAGAGCAGGTATAGAAGAACTTTGAGAAGCTCTAACCCCAGGTGAATATACACTCAGTAGTGCTCTCTCATTTCTAGGTAGACACAAAACATAAATGTTGGAACTGTCACCTGCCTCCGCCAAGAATCTTCTACAAAGTCAGACTGAGTCTAAAGGGTGTAAACTGCCATGCTCACGGCTCTTCTGAGAAAAAAATGGAAGTTAAGAGGATATTGATACAGCTGTAGAAGAATGAATGAAAACTGAGTGACTGATTTGTGCATTTGGGATAAAGCAGACCTGTGACAATAAGTTAACATGAACTGAAACAACTCCAGCAGGAGCCTACACCAAAGCTTAAAGCCAATTCTTGTGAGTGAGGCAGAGCAGGATCTTGGGCCTCGACCTCCCACATCCCAGGAGTATCTTCAAATGACTGGGATGGTTTTCCCCGCCAACCTGTTTGGGAAAATACTGCAGGAAGTTGACACCAGATCCACCAAAGTACTTAGGCTTTTAGCTCTTACTGAAAAGCTAAATAGGAGTTACAGGCTTGATGCCTTGAGAAACTGCATCTTAGTTTAGAGTTGTGCTGCCATTCAGAGGGACCTTAACAGGCTGGAGAAACGAGCTGAGAAGAATTTTATGAAGTTTAACAAGGGCAAATGCGAAGTCCTGCCCCTCGGGAGGAATAACCCAGTGTACTAATACAGGCTTCGGGCCAACTGGCTGGAAGGCAGCTTGTTGTAAAAAGACCCGGGGGTCCTGGTGGGCAACCAGTTGACCATGAGTCAGCAACGCATCCTCACAGCAAGGATGGCCAACAGCCTGCTGGGTTGCATTAGGAGAAGCATTTCCAACAGGTCAAGGGAGGTGATCCTTCCCCTCTCTTCATTACTAGTGAGATACATCTGGAGAGCTGGGTCCAGTTCTGGGCTCCCCAGTACGAGAGAGACATGGACATACTGGAGAGAGTCCAGAGAAGGGCCATGAAGATGATGAAGGGCCTGGAGCATCTGACATGCAAAGAGGCTGAGAGAGCTGGGCCTGTTCAGCCTGGAGAAGAGAAGGCTCAGGGGGATCTTAACAATATATACAAATACCTGATGGAAGGTGGAAAAATGATGGAGACAGGCTTTTTTCAGTGGTGCATTGACAGGACAGACAATGGGCACAAACTGAAATACAGGAAAATTTATTTAAATGTAAGAAAAACCTTTTTTTACTGTGAGGATGGTCAAACACAGGAACAGGTTGCCCAGGGAGGTTGTGGAGTCTCTGTCCTTGGAGATACTCAAAACCTGACTGGACATGGCCCTGTGCAACCTGCTCTAGGTGACCCTGCTTGAGCAGTGGGGGTTGGACGATGACCCTGTGATTCCTACTCTGGAGGCTCCTGTACAGGACTAGCGAGGCAATGATCACCCAATTGTCTCCTGGCACGTTTTTAATGTTTCATAATAAATAATGTAAAATATAGTTTAAGCAATTTTCTGTTTGTTTTTAACATCATGTCCCTCTAACTTGCTCACCACAGATTTTCATGTGGAACTTTCTAGTCAACACCAATTAGACAGGTTTCAGGCAGGGAAGATGCATTATGCCTAATGCAACACTTGTAATGTGAAAAGTATTATACAGAGTAAGAGCTGACAGCCCACCCTTGGGAAAATATGGAAATTTGGCTTAGAGCCACAGTTTAAACTTGGATTTTGCTTGTTAAATTCCCAGCAGGTCAGTGATTCAGTGTATGCATTCAGATAACCAGAGACAAGATATCTTGAAAATGACACCTTGTTACTTACAGAATGAGAAACATGGGATGAACTATTAACTTTCCTTCCTCTTTCTCCTAATAGCTTATCTATCCCATTTTTAACTCCTATATCTGTCAAGGGAAGAAGAAAACAAAAGGAAAATACATATGCTTTTCATTAGCATTGCTGTGACGTGTTACAAGCACATGCACAGAGTGGACCACCTTGTTAAATTCTGGCGACAGGCTGTGCTCAGATGCCTCCCAATTCTTCACAATGCACAAGTGACCTTTTCCAGCCACTCACCAGAAATGAATACAAGCTGGTACAAAACCAATACCAAATAATTTTAAAAGGATTAGCAAGCCTGGATAGTTCAGCATGTCCTGCTCTGTCGGAGAGGCACATGTAACTCCCTTTCATGGAAAAGGGTTATTTTCACCTCTCTAGTGGCAGCCCTGAGAGTGTTCTCCGTCATTCCCTTCCTCTCCACACTTGATATTTGTTCACAGAGAAACTCATGTCATTCCCCTTCTGAGTCCTACCTTCCAGGTGGTAAAACACAAAAATCTGTGGGATTTTTTTCTTTAGTTCCATTCTGTGTCTGTTATATCACTGCCCACCTTCTTCTCAAACTTTTTTGGTTTTGATGAACTGTGTTTATGAAAAAGAAAGCGCAAGCTAGAGATCAATGAATAATGAAACAAACTAAATTGCAAATATTTTATTCAAACTTTTGGGGAAAAATTTCCTTCTACAAGATATGAAAGTAATGAAAAAATGAATAGTGTATGGGAAAAAATATCATTAAATGCATTGAGTGACTTATTTGAGGAATATAATTCAATAATCCTTAGGGAAAAGAAAGTGCCCCACATGCCAAGCTTCTAACCTCACATACGCCTGCTTTCCACACACCAATCAAATCTTTAGATGCCATATTTGAGGCTGTTACCTCAGAATACCCCACTGGACAAAAAGATAGGTCAGTAACAACTATTACAGGTGATGATTCTAGGAAAAAGAGGCCCCATGCTCCCTGAAGGAGAGAATTTCTTTTCTTAGCATCGTGCATACTGGCAGAGTATTATACTGAGTGGTCATTCCTACCTCTCTTCCCAGTATTCTTGTAAAATTAGCCGTGAATACCTAAACTTTGTCACAGCTGTTGGAAAGATCTCCCAGTCTCAAATCCTGGAAAATTCTAATTCTTCTTAGTTTAGTATTATGGGCTATTGACAGACTGAGGGCATACTTTCTGGAGCCAGAAAAAGCAGGAATACTCATTTAAGTGCACTTGAAGATTCTGTGTTTTGAAGTCTTGATCTCCCTATATGTCAGGTTTTTAATCTGTAAAACACCCTCAACAGCCCTTCCTTTCTACAGTCCTTTTCTCTCATCTATTAAAACTGCAACATCTCGAGGACAAGGACTGCCTCTTTTCTATATGTTTGTATATCACCTAGTGGAATGGAGCCTCTGGATGCTATCATATTTAACTGGGTATTACCAGAGTGAACTCCTAAACAATGCAATGAAAATTAGTATTATCTATCATAAACCTGACAGTATTACAAACTAAAACAGCATAGTCTAGAACCTGACATTGGTCTTTGAATAAACACTTGAGATTTGATGATTGTCTTCGAGGGATGACTTAGTATGGGATTTGCAAGAGATGATGCAGTGGAGCTGTCTACTTGATATATTTTGATATGAAACTAGTTAATCCCCTGATATTCATTTCTTGTTTTGCTGGTTGATGCATGAAGACTCCAGGATTTAGAGTGCATATGGCTGCTCATCCCTCCTAGCTTTCCTTTTCAATCCTCTATAAAGGATCCTCTTCAAAGCTGGGCACAGATGCTAACAGCGGGTTGACGGCAGTTAACGGCACAGAGTCAGCCAAACCTCTTTACGAAATAGAAGTGCAACATGCTTTTCCAGGGAGTAATTAGAGCATTTTTCAGACTAGGGGCTCAGTGTTGCTGCTGACCAGTGGCTATTCCCACCTCTCATTCTTGAGAAAGGCTGTGGCCCTGTCAGTGGACAAAGCCTCACAACCACCCACAGTATTTGCTCCCAAATAATTTTTCTCTTTGCTTTCTCATGCACTTATCTACTTTTCAAACTCAGCATTTTGACTTAGAGTCTGAAAGCACTTTCCTGACATCCGAGTGCTCTCCAGGGCATCAGCCCACAATTAAAGCAAAGAGATCCTGAAGGGGTGAGCTGCAAGTGAGAATTTAATCTGTGCCTTAGGATGGATACGTAATACATCATTACTTCTTGTGTCTGCTTTTACATCTTCTTATGTTTTTTCAATTTTTCTTGCATGAAACAAGACAGATATTTTCTTGGCGGACTCTTGGAGGCCCAGAAAGAGGCAAAGAAGGTTGTGGGTGCTGCTGTCAGATGAAATCCACTCCTCATTTCAAATCCTCTTATTTCAAATCTACTTTTGAAGTGAGAGTCAGATTTTTTGAGGGGAAAACCAAAATCTTCAAGGGTGATAGTTGTATGCTATCAAGTAATAAAAATAGTGCAAGCTTTTTAACAGTTTGTTGGGTTTTTTTAATTGATGCTTAAAGCAATTATGACACTGTCTTGCTATAGCCTGTGCCAATGTGATGTAATGTGTGTTGCTCCACAGGCAAGTTGCTGAGGCTAATTTTCTCTAGTGTTTTGCTTTGGCACCAACAGCATCCCTCATTAGTTTCTTTATTAGTACATTTAAATACCCTTTTAGCACCATTAAGTCTGAAATGGCTTTATTCTTCGTTCAGCAGTATTTGTGTTCAACATATTTTCTCAGCGTTCCCTACAAGGTTCCTTACAACAGATGTTATGACGCAGTTGAAGGAACGTGAACCAAATTGTAGGTAATGGTCCATGCTTATTTGTTTTGTGTAAGCTGTGGTTTCTATAGCTACTGTACATCTGTTTCATGCCATTTGCTGATCACTTTCTGTGGCTGTCTCAGTCTAGATATTTAAAGCACGCTGTACTGATACTGCTCGGCACAGCAATCTGATAACAGCTCAACATGTGAACCAAGCTACAAATTTGGAAACATGTTTGAAAACAGCTGTTAAGTCTACATAGTAATTCTCTACTACCGGCACAGTGGCCACCTCACCAAAAATTGAAACACACGGAGGTCCAGTCTCAGCAAAAGACTTGAAAATACAACTAACATTGAGTGCAGTTAGGCATGGTCTTCAAGCTGGTGGTTAAATTGGGCTCCTAGTGTGGCAACCCAGAGGCAGAGACAGCAAATCTCTTCGTATGCTGCACTTTTACCAAAAATCAGAAAACATCCCTGGCTGAGGGATATAATTCTGTTGGGGTCGTTGTAATTACCTGAGAGCCGCACCAAAGATAAATTTGACTCGTCGTTTTTCTATTGAAGTTTTTCCTTCTGACATAGAAGCACAGTAGCAGAGTCTTGGCCCTTCAAACTTTGCCTTTATTGAAGGAATTCCTCTTCTGTCTTGAAATCTCTGCTTCTGCCATTGAAAATAATGCTATTTGGCTTAAACTGCTGGGGTTAAAGACTGACAGTAAGGGCTAATGTTTTGTAAACTTTACATCATTTGTGTACTTTTTTCCCCTGCCACCCTCTACCAGCCATCCTAGCTGCTTTTTCTGGTTTTGGTTGGTTAGTATGAGTTTGCTTTTCTAAGTGTATAAGGGAAGCAAAAAAGCTGAATTGGTTCATTCTGCCTTTATTGCTTACTTTCTGAAGGAAGTTGGGCTTACATGATCTGTTTTTCAAGTCTTTCTTTACAGTTGTTCATATGTCAGCTAATTTCAGCTATATTTGACCAAAAGGGTAGGGATCTCAAAGGTATTACGTGCTTGCAAACTACTTCTCCCTGGCTCCTTTTCCCCCCATGAAATACCCAAATTAGTTCCTCCACGGAGGAAAAGGCTGCAATGCTCAGCTGCATTATTAGACAGCTGAGAATCCACCTGGCAGACAGCCTCTGGAAACAGGACCTCTGAAGTGCTGCAATACACAAATCTGCTGGTTTCGGATAGTGCTAAATGCTACTTCAACTTTCATGGTAAAACTTAGGCGGTTGTATTAATTTTCAGCATTTTTTTTGCACTGAATTTTAAGGCATTTCTGGTCTTGATGGCAATACAATAAAACTTGAATCAGTTACAGTGTGCAAAAGTTTCTTTATATTCGATTAATAGGCTCATTTATTTCAAATATGATGAGAAGGTACCCAGCACATTAATTGCCTTCAGCAACTGTCATGTAATAACTGGCTGGGTTTTATTAGTTCATAATACGGGTCTTTCTGTCATAATCTGACATTATTGATTCTCTACCAAAAAAAGAATAAAAACAAATGTTCCCTTACTCTCTTCTCACTTCTTCTCAAATTTCAGATACTATCCATACTTTCTTTCAGCTCCAGCAGAGCTCATGGAAACTGTACTTTGAGGAAGCAAAGAACGCTTATTGCATATGAGAAGTTGCAGCTCTAAGGTAAATGTAAATTATATCCAGAGGAAAAAGAGAAATCAGATTCTTTACTCTGGCAAAAGTGTGAAAATCAGCAAGAAGAAAAACTTACTGAGGTCTTACTTCCATGGTAGAAGGGTTTTTCTAGGACTAAATATGCATATTTTAATCATGAAATGGATGAGTATAAGCTAAGCGTAGCCTAAGCAAGAAAAGCCTAGCCTGCTTTGCACCTGAGCTAGAGGCATTCAGGCTTGCTTTACCTGCGCAGTGCATCACCGTGGGTCATGGTTTGCACTACACACTGCTGCAGCAAAGAACACGACTGGTTTTTCCCATTTTGCTCAGAAAAGTTTCATTTTTCATTTAGAAGACGTTTCCGTGGCTCTGCTCCAGCAGTTTATAGCGTTGATGCGGCAATAAAGTGGCTGTCGTACTGCTGGCAGGAGCTGCCCGGACTTCTTGCCCTCCAGGGAGGGAGCGGGGAGCCGGTGGCTGCAAAGGGAAGATAAAGCCATCCCATGGCAGAGGCGGCGGCGAGACGGCTCCACGGGGCGCAGCAGGGCAGCTCGTGAAACACCAGCTGGGTAGGAGACTGTGACAGCTCTCCTCCTCCAGGCTGGGTTGTTTCTGTTTGGGTGTTGGGCACCGACAGGTCGGCGCATTAGGTCAGGGGCGGTGCTGCTGCTGCCGGGCTCTTTGCTCCCCTCGGGAAGCGGACGGGCACCAAGGCACGGACAGCTGGAAGGAGTCATTGGCCGAGTGCGGTCGGTAACAGGGCTTTTCTCCAAACACAGCCCAACCCAATTATCGTCCTGTTTGCTGTTCCAGGACAAAGGATGTTGAATATGACTAATGTACGCTTGTCAACTAGTGCGTGGTTCGATATGGCAGATCGGAGAAAGGGGCGGATAATGCCAATAAAATAGTATTTGCTACATGAGGCAGCAACATTGACTTGGATGTGTGGATCAGATTTGATACTCAGTCTTTCATTTCTCTCCTCCTCCTTTAGCAGCACTGCTTCTAATCATAATATATTATCGATTAGCCCAATATGAAAAGGTGTTAAATTAGGGAAAAAACAATGTTGGTGAGTTGTTTTTTTTTTCTTCCTTGGATGTGCAGAAAATCATGGACATCATAGTTACTAAATGAATAAAATGCATCTGCTGCTATAACATCACAATGTTATTTTATGACGCTCTTTAAACCAGAATACAAGGAAGAAAAGTTGTTATTTTTATATAAGCAAATATGATTCAAGTATCTGAAGCAAAAGTTTTTTCTTTCCTGCACATCACTGAAGGATTTAAAAGAATTGCTGAGAGGTATCTGCTTACTGAAATTCCTAACTTCACTGAAAGAGCCCATCAGTCTAATATTTTTTTTTACTTCTAGTTTTTACAATACTTTACAGAGTATATAATTACAGTTTTACAGACAATGATACAGACTATCAGTTATGTTATATGATGTATCAAGAAAAAAAATGGTATATTACATTTATATAAAACTCTTCCTCCAGTGCTGAGCTAACTCTCACACTTTCCCTGCGGCCAGAAAGACAATGATCCAAAGCACGAACAGACTTAAATGCATTTACTTCAAGCAAAGGGTTATGACCTGGTTTAACTATATCCTGGAGACTAGTTTGACTGGCAAGAGTGTCAGAGTTTGCAGGGTTGGTGCCTTAATCCTCCAGGCCTTTCAATGATATCTGGCACTGTAGTCACTCTGTCAGGGCTAATAAATGGCCCCGTGGATGATTACCTTTAAATATTATAGCCATTGAAAGTAAATTATTGATGAACATCATTACCTCATTTCTTTGAGGACAGCTTTTACTTCTATTACATTAAAAAATAAACAAAATAACAGATGGTTCACCATCTTTTTTGGTCAAAGGAAAAAAAAAACGTTTGATTGAAACTGTGTATGCTTTGTACAAGGATGATAATCTGAATTAGAATGCTATTTTTTTGTCAATTTTTTTTATTCTTGTATTTGATTTTGCAATGAAAACAACGCATTTTTTGTTCCTAAAAAGAAAAGAAAAGACCATACGCATGCTTTGGTGAATCATTTGGTGACTTAAATTTGCAAACTGTAAGTAGATGCTGCATAGCTTAGTGTTAAAATGTTGACCTTCTGGTGCAAAGTAGGCAATTTCTTCAAGAGGGTGGTTTTTCTTCCTACTGTGTATTTGGAAGAGTGTAACCTTGGGACTCAAGCTGTCACAAACACAAAGGAACATTGGAGAAGGGAAGAAATCTCTTTCTTACTGGCTATGAGAAGGAAGAAAATGGTTTGAGGCAGTTAAAAGCTCTACCTTTGCCTAAATTAGGAATACAGAGAAGGAGCCAACAACCTTTGTCCTGGAAGCAGAACTGAGTAACTACCTCCTTGCTTGGCTGCAGGAGGAAACTTTAGGCTACATATAGAGAGGTAGTGAAGGGCTTCAAAGTAGTGTTCGAAAACAGCTTACATACTGAGCAGAAAACCTACCTGACAAGAAAACAGGGAAGGAGAGCATCTCCCCTTTTTGGAGCTCACATGCCTGACTCAGAGGTGGAGAAAAATGTAGCTTCACTGAGGATTCACACACCACAAACCTTCCTTCCTGGCAGGTAGCTGCAGGCACAGTGCTCAGCCCTGGCGATGGGCGAACTCCTATCTCTGCTGCAGTGGGCAGAGGCTGGAGCGTGAGCAAGGGGCAAGGCTGTGCACTTAGCTGTGTATCGCAGTGGTGAACACCCAGCATGATGGGTTTTTCATACAATTGGTAGGGAAGCCTAGGGAGGGCACCCAGCTCTCCATCAGGCTGCCTCATGTCCATTCTTTCATGGCCCCAGGGGATATTGCATCCCTTCCCAAGCCTGTCCCAAGCTCTCCATGCTCTCTACCATACACTGGGACTCAGAGCCAGCAGGTCCTGGGAAATGGTATGAGTGTCTGCTGCTCTGGGACAGTGCACTTTATGATTTTAGTACCAGAAGCACTGCTCCTTAGCACAGCTTAGAGAATCGATAATTATGTTTCTATATTTCGGATACCTACTCAGGAGGAATTGTCCTACAAGGAATAACAGGAGTCCCAATAGGTGGAGAAATTTCCCCTTCCTCCCCTTCCAGAAGCAGAACAAACCTGTGCTGCTTCTCCACATTGAAGGACACAAGGCTTGCATTTCAGGCTTCCCTGCCTCATTGAGACCATCAATCATTTTTAGTGTATGTCATGTCTATGTCATTTGTTAAGCACTGAAACAAACAGTGGCATTCAGAGTCAGAAGCTGCTGTAGCTGGGGTTTCTGTTCCCAAAACCCGCCCTCCTCAATCAGTCACTCTGTGGGACCATGTCTCTACTTCAAAGAGGGCTGAAGATGGAGAGGCATGTGAGGAATGCTGAGCTGTTAAATCACTTAGCTCCTCAGTTCATTCCTGGACCCTTGCAGCCACACTACATATAAACTAGTTTTTTTTGGTTTTTTTTTTTTTGAAGAGTGCGCATGCACGTGTCTGTGTGTGTCTTTTTTTGAAAATTCTGAGCTTATTTCTGAAGCAAACCAGTTAGTTCTCTCTAAAAGAAAAACCATGAACAGATCATTTCATCCCACAGTCTACTCCAGGCCAGAACGTTTGGGTATAAATCACACCAAGTTTGGCTCCGTTCATTCATGACAGCCTTGTAACATCATCCCAGCAAGCACTGGGAACACTGGTCGATCCCCTTTCCACACCTGGGCAGTGTAACATGTACCATTGGCACTGTATTATACACACACCTTTCCCGTGCACTGCAGTACAGATCTTCCAGTTGCTATGTGGAAATCATAGTAGTGCGGGACCAAAGGACAACCAGACAGGACAAAAGCAAAAAAAATGTAATTCCAGATTAGAGACGTATATCTATAGATACAGAGATATAGAGGGGGGTGTGTGTGTGCATATATATAGCCACAAGCATAAGCTGGATCTTTTCACAAGGAGGCTGTACTTTAACCAGTAGCAGAAGCACTATTTCACATTTACATGATGAAGAGATACCACGTTTGCAGTAAGGCTGTATTTAACAAAGCTGGGCACTGTGGTGCTGTTCTAAAACAGGGGTCTGAGACATGGGCAGCACCTGCTTCCTCCTCAGCTCTTCTCCTGTTACTGCATTATATACAGAGAGCAATTGCTGGTCACTCTGTCTGCCTACTTCCCTGCTTAATACACAGATGGCCAGGCCTTGCACCTACTGCTTGTGCTTGGACCAGTGGCCACAGGACTTGGTGTTGCAGTATTTCAGGTGCTTTCCATTGAAAAGCAGCTGTTAGGTCTCGGTGCTAGAGGGGCATCCAGAGGAGACTCGGTGAAATGAATGTGCAGCATGGGTATGGTCAGTCTGCTCTAGCAGGAGCCAGTCCCAAGCAGTTAGGGCACCAGCCAACCCGTACCCTGGTTTGGTCTGAGAACAAGCACTGCTTTCTTGGACAAAAGCCTTTAGCAGTGGAGATGTAGCCAGAGAGCGCGATAGTTAGATGCTCAGAGCTGCCCTCTGAAGGTGTCCATCCCTGTTGATATGATGAGAAGTCTAGAATAGCCAGCAGATAACAAAGATGCCACAAGTGGTTGAAGAAACATTAGCTCCTACCTCCCTTCTTGGTGCGCTGCCTCCATAGAAAGGCAGGCAAAATCACTGCAAAAAGACTGATAGAAATGGAGTAGAAATTGCCTCTTCATTTTTTGACTGCCAATGGGCAATTTATAGGCAGTTGTGCTGGATTCTCAGAATAATCTACCTAAGGTTGTGCATTATTAAAATATTTAATCAGACAACTAAACAGCTCCTCACCATTACTTCCTGGGTGTGCTGGTTTTGCTGGGGTAGAGTTAATTTTCTTCATAGCAGCTAGTATGGGGCTATGTTTTGGATTTGTGCTGAAAACAGTACTGATAACACAGGGATGCTTTCATTATTGCTGAGCAGTGCTTACACAGAGCGAAGACCTTTTCTGCATCTCACACCACCCCACCAGCAAGTAGGCTGGGGGTGCACAAGAAATCTTCTGGTATTATAGGCAATTACCTTCTAGAAAGAGAATAATATAAGCTATGGTGCCTCCGGTCACCTCTTTCCCACACTTGCTGTAAGAGATTAGTTAATGCACATCTCCAGCAATGTGTACAGTTCCTCATATGGATATTGTAGTTTCTTTGGCGTGTCTGCTCCGGTCTTTCCCCTCTGTTTCTTTAGATGTTAGAAACAGCAAGACCTTATCCCTTCTCACAATCTCAAGGCAGGTAAAAATAACTGCTGCCCTACCTTCTGGAGACTGATCTGGATACTGTTATCCCACATTTATTCCCTTTACTTGCATATCAGTTCAAGCCCTAGTACTCCTATTCCCATTTTTGAAACACACTTAAAATGTTGAAATGTTTTTCAGGACCACAGTATTGATTTTAGGCATTTCTCAATAACTGCAGAAAGAGGCATCACGTTCAGGATTTGACATTTTCTTTAACACAGCAGCCAGGCCCCTGGCTTTTTAGGTAGCAGTTCTCGGTTAGAGCTGGAGAGTGCTCAAAAGAGGGTAAAAGAAGCGAGGAACCGGATTCAAGGCTGGAAGCTGTTGCTTCCCTTTGGGTAACATCCTACCCATCAACAGCTCTGGGCAAAGCAGTGGTTCCTGGCTCTCGCTGCCTTCCTGCAGGCGCTCTGGCAAGACACCACGGGTCAGCCAACTGGCAGAAGCTCGCCTCGCTGGGCCGATGGCTCACACACCAGCCGTCTGCAGTGGCCTTGGAGGAACCTGCTGGGAAGCATTGCCTGGCTCAGCGCGGTCCAGTAGCTGTACCTTGCCTTGGCGCAATGCCTCCTGGCATTGTGAAGCAGGCTGCTTGTTCCAAATGACACTCTTTGGCTAAAAAATGAGACAGGGTGGTACTTGCTACACGTCACCCATCTCTGAGCATGGGGGATAGAGGATATAGCCCATGTGAGTGCAGGAAAGCACTCAGAGTTGAGTGTGTTGTCCTAAGGCTACTGAATCAGAGCAGCTATATCTATCTCAGACAGTTCAAACAATGAAATTCTGAGCATCACTCTCCAGGCTTCCTAGAAAATAGTCTTCTGGTCACTTCCTCAGCTGTTGCTTACCATTTATGAGAGTATATGCTCTTTTGATGAATAATTCGGCAGTTACATTTACTACAGAGCATTAGGCTCCCAGAGGAGTTCAGATGTTCTCTCTCAAATTCCCAGAGCAACCTGAAGAATTCCCTCGGGTCTACTCTCCTTTAATGTCTCCACCTCAAAATTTAATACATGAATGACTTAAAAATTGTAGAAAATTATTGCAGATGCAATTGTATCTTCAAGTTTAGAAGGATCAAGTTTTTTAATGCATATTATTGAATTCCCAGTGAAGTTAGGGGTTTTTTTTTTAACCTTGCTTTTTCAGACTTGTATTAGTTATATTGTAATTTTTACCCTATGGCTGCTTTATCTTTGCTTTGATATCTCATTTGAAACAGTTAGTCTTTGAATCAATAGGCTGTTCATACGACCAAAGAAAAAGGGTAGCTAGATTGTCATCCTCAGACTGAGGAGACAGTGAGCCATTATCAGGTAGCAATAAATTCCTCATTATGAATCTGAGTTTCTGATTTCTCTCTCCTCAGTATCAAACAAAACAAGCTTTGCTACTGCTCTTAGTTCTTTTGAGGAATATAATACTTCACCTTATATAAAACAGATTAATATTGAAACACATTCAAAATAACAAGTGGGAGGGAACTCATCACCGAACAAAAAAACAGTGCAGTAAGTAAAGACCAGGGCTGCCCTAAGCTGCTCTGAAGTTCCTCTACTGCAATGCCACGTCACTTTTTATTGAAAGGGACTGCAGTATCACATCCAAGTTTGGAGACTCTGGAGAAGAAATGTGAGGTCTCCAAACTCCATTTCTTCAGTTAGAAGCATGGGCAGGGTAAAATCATGCTTGTTTGCGTCTCTGCTAGATTTATTTAGTCTGAGACGGAGCAGAAGCACTGCCTAATATTAAGGTTTCCTGTACCATGTCCTGCTCAGCCATGTGCAGCAAATCTTTCCTTGAGCATTTCTGTCACTGCTGAGAAATGAGCTATGCCATCTGGAAGGGCAGTTTACCCTGTTTCTGAAGACTACTGCATTGGCTTAATTGTAAAAGGTGATAATAAAACACACATTATTTCACAGGAATGATAAATTCCATTTTTTTTTCATTTTTCCTGAGAAACACAATATATGGGCCTTATGCTCCAGCAGCAGGCTTGCCTCACTCCTATGATTAGTATAGAAGAGCGTTGGAGGGCATAAGAGGAAAATGCATGCTAGAGGGCTAATTCACTCCGTGTGATACCAGAAGAGTGAGACTAATACTGTACAGGAAATCTCCCACCGTTGCACCAGCACCAGCCAGTGTCCGCTGCGACAATGGCAGTAGGGCTCCTCTAGACTGGGACCAGGTATTCCCGCTGCTACTCTGTCTGGCCAACCCTGTGCTGGGATCTGCAAACTCGTGGGGGGAAATTAAAGGTGGCTTTCTGGGTGTAAAAGGATCCAGAATTAAAGGGCGGATGGGGAACAGTGGATCTGCAGCCTATATTATAGGGAAAGCAGAATTAAATCTTTCTAACTTTTTGTTGAGATTTTTCTTACTTAAATTCCCAGCAGTACCTAGTATTACAGTTTGTGCTCATGAATATAAGAAATATCCTCTCTGTTATTTTTTCAAGCTGAAGCAGTTCACCGTGCAGTGCACTGGCCAATGCCGCTGCCTTGGTAGAAATGTGTAGGGGGACAGTGACAGGTCACACTAAATAAAGCTCTGTGGGTTTTTGTGCTTGGAGTACTACTTGCTCTTGGTTTCCATCACCATCTGCATCAGGAAACACATGAATGTGCTTCTTTTGTACACATTCAAACTGGTCATAAATTTTTATGGCCAAGTTTGCTGAACTTTCTCATACAAACACTGCAAACCGAATAACAAAGCACACCAGTTCATGTTTCAAAGGTGACTCACACCAGCTAGCAATTTATCATGGGATCTGTCACAGGCCTATTTTTGGTCTGCTCGCAACGCACACAACCTTACCGAAGACTCCCAGGTGTTCTGGCTCAGAGCGATGCAATATGGTGGGGATTGCCCTGAAACGAGTGAACCTGCTCATTAAAAATGATTTCTGGTATGAAACGGAGACAAGTAGCAGTTAGAACGTCTCCTTTTAGTGACCCTTCTCCTCTCTGCGGAGGTAGGATGCGCAAATGTGGCTCAGAGTAATGATAACTTGTTCTTAGAAAGAACGAGAGCAGGCTGGAGGGAGAGGAAGGATTTTTGGTTTATGCTCTGTTCAATGTATGTATCTACGTATTTGAATTGGCTAACTGGAATTGCCCAATGATACTCAAAAATTTGCATTTGTGAGTACACAAGACGAACGGCCATCGGCTAATCAAATCAATAAAATGCAGCATCTCTGTGGGAGGAGTAAAATGTAATTAAAATGGGATTTCTCTTTTAAAACTATTCCTTTTAAATACGTGTCTTCAGATGGTAAAACTCAACATAAATTGAAGATGGGATATGAAACTCTCTCCTCGGGATGCCGGGTGGAACTAAATGAAAATAATTCCATTTTCTATTAGGTTTTTCTTTTTTTACTTTTACACTATTTTACTAGATTTGATTAACTTTTCCTAGCAAAATTAAATAAAGTGGACGTCCTGTCATGCGTCACAGATTTCAGTACCAAGTGAGGAAATTCATGCACTGTATGTTATTCAGCTGTTTAAATACAGATTTTACTGGAAAATAAATGAAAAGAGATGCTTTCATGGCTGCAAACGTATATCAGATGTTCTAACTGCTTGTTTATATGTCATTAGGCTCTGCACTTGAAACACGAGGCTTTGTCTGTCTGTTGGTTGCGCTACTCAGTTTGAAATCAGACAGCTGCATATGATGAAGTTTTAAACATATTTTTAACAATATATCTTCCATTCCTGTTTTAAATGGGAATGACTGTTTCTACGTATTTTATCGCTTGGAAATATTTTAGTTTGTAGAAATGACCAAGAAAGCTGCTAACAAACAAAAAACCCTAAAGCAAGATACTTACTGCTAAATTTCTCTGCTTGCCCCTTTCTTCCAGTGTATTTCTTCCAGCAAAGCATTCTGCAACAAAACGGAAAAGCTGAAACTTTGCCTCTGGAAGCCTTTTAGAAGGGATGTTATAAATGTTTTATATTGCATCTCAGGGTATTATGCTGTTTCCCCAGGAGGCCAAGTCTTCAATACACAACTCTCGAAGTGTTGTAGGTTAGTTACCTGCTTCCTCATTTACTGTCTGCATGACCATAATGTTCCTTACACTAACCACGCAGTAATGAGTGGCAAGGAGAGTAATGTCTTTGGCTGTACGAACACCTCTCTTAGAGACTATTATATTTGCAAATGAAGTGATCTTTCTGTCACCGGTATTTTTTTTACATCTCGTCGCTGCTGATCAGCATGGAGTCTTTACAGAGAACTCCTATTTCCGTCCTAAGGGTCTTTTTCTATGGTTATTGTATTTTAAAAAGAAACAATTTTATAAACTAGTGAACCTCTTCTTCTCCCTGAAGGTCTGTCTTTCACTCTCTCTCTTTACAGACACAAAAATGCTAGTAGTTTTACACCAAAATGGCCAAGCACATTATGCATTGGTCAGGTCTTAGAAGAAAATATTTTTTTAATTTTTCTTCACTTTTTTTTTCTTTTTAACGCTCTACCTCTGGCTACACTGGGACTGACGCCACAGCTCTTTCTCGAGCAAAAAAGAGAACTCCGCGTGAGCGTACCAAGCTCTGAGTTTATGAGTGATGCCCACCATGCAAGTGGAGGCACGCGTGGCAGAGGACTCATCTCCTGTGTCAGCCTAACAGTTCCCTCTGGAAAACCCAGGGCTGCCCTTGCCTGGCCCCATGTGATCCCAATAGGCAGCTCTCCTCCTCATGTGAGACCTAACTGTGCAGCACAGTCTCCAGATCCCTCTCACTTTTGCCACGTTAGGCTCTGTGCTGATATTTTTATTATCAGAAAAACAATTACATTGTAGAGGGCTGGCACAGATTTCGGCCATGATATTTGCGACCCGTGGCAGTCAATAAGGAACTGAATGGTTTTAAATACATCCTGGACACAGCTGTGATCATGGTAGGGAGAACTTTCACTGCTCTGAAAGTGACAGGTAAAAAGTAATTTGATATTATTGTTCAAATTTTAATAGTCTTTGTTAAGCTTCAGAGTTAACATCTACAGCTACTAATGAGGAGAGTTCCCATCTCTTAGAATTACTGCTCAGAAACTCCCGTCTGCATTTGAACGTGACCTCTGTTAACTGTAGAGGTGAGGTATTAATGAAAGCTAATTCATTAACTAATTCATGGAAGCTAATTATGCAGGAGCTTAAAAGGAGTTGTGGAACTACATATTGTGGTTGTATTACTGCATTAAACATTGGGCTCTGACTTGTGTAAACAGGCTTAGGTCACCAGATTATAGGCAGCTCTTGTTGATGAAAAGGGATGGAGAAATTTATCGCATTTCATAATATAATTTCTTTAATAATGTTTGGTTTAATCAACAAACCTTGTACAAAAAAATACATATAGATGAGTAATAACAATTTCATATTTATATAAATAAAAATACAGCTTTTACAGTTTCATTTAACAAGTACTTTTCAAATGTTACCAATGAAAAACTCAATGAGAATACGCTCTGATGAAACATGAACTGTATTTTACAGCATGAAGTGCTGTTTCACGTAGCTTTGTAAAAACATCTTTTCATTGGATGAAGCAAACAACTTGGAACTGGTGTGATCATTTTCATGAAGAAGGACAACTTGAGGTGTTACTAAATAACTATACTGAAAACCATGCTGATTACCTAGGTGGTCATTGGCTTCTGAACAGCATCTGTGCCACTACTCATAAAATCAAATTTTTCCATAGGGTGGTACGCCCAGAAGAAAGTGAACTGATGGCTCCTGTCCATCACCTATTTCACCATTTAAGAAAGGTTTTTGTATAGTATTTTGGAACTGAAATTGCTATTTGTTCTAGACTTCTGCTCTGGGAACGCCCTGAGAGGCTGCTCTGACAGTGCAGAGCAATAAAGCACACATATGGGCTACAGGAACGCTGGGACAGTCCCCAGTGAAGACTTCCCATTACCAAAATCCACATACTGCCGAGTGTATGATCTGGCAGCTCACTGGAGCTGTTGGACTGACCCAAATGCTTCCCTCTCTGCACGAGCAAGAAAAAGAGAAATTCTTACCTGAAGACACTCTCCAGAAGGGACGAGCCATGTCTCTCCAAGCCACAGAGGGCACATAGAGCCAGTCTGTGATTAAGCACCACCACAGACCAACCACTACCTCACTTCATGGTTTTAACCAGCAGATCTGCATATGGACCAGGCAAAGTCATTTGGCTTCAGGCATTTAGGAAGCTGACGTCCTCATGATCTTAAAAAACTGTGAGCGTTCTCCAACCGCTCCTCCCTTCGCCTCTGCTATTCAAGATCCCACGGCATAGCCCTCCTGCTTAAGTGTCCAGCCTCTTCCTCCAAAGGACAGCAAAAAATTGTGTCTATAGGAGCAAACGTGGGGCAAGACATTCACAGGGATGAATTTTCCAAGAGAACAACTTGGCAAGCAGAGGGTCGTAGTCGCTTGAATTTCAGTTTGCCTACTTCCTGAACCAACAGGTAAAACAATCCCCAAACTGCTTTAGTTGTCCTCTAAGTCACAATGTCCGGAATTATTTCAGTCTTTCCTAAAGGGTGTGTGTGTGTGTTTAATTATATATATCTGACATAAATTTGAAACACATATATGGAAAGCAAATTTGTGTCATAATTTGATGAGCGAATCATATTCACCTTGGTGATGGAATTTTTAAGGACGTTTAGCTGTAGTGCAAGATGAGCCTTAGGACTTACTGGGGCCTTTGGATGAGATGAATGTCTAAAAATGTGACATAAATCACACCGTTAGAGGAGTATACTAATCTCATTTTACTAAAAAAGTACTAACAATTGGGTTTAGCAGCTCATTGTATTAAACATCTTTTCTAGTGATGAGTCAGAAGAATTATGAGACAAATTACGATCTGCTCTTGCTGAACAGAAAGTAATGTAAGTGAATCACCTGCTCTCTCCAAGCCTTCCTCCCCCCTCACGAATTAAAAAGTATCATTGATGCGACGTGATCATAAGCAGAATGTACTTGAGCTATTTCAAGATAATCGAGGCGCAGTGTCCAAAGAAAGCATGTCTAGTTGTTTTCCTTTGGAGTGGATTTAAAATTTACAAGACAAAATAAAAAAGGCTTGGGAAAACCATCCTCTACCTCCTGCTGCTGTGTGTTAAGGCTATTTTACTTGTAAAAACAATGCATTACTTTGTGCTTGTGTTGCTCCAAAGTTCAGGACAAGCTTATTTTGCTGGCCAGGAATATGAATAGTTTGCTCAGAGAAATCACCTGCTTTAAGTATTGCATATACCTTTCTGAGCTCTCAGCTACCTTCAGATACTTCAATGCGCAGTTCCCACTGATGCCTATTACAGTTCCATACACAGATCCAGACCTTAGGAAATTCAGCTCTTTTGAGGAGGGTAACGTAAGGTGGCCAGCTGGAAAAAAAAGGGAGGAATGGAGCAGCTGCACACCTGCCTCACTCAAATGCCTGCTTACACGTGCTGCTGCGTACTCAAAAGAGCTCAGCTCCTGTAGAGGATAAATATTTGTTACAGCTAACAGACATCTTTGCATAAAATTAGCACATTTGGAAGCAGGTGAAAGAAAATAAATGAAAGAGAAGCAGTACAGTGTTTCTGTTACTTTGATACAAATACTTCAAAGCAAACTAGCCACAGCCCTTAAGACTTACTGGGCTAGAGCATCTCTCAGAGGTTTATGCAAAATCTCTTGCACAGATCTTTTTATCAATTTATTTATTAAAAGAAAGCTCACAATCCACTTCACTGCCGTCCTCCTCCACAGGGAGTTCGCTATAAGCACAGGCACTGTGATGGCTGAGGGACTGGGCACACCTGACTGTCCCCAGGAAAGATGGCACAGCTGGGCTGGACTTTGCCAAGGAGCCTCAGGCAGGGGCCAATGATGTTCAAAGGGGCATGGATTCCAGCAGAAAGCCTACTTCTGGTATAATCTAAAGCATCTGGAATGCTTTCATCCTCTTTCACTGCAGTCTTTTCACAACCTCATTCTTGTCACTAAATAGGACTTTTTTTAAAAGTATTTTTGTACCAGAGTTCTGTCCTGTATTAGTTTTTTAATATTTTCTTGAAGAATTGTTATGGCAAAAAAGAAGGTATATTTTTATTGTTGTTGTTGTTGCTCTTGAAAGAGGCAGTCTCTCTGGCAGAGTAAATTCTCCTGCAAAGAGTTCTGTATTGCTACAGCTAGACTTCTTGTACACAAAGCAACGCGTTTAAAGCCAACTTGGGTATCTCTGCATTAAACTGGAGGCTTTCCCCCAGTTTAGCATGCAGTATTTAGCTGTCTGAAGAAGAATTCTTAGGCCTGTCTCAACTTATCTCATTTAAAAACCTCTTTCCTGGCAGAGCCCTATTGTAACGTTGAGTACTTTGTGCCTAGAAGGTGCTATTTGCTCCATGCTAAGTGTTGAAGGAGGAGGCTCAGGGATTTGGGGGATTTGCTACACTATTCCAAAAGCATTGGTGCTGTTAAAGCAGGAAGTGTTATTGGGGAGCTAGCAAAGAAAGGGTAGCATATCAGTCTGCACAGCACTACCATTATTTATTTTGCAGGAGCATTTGGATGCTCCTGACAGAGAATAGCAACCCAATGTGCCAGGCAACGTGGAAATACAGAACAAAGCTACTCCCTACTCCAGTAGGGAGTACTCCACAATACAATAGTAGTACTCCAATACTTCACAATAAAAGATGACGGCACGCTTCTAAAAACATTATTCCTAATGTATGTAGAACATCTACCTATTCCTACTCTACAACACTTTATTGTTGAGTCATAAAGTTACCATTTGACCTCCACAAACTCCTAGTTTTTGCAGTATTCACAAGTTCTATTTTGCAGTATCCACTAGTAAAAACAAAGTTGCAAATGAAATCAGGGTAAGTATAGTGCCTTTTTCCTCCCCTTTTTCAAAGGCAGTCCTACATGTTACTACTTTGTGCTACCAGGAAACTGGCAACTGATGGGCTGAAGAGAGCTCCCATGAGTGCCTAGTAAAGATAACACCATGGAACATTTTCCCTGTCACCACTAGAGCTCTGCCTCCCCGAGCAAATCTAAATTATCTCTGCCAAGAATGATTTATCCCCAGGGCTCGAGGAAATACCTCTGAAGCTCCTGTTCTCCTTTTTGGAGTGCCCCAGGTCACACCGCAAGTCAGGCATTTTTGTGATTTTGGAATAAGGATGGAGCTCTAGTCCTCCCCTGTAATCAGTCTGGTTTATGTCACTTTGTCAAGTGACAAAACAGCCACAAAGCCAGGATAACTGGCTGCAAAAGGATCACCGGCAGTGTAGAGAGACCCTCCAATATCCAAAATTGTTCCTTTGCTAGCCCACAGACAGTGCCATGGCCCCAGATGCAGGAAGGCCAAAGAGCCATTACACGACGTCCGACATGGCCTCCTTCACTCTGATGGCTCTTGAGAGTTGCGAGGTGTTGGCGTAATGCAGAGGCCTCTCTCCTTTACAGCCCAGCAAACGGGCAATCCGGGACAACAGCAACACCGGGTCTTAAGTCACCTTTCACAGAGGTGCCCTCGCTCCCCAACTGCATTTGAAGATGGAGACCCCTTCGTGTTACAGAAGCAGGCCGTGACAGCTGGGCAATGCACTAACCATACCGGCACCCTCTCACAAAGCATAAACACCTACTCTCCCGTTGCCAAATTGTATTGTCTCTTGGTAATTATCCTGTCATTGTTTTGACAAGAAAATTCAAGAATATCCCAGTCCCTTGCTCTTTTTCTCTGAAGGCATACTGTCAGAGACAGAGCTACACAGATTTTAAGGAGAAAAAAAAAGTGTCAAAATATTGGCAGCATCCTCATGCTGAAGAAGCAATAAAAACAAAGTGGAGCCAAGGGAGTATTTTGTGCTAAACTATTCACCCAGGATAGGCTTCTGTCTGACTGTTTTACAAGTTATGAATTCTAAAGCTACTCACAAGACTTAATAGATGCTAAAAATTGCCATGCTAACCTGCGCTATCATTCCTGTTATCGAAAGTGTTTATTGCAAAACTTTACTGCAATAATTAGTTCTAAAACATTAGACTCATTTCTTTTACCTAAAAAACCCCCCCCCAAAACCAGTGAACAGAATATAAATAGCTTTTAATTAGCATTGTTTGTAAAAGCCTGCATGAGATAAAACTGAAATATTAGTTTCCAGCAAGAACTGCATGTCTAGCCCCTCCTGTATACAGGGAGCATGCGTTTTCATACATATATAAAAACAATATGAATTTTTAAATTTTAAAATGCATTATATAAATGTGTGTGCATATACACACATGTACATATATAAATTGAAAATGTATAAAGTGAATTTTATTTATTTGTGTCATTATGAGGTGAAGATATGAAGAACAAAAGTGTATGGGGATGTTTCCCCTTTTCTTTTAAAGGTAGTGAGGGCAATTCACAAGATGCCTAAGTTGCCTGCACATCCCCAGTTTACCTCGTATTCCTTACGCACTTAAACTGCAAAGCTCAGATCAGCACATGCTAAATTTTGGCTGATGCAGAAAAGACATTAAAACCAACCCTGAGGTGCAAATATTGTGCGTCCAGGAAGGTAAGAGGACGAAATTCATGTCCTTTTAGCTGGAGGGCGGGACACTGCTCAGTCAGGGTAAGGCAGGCTACGGCAGTACTGTCTGCATCGATACACCAAAATTACAGTCAGGAATAAACCCTCTGTGTGCAATACAACTGTACCTGCAATGAAATGAGGGGGAGACGTAGCTGACTGGCAGTTTCAGGTTAGAGAGTTCTTGTCTTCTGCACCCTGAGATAAGGATTTGGCAGGTTGGGAGAGTTGTTTTTGGGAGAGGAGAGGAAGAGGAGAGGAAGAGGAGAGGAAGAGGAGACCACCCCACAGGCTATTAGGGCACCCACATTTGAGAGCTTTGCATATGGTCCGGCCTCTCGCAAAAATCAATATGGCAGCAAACTCACAGAACGGACCCAATACAGAAGTGAAAACCTCATTTTGCTCCTGAAACACTTTGCCCTGAGAGCTGACTATATCATAACACCGAGGTTTCTGCTTGGAGCATTGCTCCTGTTACTAGGAGCAGTGGGGGTGCCTGCAATGGTGTAAGCTTAAGCAGGATGCTTAACGGAGGGAGTTTATTTACTGTGATGTAGTTAAAAAATTTAATTGGTAGGATCTTTACTCTTTATGTTTTCACTGTTTCTAAACAATAATTTTCCTATGGATTTCATCTTGCTCCCAAATTTATGCACAGCTTATGTTCTACTTCCTGATGCAAAAGAAAATTTTAAGACTATTATATTCCTTGGGAAAGATGAACATTTAGGACTAAATTAAAGTGAAGAAGAATGTACCTAACATTTTCTCCTGAAGCAGACAAAAGTCTTTTTGCACAGGAGACAAAACTCTCCAAGCAGCAGGCTTTCCAAAGGAACTTATTCGTCCAGGAATTAGGGAATATCACAAAGCTAATCAACCTTCTGCTTTAAGTACAATATGCTTTACCTTGCTTATGACTTCTCTCAGAAACATTAGGCAAGACAGCGCATACACTGTCCCTCAGCCAGTGTACACGCTTCCCTCAGGAGGGAAGGAGAGAACAACATTCATGCATTACTGGAAGGCACAGAGTGCAGCATAAAAATTATGGGAAGAAAATGTGTAGCACATTCTGGCATTGATATTTTCTGGTGACCTAGATTAAATGTTGATGCGTGAATTAGCTGTGGCTCCAACAACGCAAAACCCTGAATAAACCTAAATAACCCAAAACTTCTGAAAGAAACCATACCTTCCTCTACTTCAGCATCGCTAACGTTGCCACATCGTTCTTCCGTGAGGGCAAACGGCAAAAAGGACTGTCATTACAGGAGATTTTTGGCTCTACCACATTTCTTTCTTAAACAGTTTGTTCTGTCAAAGATCTTCCCTTTTCTACTTCTCCCCTTTGCATGGTAGAATAATGGAAAACTAGATTGGGAGGGTCCTCAGTAGCATTTCTGTACTACTCATTGGTCTCTTTGCACTGAACACTGCCTCTGCAAGTTTCTGTGTTTACAGTGTCTAATTTATAATAATGGTGTTGAAAGTATAATAATGAAGAACTATGTGAAGCCAATATATTTCTGTGATCAAAATTTCTTGAATTCTCATCAATAATGAGATCAGTAACTATTACTATTTTGAGAGATAAAATTTTTGCCTATTAATTTGATTTACATTAACCAGTTGTTGTTTGCTCCAATTTTTCTTCTAAACCACAGAGGAGACACACCGTTTTCTGTGAACTCTTACACAACTCGTATACGAACAAACCTAGAATTGCTGTGGTGGAGGTGGTGCTTCACACCTATATCCAAAAACTTTTGGATATCCTATATATTTTATCAACTGCTAAATGATAAGGACAGTTTGTATAGCTCTCTACAGTGACTAATACTCACTTTTGAGTCTTCTCCTGCCCATTAAAACAACGATTCTAGCTGGTGAAAGCACCAGTACCATCTGCTCTAAGCTGGTGCACCACAGCATCATCTGTGTGTCTTTGAAATAGGTCACATCAATTCACATTACTCAATGTCATTTATCAAATCCTACCTGCTATCTCTGCGATTTTGATCAGAAAAATTGCTAAAACTACAACAACTAAAGAGCTTTATTAAGAACAACAGTAACCCCTACTGGATTGTGACTGTCTCCCTGGAAACCTAAAACACCTTGTACTGCTTCATGGAAAAGGCATAGCCCGCCTAACCACGATGAAGGACAAGTCATTCCTC
The DNA here is from genome assembly GCF_965638725.1 of Aptenodytes patagonicus. Lineage (NCBI taxonomy): Eukaryota > Metazoa > Chordata > Aves > Sphenisciformes > Spheniscidae > Aptenodytes > Aptenodytes patagonicus. Next base: position 40,659,857 of record NC_134951.1, on the reverse strand, counting down.
TGCTTGCAATAAATTTCAGTGTCATCATTTCCTGGATTAAATTGAAAATCCTGCTGAATTTACACTCAAGCTTGCTGAAAGACATCTGTTCCTTGCAAATTCAAATTCAGAGCATTTTTTTTGTATTTACAGATAAGTTGTGAAACCAGGCCTATGCTAGCTAGTTTGTTTCTGCATTAAAAATTACAAGTACTAGAACTTATTTCTTTATGTGCCTGAAAATAAGGGCCTTCACATATGATTAATAATCTAAACAAATTACTACAGTTTGTAGTAATTACTACAAATGAATGCATGTCCTAAACTCATCTGAGTCCTCTTCAAGCATATTGGGATGTGTGCGGGGCTCCAGGGCGGAGAAATCGGAGCAGAGGTACCATAAGCTATTGTAATAGAAATCTCCTGGTCTTGTTAAACAGCACATACATCAGTATCACGAATTCAGCATTCCAGTTCTTTCTGCATATGTAGCATTTCTGACAAATGAAGAATATGTTAGCAGAGCTATTTTCGGTGACATTTTACTATCCTGTCAGAAAAGTTTGAGCACTGTTTCTGCAAGTTTTTTTCTAGACTATCGCCTCAAAGTAAGATCTCCTTTTTCATTACTGGAAATTGGAATCAGAGAGTTCCTCTGGGCTACCACAGAACCTTTCTGGTATGCTGGAAAACTAAACAGAAAGGGACAAACAGGAAAAGAGAAAACCTGAATGAAACTCTAACAACAGATATAACCTTATTAATTAATCTGCTTAGCGATAAACATTCAAGATTTGATTTTATGCGTTACTTGTTTCATAGAAATTCTACCCTTGCTTACCAATGTGAAGTAATCAAGCTTGGTCACAATACAAAGGTGATGGAAAAAAGGCATCTGGATTATGGATGATTAAGTAAGTGAGCTGGAGAAGAGGAAGCATATTCTGCATAGACGGTGTTACAGAGATCTCAATGAACCTGAGAAACAACAGAGAGAGCAAAGACTGGGGAATTTCAAAAGCTCTTACAAGTATTTATATTCTCTCTCAAGTATATTCTGGACACATGCCTTTTCACACTGAAAACTGTTTTTTCCACGTTTAGTTCAATTCATCTTAAAACACTGTAATTTTCCAAAAGGTGTTCACCAACTTTTGAAAATGAAGCCCCTTTAAGCTACTTTAAAAGCAGAACCCCAAATTGTGGCCACTTTGGAAAATCTTGGCCGCTCAGCACCAGTTTCTGTTAACTTGCTGCTAACGGCCGCACTAGGTGTGCAGCAACATGACGCATGCCTTAAGTGCTTCTCAGAGACATGCCTACTCCATTTAGGCACTTACGTCTCCTTTCCAACGTGTGGGAAAAAACAGGCCCCTAAGCTAGCCAACAGAAGGTACTGGAGAGACTGGTGTGCCTCGGACTCTACTCCTCTTCAGTCTCCTAGTTTTACATTTTATATATATGTGTGTGTGCGTGTAAAATGCATATATGTATATATAAAACAAAAATTCTTGTTTTCTGATGTTTAAGAGCTCTCTCTTAGCCCGCTCCAGGGTAACAAAAGCACCCACCTCTGAAAATAGGGAAACATAAAAGCACTGGGGAAAAGCCACTGACTTAAATGGATTCAAATGTGTAGGTATCTGCAGGATTCGGTTAGTTTGTTCATAAGCTGTTAAGGAGAACGAATGAAGACACCTACCTGAAGAAGAAAACTGTCAATGTAGTAACTACTTCTTTTTCCTTCTTCAAAGCAAGCTTAAATTGCTCAAATGCCACAAAGTCGTGTCAGTTCATGGCTGCTTACAGCGTTCTTGCAATAAATGGTATTTTTTCTTATTTTAATATTTCACTACCATTACTTGATGCTTTTACATTGCCAGCATGAAGTATATACTGCATTCTGTTAAAATGTCTATTTGACATTTGATAATGTCAATTTGACAAAAAGAGTTCTTTATTGCATAAATGCCCATGATTTCATGTAAAGCTACCCTGGGCTATGCCATAGATAAAATTTCTACTAGAACAAATGCAATATGTGAAGTAGACTGTGGACAGATACTAAGACAGATCAGTCCTAAGATAAAATCTAGGACAAATTAATCCGTCACGTGTAAAGCCAAACATCCTTCCGTGTTAGGTGTCCCAAGAATGTGAAAAAAACAATAACAGCAAACAACTTAGACACAAGACTAACCAAGTTATCAGCTATGCTCCTGGGACAGCCCCAAAGAATCACTCCGTCCTATTAAAATTTCAGACGTCTGCACAAGCTATCTGTGAGAAGATGAAATTTCATCCTTCCCTTTGAATTTCCAATCTAAATATCTGCATTTAAAAAGTTTTAAGAATAAAAGAGTTTGCCATCAGAATGCTTTTTTCTCTGGAGTTTACCGTTCATTCTCTGTTTCAGCAGTACTTTTCTTTAATAGTTCCTTCACAGTAAGAAAATTCATACCATCAGTAATCACAGTGCCTCTATATTTCACTATGTAAATATGTATTTGAAGACTTTAAAACACAGTCTGATCTAGTCATTAAAAACCTGAAAATCCATTACTGTTAAATTTAGAATCAGCACCTAACTTGAAAACCAATACCACATATTAAAAACTGAAAAGCTATCAAATTATGTCCAAAATAACAAGAACGATTAAAACACAATCCCTTATATTCACTGACCAAATTTCTTTCTAAAGAAATTAATCAGGCTATATAGATGGAATTTGCTTTTTCACTATTCTATCATGCAAATTCACAGCACATTCATCAATTTGAGCCATAAAGAATACTACACCTTTAGCAAAGACCTCAATATCTGCACGGATTTACAGTAACTAAATCAACAGGGTGAACATATAACATTTATACGCAGTCTGGTAAATATTTTATTGTGTTTTTCTTCAAGAATACTTTTTAATTAAGAAAAAAACTTCAATCTGAAAAAGTTACAGCAGTTTCTTGCACATCTAAAATTTCTAGAATAGTGAAAGAGATTTCTAACATTTTCACCACTGTATGTACTCAAACAACATTGCTAATTATGCATAATTACTAGAAAACACAAATCTGTTATTCTGTTAGTCTATCATCAGAAAGGAAAAGCTATCTAGTGAATACTTTGAAAAATATAAAATAATTGCAAGTATTAAATTATTAACTGCAACATGAATACACTGTCTAAAGTACCATCTTAATTTTCGTAATAGTTCCCTTTTTCTATTTAGGTTAACATTGGAAAGGCAAGGCCCGATTTCAAGCTTTGCCTACGCGACAGATGACTTCTGGCATAGCAAGGTTTTCCAAGGATGTGACAACATGTAAATTATAACACCGTTGAGAAAGCAAAAGCCCTTTTTAAGGACATACTTATACTGCAAACCTGTATTCTTACTTCTAAAAGCTCGGTGGGTTTTTTTCCACAGTGGGAGAGGGGTGCTGTGAGGTTTATTGCATTGGTACAAAGCACCACTTTTCTGCTACTGCTGTATTGACTCAGGAAGCTAGCAGAGTACACTTACTTCTGTACCAGCAAAGGATCCTCTGCTCCCACACGGTTTATGTCTCTTTTTAAAGCATGTGTGAAATATCTAATAAATGTTACACTCCCCAAACGGACTGCTTTCTCTCTTCCTTGGTGGGCTTTCATTGTTTGATTTCAAGCCAAGGTCTTTGCAACTAGTAAGCAAAAAAGGAACATTAAGTTATGGGCCTGATCTAGTCATTATTAAATCAGCAGGCGCTGAATTGAATTAAATCTTCTATTATATCCCACAAAAATCTCACAGAGGAAACACCTGCATTACAAATATTATAGGACGTGACTCCACTTGTTAGCAAAATGTTTCTATTTATAGCAACAGGAAGAAATTAGAGCTGTATCCATAAAATATGACCAGAACGTAACAGAGAACCAATCAGCAATTGTTCCTACTGCTAGTGTTGTGAATTCCAGTGCTGGAATGCCATTACAAAGGGATATCTCCGTTTCCTTCATGAGCTTCTCCCTTCAACCTTCTCCCATAGAATATAAATGTCATTTGGAAGCTTGAAACCGAAATGTTTTTCTTACCAAATGCTATTTTCCTTCATCATATGCTGAGAATGAATGGCTCTTCTTGAACATTCAGCTGCTAAAGAGAAAGAAAAAGTGCATATCAAATTTTCATTCTGTCCACTTTGACAAAGGCTCTTTTTCACGTTAAGGCTTAAAGGGAAATGAAGACGCTAAACCTCAAAATATAGGTGCAGTCGGACCGATTTCTCTACCTGTGCAGATTCATGATACTCCTTTTAACGGATTTCTGGAGAAAATGAGGCGAAGAAGAAATTATGCAGATGCATAAAGAGCAGAGTATACCACAGGGAAAATGCTGGTAGAATAATGACAGTTGGGATCCTAGCGCAGTCATATTTTGCATATATTGCCATGCCTGTCTTCAGTGACATCTCAGTCAACAACCGAATACAGGTCTGAACAGACTGCTTCGCTAGCTGGCACATCACTGGGGATTGTCACCAGTGCTTAAAAGGTAAATTACCTTGAACGAAAAGATTTAAAGTAGTTGTGCAAAACTTCAAATCACTTCTTGGATGTCAAAATTACTGGTAATATTATGGCTTGCTGAGAATAAAAAAAAAACCTCGGATGATCTAATATAAAGCTACCTTGGATAAAGAAAGATTTTGGGAATTTTCTGTTTCTTACCTGGCAACAGCGCTTATCCAAAGTACTTTAGGAAAATATATTAAAGCTATGTCAATTCCTTGTGCCATTCTTCTAAGAAAACGTTAAGCTTATTGCAAGGAAAACCAGTTTTAAGCAAGCAGTTGAACCTTGGACAAACCATCCTTTCTGCTTCTTAGCTGCGCAGCCTTCCCTGAAGATTTGCCCACTACTTTAGATGTTTTCTATGAAACATCAGTTTCATAGAAAGCGTGTCATGCAGAACTTTGGGGGTTTAGGTATACAAAACACATTTTAGAGGCATTTAGTGCTGCACGTGTTTTATTGAAGAATGAATGAATAAAACAGCCTTGCTAATTAAGCTGCTCTGGAAATGGTAATCAATTGGAATTTCAGGTGTCAAAGCAGAGTAAGGTTATAAAACGTGCTTCAGAAGAACCCTTAAACCAATGTTATTTTAAATGTATAGTTTTTAACCGAGTTCTGAAGCACTCTGGGAGCTACTTTTTAAATGTCTTCTGAGTACCACTGTTAACTATTTTGTAAAAGGAAAGGAAAACAAATTTCAAGCACTGTTTATGGAAGGGGATTTAAGATCAAATAATGCATCGTACAAAACACCAAAGCATTCACTGTTGGTCAAACACTGCAGGAGAACGTTATCCAACACAATACTGACACATGCTAACTTGTTACATCCTAATAAATACACATGTAAGCAAATGGCAAAAAGTATTTTAAAGTAGCTGTCACCAGGTCTAATAAAATTCTATTACAATGACTTCCTATGATACAAAAATAATAATAATAATAATCTCTAGAATAATAGGTGTAATACAACAGTTACACTTGCTCACTATACAAATACTCAGTCCATTGGTGAGAGACTGCGATTAAAGTCGTTGCCTATCCTTACACAGCTCTATAAATGCGTGGCTGTTACATTAACACATCACGGATAATTGCTTTTACTGTAGTTACTTTAAAGTATCTGTTAACAAAAACCAAGGAATTGCCCAAGAAATGGCTTGGTTTGTACATATTTTATCTATTATATTACAGGAGCATCTTAAGCAAGGACGACGCTCTGCCCCTCTTGGCACTGTACAAATAAGTGTAAGTTGATAATCTCCGAAACGACCAACACAACACAGCACACTGCATAGCTACTGTAAATTCTAGCTTCATACATAAACTATCGTATGTATACCAAGTATGAACGGTTTGCATAGTTGCACAGTAATAGTTATTCACACCGGGGTTTTTACACTATTCTTAAAATATGGGCAGCTAACATTCAGGCCAGCAGTCTGCTTTTTAAGAATCCACAAACTTAAATTCATACGCTGTTAACCTGATATTGCTCATATATTTAAATTACAGCAGGAGAAATAGGCTATCACTTAACTTACACTAATTGTAAAATACACTGATTTATCAAAACATTAATTGTATTTAATATCAATTCTTGTTTTTACTTTTGAGGGCAAATGTACAAAACTACATTAAAAAAAAAATCACTGCTATTAAATAAAGCCAGTTTAAAGCAACAGATAATTAGTCTGAACCAACTTGTGCTACTTGCTTTGTCTGAAGTTGCAAGGAGAGAAAAATGCATTTGAATAATACTGATGCCCAAAATAGATTATATTTCTTCTGATACTTTAAGGACTATTTTATATTTATGAGCTCTTACCAAAGGCATATATCTATGAGAAAACTGTCACTTTTGAAAGCAAAGGGAATTAGCCAGTAATTCATAAAATTTTAGAGATGCTCAAGAGCTTCAAGTAACAGTGACCATGGAAAAAGCTCCGCAGATATACTGATAGATACCCATTCACATCACACTTTTACAGTTGGTGTATTTTTTTCATTAAGAATCTACAAATGGATTAGAAAAAGTGCATTAATTATTGGTGGCTATTGGAAGATTCTTACTTTTCATATGTCATCAGAGTTGCGTATTAAATGATGCATTTTTGAAGTTTTTCTTTGCATGCTTTATCTATTTACAAGAAAATGCATTCCCAAGCAAGTTAATAAGCATGACCAACATACAATACTGAAATGCACCTGTTATAAGCTTTAAGATAAATGTGAAGTTCCATCAAGTTACTCGATGTAGATCACTACAGAACTTCACGAGTACCGACAGCTTAAAATGGAACAGTAAGCACTTAATTTAATAAGTGCTGCACTGATTTACAAGCCTGAAGCTCACCGAGTACACGACTGAGCTGCATTTAATTTAGTTCAGGACATGAAAGTATGGGTTTTTTTATAATAAACAATTCCGTTCAGGTAAAATTTTCTTTAGCCTACAAACTCCACAACTTAATTTGAATTATTTTTTTTTAATTTGGTGGAGAAGACCTTACGTAAATTCTACCAGCTTGTACCTTCCCAGCAAGGTGGACACTAGCATCCGTCTTGACATTTTGCAGTTGTTTTGAGAGAGCAGACTGGGGGTTTTGTGCCAAGTGAAAATGCTGTCATCATTGATCAGTGTAATTCTCCTAGCATATTTCACAAAATTATCAGACATTTGTCTCTAAGCTACACATTTGTATAAAATTTTACTCAGATTACTACTACAGGGCTATTACTTCAGAGACTATAAAGCTATCCACATTCTTAGATGTCCATACATTTCTCATCGAACAGCAAACTTCAACACAACAGTTCTTGTAAGACTGTTTATTGAATTTAATAGTTCAGATGGAGTTTAGATGCAGTTTGTATTAAAAAAACCCCTTTTCATGTAAACTGCAATCAAAAATAACTTTACAAAATAGTAAGAGACTTACTGAGATCATTAGTTTCCTAACATGTAAAACTATAAAGTATTTGTGCATGCTCACTATTTGATTTCCTTCTTTGTAACAGAGGAGTTGTTAAAAGGAGTTTCTTTGTTTTTTTAAATCTCAAGGTAGTCTATGAAATGGAATCGTTGTCATCACAATTCAGATATACAAGATCAAAACTGGCACAGAGGAACGTAACTTTTTTTTCCCAAAAAGTTGAGGCAGCTTTTGTTGAATGGTGTCTGCATCAGTAAATTTTTTTTATAAACTCTGGTGGCTTTGGAGCATCGGACAGAATCCTTTTTTTCTTTTGAGATCTTGCAAAAAATTCCCCACAAGTACAGACAGGTAAGGAGGGAGAGAAGTAGCAGCTTGTTTCTTACATACAGCCCAATGCCATGCGCAGCTGCTCAGCGTCTCAAAACAAAATTGAACTTGACGTCACAGGGAGGCATATCCCCCTCATGTTACAAGCACGTCTGAGATTTCTCCGGGGAGAGGGGAGCAAGCACGAGGGTAAAGCGTAAGTCTACTTTTCATGCATAGCTTCTGTGCGCTGCCCCATGTCCGCAGCGCTTCGTCAGACATCCGAGTTGGAGCTGAGGTTTGTTAACCTGGGGTCTGCATTGATCTCGTATCTGTAGTGGTAGCCCTCCATGTGATCCCTACAGGCATCTCTGATATTGTGCATCCACTTTTTGATTCCTTTTCGGTTCAAGTACAAAACAAGGAGGAAAATGGCCCCGATGAGAGCCAAGACTATCCCTAGGAAGACGTACGAAGTCTGTAGCTGGGAAGGCAGGTCTACGGGCACGGAGCAGTTCAGTTCCGAGCCGTTGATCTTCAGCAGGGCTTTGCCCAGCATCTTGTCAGGGTAGGCGCAGGTCAGGGCTTCTTTGCCCTCCACCTGGTCGCTCTCCTTGAGCCAGGCCACCAGGTCCTCGATGGCGCAGTCACAGACCCAGGCGTTGCGGCCCAGGCCGACGCGCTGGAGGGCGGGCAGGCCACGGAACTGGGCCAGGGTGCTGTTCCTCAGCACGCCCAGGGAGTTGTCGCTGAGGTTGAGGCTCTGCAGCTGGCCCAGCCCCTGGAAGGAGACGTTTCGCAGGCCCACCAGGGAGTTGTTGCTGAGGTCCAGCTGCCGCAGGGCGGGCAGGGCCGTGAACATGCCGGCGGGCAGCAGCAGCAGCCCGTTGTCGGCCAGCTCCAGGCGGCTGAGGTTGCGCAGGGCCCCGGACTGAAGCATGGCGGCCAGGCTGAGGAGGACGCTGTGGTTGCGCAGGGCCCCGTGGAGGGCCAGCTCCTCCAGCGGGCTGCCGCCCTCCCCGAAGGCCTGCGGGCTGAGGGAGACCAGGGGGTTGCCGCTGAGGTCCAGCTGCCGCAGGGCGGGCAGGGCCGCGAGGGCGCCGGCCTCCACGGCCCGCAGGTGGTTGCCGCTGAGGTTGAGGGCGCTGAGGTCGGGCAGGCGCTGGGCGGGGAAGGCGCCGGCCGGCAGGCGGGCTAGGCGGTTGCCGGTGATGAAGAGGTTGCGCACGTAGGACGGCAGGTCGGGCGGCACCGCCGTCAGGTTCCTGTTCACGCACTTCACCGTCTTGGCCGCCTCGGAGCACTCGCAGAGGGCCGGGCAGCTGCCGGGCTGCTGCGCCGAGCCGCAGCCCAGCAGGACGTGCAGCAGCAGCCCCAGGCAGAGCGCGCCGCGCCCCGGCATCGCGCCCGGCCCGGCCCCGCACACAACTTTCCCCTCCGGGCGCCTTCGGCTCCGGGCGGCGAGGCGAGGCCGGGGGCGGCTCCCGCCGGGGCGCTGCCCGCTTCGGGCAGTCCCTTCTCCGGGGGCAGGCGCTTCCCCTCCGGGGCAGGCTCCGCTCCGCTTCCCGCAGCGAGACCTGCGGCAGGGGACGAAAAGGAGAGGGCAGTAGCGGGGCGGCAGGGCTCCGCTCGCCCGCGCCCACCCGCCTTCCCCCGGCCCCGCGTCTCGCCCCCCGCCCCCGACACGTGGCTCGCCCGGGCGGCCCGGCCCCGAGGCAGCGCGGGAGAACCCGCCGAGGAACAAGTTTTTCCCCGCTTCCAGCTCATGCCGCCTCCTCCCCACCCGGCCGGCGGCTCCGCTGGCGGAGCACGGAGGGGACTGAAGGGTCTAACCCGCCGCCCACCTCCCCGCCTGCCGCCCTCGCCCCGGGGCTCTCCCCTCCGCTCCGCGCCACGACCGGTGCAAACTCCCGCCCGCAAAACCCGGAGCGGAGCGGAGCCGAGCCCGTCCGGTCCCGGTCCCTCACCTCCCGCCGCCGCTTCTGCCCCGCGTCCGAAGCAAACTCCGCCGGAGCCAGCCGCCGCCGACTGCCCCCAGCCCCGCCGCCAACTCCGCGCCCACCCTCGCCGCGCCTAGCCCTGCCTCCGCTGACAGGAGAAACCAACCGCCGCCCCGGCCGGGGGGAGCCGCCGGCCGCGCCTGCCCCGAGGGGAGGCTCCGCCGCCGCCCGCGCCCCGCCCGGCTCTCGCCCGCCACCCCCGCGCCCCCTCTTCGCCGCCGCCGCCACTGGGCGGCCGCGCCCGGGAGCTTGCCGGGAGGGTGTCCCGCCCCCGCTCCCGCTCCCGCTCCCGCTCCCCTCGTCTCCCGGCCCAGGTGGTGCTGCCGGAGGCTCACCTTGCCGCCGAGCGGAGTCGCTCCATGTGGAGCTCCCCTCAGCGCGGCGGAGGGGGCGGGTGGCTCGGCTCGGCTCGGCTCGGCACGGCACGGCACGGCTCGGCACGGAGCGACTCCCGGCCACCCCGCGAGGGGAGAGCCGGTGGCGGCGAGCGCTGCCAGAGCCCCGTGCTCCGCTCCCAGCCTTGGCAGCGCCGTACCTGTGTCTCGCCTCGACGCGGCGGCCGGGGCCGCGGGCGTCGCGCCGGAGCCTGGCTGCTGGGTGCCGTTTTCCGCAGTTTCACCGATCGGCAGTTTCACCGATCGGCGCGCTCAGGCCGGCAGGATTGGGAAATCCCGAAGGATTGGGAAATCCCGCCGCCCGGCGCGGCCCCCCCCCGAAGCCCGCCCTGAGCCCGGGTGCGGGGAGGAGGCGAGGGGGGTCCGCGGGCCCCGGCGGGTCTTGGCGTGGAGGCGGGGGCGAGAGCGGCCGCTGCCCCGACCCGTCTATCCAGGGAAAGCGTTTCGGGGGAGCGGGGAGCAACACCAGCAACAAAATACACCGAACAAGCTTCAAAACTAAAGCAAAAAAGAACCCCCAAAACCCGCCGGGATCTTCAGAGGTCCTACAATAAATAATAATAATCATTAAAAAAAAAAAGCCGCAAATTGACAGCTTAAGTCTGAGATTTAAACTTCATTATGGTGAGGAAAAAGCATAAATACCTATCTGTATGTAAAATATTTACCAGTTTCAGTCGCTATGGCTGTCCCAGAACCGCTCAGGCATGGCTGAACAATGCGGGTGGTACAAATGCTGTTTTGTAGATGAGTAACTCAATTGGGTTACTCCACGGAGGAGGTATTTGAGGACGAGGTGAATGGTGGGAGCTATCATGGGGGCTGTATTGGGCCACTGGTCCCTATGAAGTGATTGAGATAGTTAAATAACATCTAACTAATGCAGAAGACATACCAGTATATTGAAATAACCAGTTTCAGCAATGTGAATCCGAACGCTTTGGGTCTGTGACTCCTTTGGGCTTTCCTTACCCTTCTGATGACTGCTTACAGAAGATTTCCTTCTGCCCGTATGTCAGAGTTACGCTCCTGCTTTCCTGATCAACTAGGTTCCTTTTTTTGGTATAGTCAGCAGAAATCTTACAGCTGTCAAAAGCCATAGGGGAAATGAACAGATGAATCCCGTATGAAGTCTCGAGAAAATTGGCCCCAGAATCTGGGGAATAATGAGCTAAAACACTATTTCTGTAGGATTGTTCTCCCTCTCTGGTCTGACAGTGGTATTACGGTGCAGAAAAGTCGGGTTGGGGTGGCAGGCAGGGGCTGCTCAGCTGATAGACCAGCATGCTCTTTACATGAAGATGATGGAGAAAAGGAAATACGGAGCGGCTGAAGTAATAGTGATACACGTGAGATCTTGGACTTGCAAGCAGTTTCAGAAGTTTGGGAAGTTAGTGCTTTGCTGTTGAGTTAGAAAAACAGTGGCACTACGCTGCAGGAGTTTTTAGTTTGTTAAAAGGTATTTGCATTCCAGATCCAAATGCCTGTCTTAGTATAATGCTTAGAAAAGTAGATAGGTAAAGGTATCCTGCATTTTGTAAGAGAAAGACATGTTCTCTTAGAATCATAGAATAGTCTGGGTTGGAAGGGACCTCTAAAGGTCATCTAGTCCAACCCCCCTGCCGTGGGCAGGGACATCTTCAACTAGATCGGGTTGCTCAGAGCCCCGTCCAACCTGACCTTGAAGGTTTCCAGCGATGGGGCATCCACCACCTCTCTGGGCAACCTGTGCCAGTGCTTCACCACCCTCAGCATAAGAAATTTCTTCCTTCTATCTAGTCTCAATCTACCCCGCTTTAGTTTAAAGCCATTCCCCCTTGTCCTGTCGCAACAGGCCCTGCTAAAAAGTTTGTCCCCATCTTTTTTAGAAGCCCCCTTTAAGTACTGATAGGCTGCTATAAGGTCTCCCCGAAGCCTTCTCTTCTCTAGGCTAAACAACCCCAACTCTCTCAGCCTTTCTTCATAGGAGAGGTGTTCCATCCTCTAAATCTATTAAAATTCCTTGAAAAAGTCAAAGAAAAAAAACACGCCAAAATTGGTCTACTAGACAACAGTGAAATTCAGTGACCAGTAAGAGATAGTTTCCAAAAGGAGACAGCTTTTAAAAATAGGTAACTGAAAATATTAACAAAAAATCTGAGATAAATCATAGAAAAAATACTTACTGAGCATACCCATAATCATTTTTTATAAACATTTTAGATACAATGTCATTTTTAATGGAATAATACAATTAAGAGCAATTGCACTGATCTGCTCATCGTGCTGACCAAAGTTGTCCTAGCAGCTCCTGGCTCTCTGTGACTGTCTAGGTGGGTCTGTGCCTCTTGCCCTGCACAGCAGGCTTAGCTCTTTGGGCAGGGAACATGGTTTTGTTCCATGTTTGTGGAGTGCTCCCTGACAGGTGCTTGCATGTGCTGCAGTAATACAAATAATAAAGAACAAATATTTTCCTATTGTTTCCTATTATTCCAGTAGTAAATCACACCTGCTAAGCCTGCTTAAGCTTGCAAGAGGAAGAAAAACACTTGTTAATCTACTCTCTTCTCTTCTTGTTTAAATAAAACAACTTTTCTCAGAGGCATGCTCCAAAAAGGAAACAGTACTTTCCGGTGAATACACTTATACTGAGTGGGTTTCCTGGATGTGTTTGTAATCGGTACTAGGAAAATGAAGAAAAAAACCCTGATGTATTTTCAGGTCAGTTTTGGCTATTACGATTGATTGATTGATTTGTGAATTTGCATTGCACAGCCCACAGAATCTCATCTCATAGTTTTTCGCATAAAGTTTATGCAAAACTTCTGACTGAGTTAAAATATAGTACTCGAAAATATATCGTCTTGACTAAAGGACTCAAACTGGAAGAGAGTTTACCATAAGGAAACTGTTCCTGTGGCTGATATTCCTACGGGTTGACTGAGAAGCTCATGTTAAGCAGGCGATGGGGTTGAGGCTCTTGGTGGTTCTGCTGCTCCAGGCTGAGGCTGGGTGACGTGCTGGTATCTGGAATCATGAAGGAAACTTCTGACCGTCCTCCTCCAGAAGATTAAAGCTTGCTTCATGTGACAGTGATGAGAACTGCTTGCTTTTGAAAATCAGTACCCCAGTATTTCAGCTCCCCCAAGGTGAAAAAGTGACACCTACCTAAAGAAATGCAGAGTCATAGGGACAACCTGTGATAACTATACTGCTTGACATTTTTGGAGTCGCTAGACCCCTTTTAAGGCTCTCACCTTAGCAAGGAATAAAGTGGCATTTGTAGGTGCTCATGTCACTCCACTGTCCTTAGGAAAACCTGGAAGATTATTTTAGATGCCGAAATTTAAGGCTGTTAGTTAATTGAGATGAATCCCATCCTAAATAATCTTCACAAAGCCCTTTGCCCAGATAATAAACAATGCTGGATGCCTTTTATGAGATTCTGAGTGGCGTGACTCCAGCTGATGGAGTTGGAATAGTGTGGAGTAGGACTCCATGCAATAGCTATCATATTTTTTTAGTATTTTTTTTTCTTTACTGACAGGGAAATTTATGTTTCTTCTGTGAAATGTTTCTACGTTGTCTCAATATTGCATGAAGATACTCAGCACTTCATAGGAAGTGGCCTTGGACGGGTATTTATGATGTGCTGAAGATTATACACCAAGTGAGTAGTAGTGCAGAGACCAGAATTATTCTTTTTTACCAAAAATATCATCCCACAAAAGTGGAAGAACAAGCTGCAAGTTCCATCTGCTTCCTCACATGGAGAGATCCAGCAGGTGGACACCTTCTGTTTCCCTCGGGACTCGGCTTCATTTGAAGAAACACCATCAGAATTCTTAAAATGGTGCCATAAAAATACTTAGGCAACCAAATGCTGCCTTGAATTCTTGTTTGAGTGTTTTATTCAGCATTCACATGCTCACACCCATAAACATTCATGTTCCGGTTTTCTTTTTAGGTGAACTTAAGCTTATGTATATAGTTATTCATTTTTATATAAATTGAAGCAATACAGAAGACAATCTTCAAGTAATTTTTTTTTTTTAACTTAGCACTTAACACAAAAACACCCTGTCCAAATGATCTGCTGGTCTGTTCTGGTTTTCACCGTCTATATGATGAATGCAGGATAAATCCTATGATTATCTATGCATCTACGTGGAAATCATGCAGCCATTAATCGCTATACAAGATAAGACCATGTTTGCATTTTCTTATATGCTATCCATTTTTATATTGAAATATCAAAAGTCAGTCTAATACAAAGAATGTTGATTTTTAATACCGTGGAAACATATTAAGCTTTTCCAGTACTAACAGAAAATTATTTTAGCTAAAAGTAACCTTTTTTTGGGGTCTTTAAAAATATGTTAACTGGGTATGTGTAATAATGCACTGTTGTAAATTCTGGGGACTCCTGCATGCCTTAGGTGGAAGACTGAAGGGGTGATAGGAGGCAAAGTGCCCCCACCTGAATATGAGCAACACTGAGAACTGGTGAAACTGTAAAGACAGACTCTTTACCTGCTCACCGTGTTTCCAAAAAGTCCATCTCTACACCCGGTAGTGGTTTATTGTTAAAACCTGTTACTCAAATGAGAAGGAAACAATGGTGACTTCCTCCAGCGAAGCTGGCTACCAGATCTGGGGTCAAGAATACACTAGGAAAAACGACTTGGGAAGAGGACCTGCTGTACTCCAGGTGCTGCTGTTGTGTGCGCATCCCTCTGTCCGTACTCCAGCTCTGCATGCTCTGACAGGTAGAGAATCTGCAACAGGAGCCAAGTTGAATAACTGCTTACAGGTTCATCAGAATGTAACTGAGACTTTGACATGCTTAAACAGGTCAGGCTAAACTTTCACTTCTGCTTTTATTCTTTCCTTGCTCAGGAACAATGCATGTCTTTTACTTTCAAGCTACCTTTGATAGATTGCTATATGGATTTTAAAATGGTATTTTTTTTCATTAGTTTAATTTTAACAATTTAAGGTTTAGTTCTATGACCTAAACTAAGTTCCATGTAAATTCTACTTAGATTAGAGTAAATCACTACAGCCAGTAAAACTCTTCCTTCTGCAAAATAAGCCTTCTGATTTTAGTCCTTTTTGAAGGACCAAAAGGACCTGCCTTCTGATTGCTCCTTATTCCTCCGATTCTCACTGCAGGGCGGCTTATGTGAGCAGGCTTCAGCAGGCAAACTTGTATATTGTTCATGTCCACTCGGGATGTCCTTTCAAGGAGCAGCAATCTAGAAGTCTGACAGCAACGCTGGGAAGTCGGCAGAGCAGATTATCTGTTGGATTAGTGTTGCTGTCTACCACAGTGACCTGCCTCGCTGCATACCATCCCTCTCAGTGGATGCCGAACTCCTGTTTGAAGTCCCGTTTTTTGGGCCAACTTGCAATTTTGTCTTAGTTATAGTGTGTGGGGAAGGCACCTGGTTGGATTGAGGTGCTGGGTTCCAGCTGACATCTGCTACTGGTATCTAGGGGGCTTTTAAAAGATGGCATAGGTTAGGGTGGTCGCCTAGCTACGGTGGGGGAAGGGAAGGGAGAGCTGAAACACGTTGTTTTCCCTGCTGGCTCCACAAAACAGAAACCCAGATCTGCGGGGAATCTGGGCCAATGTGTTCCTCACACTTCAGACGACAGTCCCACTCATTCCTCACTCCGCAGGCTGTGCAGTGCCAAGGTTGTGCCGCCGCTCGTGGTGCCGAGGGTGTTTCCCGGTTTGCCCTGCTTCCCCGGCGGGTGAGAGTGGCTGGCTTCAGCACACAGGGCTGCGGGAGCTCTAACCGCAGAGGACTGCGAGTTGGGAGTATTTCCATGTAAAGCCTTTTTCATGAAAACACGTTCATCTGCTGAAACTGAAAGTCTTTGTAGGGAAGAGTTGAATTTGATGAATTCCCCATTTAAAAAAAAAAGGCATATAAAAGGCTCAGCAGATTTGAGAACATATGGGGTTTGATTCTCCACTGTCTTACACATTGTGCCATTGTTTACGATCTGACAAAGCAGATGTAAAATGCAACCTCGCTGCCTGGTTAGGATTTGACTCCACTTAGTTACAAGTACGATTGAATACACAAGATTAAAAAGCCTGGTGAATCAGTTCCCTGCTTCTTTTCCTCCATGATCATTGTTCCTGTGTTACCTGCTTTTGACCACAGTGACACATGTAGGTTTATATAGTCCTCCTCTACTGAACTCTTCCTCTTTTGCTTTGCCTTCCCAGCCTTCTCCTGCTTTATCTAAAGTCTTTGCATCTTTCTGGGTTACTACATCCCAGGTGTTTTGAAAGGAATGTGTATTTAGAAATTGGAAGGGGGTGGGACGAACAAGGAGGACAGTGATTTTTTTGTGGGGGTTGCACATTCTGTCAGCAAAGGAGGAAGGTGATACTTTCCCTCCCCATTAGCACCGGTGACTACACCTGAAATACTGCATTCCGTTCTGGCATGCTACAACTAGGAAAAAATGACAAGAAAGAAAGAAGAGAGAAAGAAAAGACCAGTAAAAGTGATTTGGAGGCTAGATATATACTGACTTACATGGAAAGACCAAATTAACTTTAAAAAGGTATGGCTTGCCCAAGCAAAAAGCCACAGAAGATACCGCTGTCTGAAAGCAGACTGTAAAACTGAGTGAAGAGGATGGTTGGTTACAGTAATTCAAGGTGGGTAGAGATGATGGGATAAAATGCAGAAAAGAAAAATGCATGCTTGGTATAAAAAATAAGCTTGCCTACACTATAGAACTGTCTCCTTAATATTCTATATTAGCGGTGGTTTACCGTACCTAGTTAAAGAAGGTACTTCAGAATTCATAGTAGGTTCCCTGTGCTGTAATCAGTTGAATAAACTAGTTAAGACACGACTCTAATAGAGACTTATATTTCTGCCATGCTTGAAAAGAATCTCAAAGACCACAGTGGCAGGTGGGTGTATGTAAATCTGCATGTATGAAAGGCAAACCTTTGACTTTTCCTGACCGCTTCTTGCAGCTTTGGGAATCTCGTTCCCTTAGTCCATGGTTGTGAACACTTACGGGTTTTGTGCAATTTCTCACTATTGCTTCAATACAAGAACCTCTCACTCAGGTCCAATCTTTGTGTCCCTTGGAAGTCCACTATCTATCTATAAGTCCATTATGGTGAGAGATGGAAAAGCAAAGGGAGTTAATGGAGTGACTGAGTGTTTTGAAAGGAATGCGTGTCCTTAATTTTTCCTTTCTCTGTTGCTGTGGCATCGTGGCCAAGAATCACAAGGTCCTCTGCAATTATATGTAGAAGAAGAGTCTGTTCTGGCACTCTCTTTCTAATAAAATTAATGTCAGGATCAAAATTCCTCAGCTTTCCCTGTCCAAGTTTGCATGCTTAAAAATACGCTAGTTTTAAGGACTTAATGCAATGATGGAGCATGATGTGTGTCATCACCAGCTAGCCATTGAAAATTAATGCTACTGGGCTTACTGAACTATTTTAGTATCCTTTATGGGTATTACGTGCATTTTACATTATAAAGTCTGTTACAATTATCAGTTTGATGTCATAAATGGTTTGAGGTCTGCCCCATTAGGTTTATTATTCCTGAATATAAGCTGGAAAGAACTTCAGTGCCAGAAAAAGAGCCAAAGTCCTGTTATGGCATTGGAGCAAAAGTCCGCCTAGTCCAGCACTGTGTCTCTTACAGTGGCCAACACAGGTTGCTGAAGAAAGACATTAAATTCCATGCAAGCATGAACTCCCCAATATTTTTCCCAACCTCCAGTGATTTGTGGCTGAGGGACTTCCCAAGCAAGAGCTAGAAAAACTTCAGTACCATGAACATGAGCACTGTTAGCTGAATTTTTTCACTTGAAAGATTTTCCCACCAAAAGATTCTCCCTTTGTTGAAATATTCTTCTCTTTTAACCTGAAATCTCAAAACAAAATTATGCATCCTTAATATTTTGAATGTTTTAAAAAAAGTAAAACAGTTAAAAGTTTCCAGCATCTCTCTTCATTTTCTAGCTCTGAAAGATTTCAATCGTAGGAGGCCAAAAGAATGGAAAAGATGGAAGTGAAGCAGCAGACCTAATTAAATCAGTTACACTCTGTGGCCAGATAGAGGGAGAGACATGAGAATGAAGGGGGCAAAATTCTAAAATATTTAAATTTCTGAACATACAGAGAAACAGAAAACATTTGACTTTTTTTAATCTATTTTTGATCTCTCTTTCCCTACAATATAACTAACAGGTGACAAGGAAAAGTATTTTAATATTTTTCTGGGAGAAATTTTTTTTGACCAATTGTAGTTATGAAATTCTCTGGTCACCTGAATATACTTATTAACAAAAAATTATTAAAAATATTTATTAAGGAATTCAAAACTTCCTACTCTTAAAATTCAACAGATGCCCTAATGCTAAACACGTTAATTTTAGATTTTGATATATTTGTAATGCACTTCAGCACCACAGTGTATGCTTGATGTTGTTGAATAAACTCTTAGAAACACACTTGCACAATATAGGTCCTGCAGAGTCCTGCAAATAAAGTTGTTGCCTTGTTTCTTTGTTTTATTAGGGCCTCCTTGTGCCGTATTCACAGAGGAAAAAATGCCTTGAAGGGGGTAAAATGGCTTTCTGAAACTCCTTCCCTTCTCTGGGTGCAGATGACGTCCACGGAAGTGCTATACGGACATGGAGCACATTGAAGGGTTGTACTAGTTTCAGGGTGCACCATATATACCCGCAATTTATTTCATGGGGACTGAGGAGAGCAGAAATTAACTGAGACTGCTCTGACTCACATTTGGGACAGAACAGTCACGGCCTACAGCACAGACTAAGGCTCTTGGTCCCCATGTCCTTTTCCCTACTATTCATACCCCAAAAAGGTAAAAGGAAGAACAAGGTAAAAGAAGTAAGTGAAAAAACAGCTTCCAGTCGCTGATAAGCTCAAGGCAATAGGAACAGACAGATATAGGGGTTGCCCTCAGTGGAAGAAATCTGATTCTATAAGTGACACACTTTTTTGAAAGACAGAATTAAAATATTTTTGTTATGCGATGTGGAAACGCAAAAACCCCAGATGCACACTTGAAACACAGCAGAGTGGGGTGTAGGTGGCAGTGTCACAACTGCCAGCCTGGCCAAGCCACCGAAGGAGGTGATGCAAGACAACGTAACAAAGGTGTTCTTGCTGAGGTTTTTCTGCTTGAAGAGATTTATGACATGAAATTAGGTCCAGGCTGGCAGAAGTTGCTTCTTTTATAACTAGGTCGAAATATTCAGAAGTTCAGGATGCTGATACCAACTAAATAAACATGACATTTTAAAATTAATGTGGTGCCAAGGAAAATGGCCAGAAAGCAGTTAAGATGGTTAAATCATCTTTAGGTCATACTGGAAAAAAAAATCCCACTGAAGTTTTCAGTGCTGGATATGTTTTATTGCTTCTAATATGAATTTGCTGATGATAGTTATTACCATAACTGGGAACTGATCACACTGGGTGTGGCGGTCTTGGGTGCATTTAACTTGGGCTAAATGATACTAGGGCGTGAGTGCTTTCTTGAATGGAAAACAGTTTCAGTATTTTAATAGTAAATTTCATAAAATCACAGAATCATAGAACGGTTTGGGTTGGAAGGGACCTCTAAAGGTCATCTAGTCCAACCCCCCTGCCGTGGGCAGAGACATCTTCAACTAGATCACGTTGCTCAGAGCCCCGTCTAACCTGACCTTGAAGGTTTCCAGGGATGGGGCATCCACCACCTCTCTGGGCAACCTGTGCCAGTCTTTCACCACCCTCAGCATAAAAAGTTTCTTCCTTAGATCTAGTCTACATCTACCCCCTTTTAGTTTAAAACCATTACCTCATCCTGTCGCAACAGGCCCTGCTAAAAAGTTTGTCCCCATCTTTCTTATAAGCCCCCTTTAAGTACTGAAAGGCTGCAATAAGGTCTCCCCAAAGCCTTCTCTTCTCTAGGCTGAACAACCCCAACTCTCTCAGCCTTTATTCACAGGAGAGGTGTTCCATCCCCCTGATCATTTTTGTGGCCCTCTTCTGGACCTGCTCCAACAGGTCCGTGTCTTTCTTCTGCTGAGGGCTCCAGAGCTGGACGCAGTACTCCCGGTGGGGTCTCACCAGAGCAGAGTAGAGGGGCAGAATCACCTCCCTCGACCTGCTGGCCACGCTTCTTTTGATGCAGCCCAGGATATGGTTGGCCTTCTGGGCTGCAATTTAATGTTAATTAAATTTAAAATTTAATTTAAATTTAATGTGAAAAAGCCAATTTTTAGTATTTGCAAAAATACAGGGGCACGGCTTGTTACATTTCTATATTCCTATTCCAATGAATAGGAACTGCATAATACCTTGGTATTTTTGAGGCTGCAAGTAAAACTTTTTTTAAAATTTTACCATTCTACAGTGACAGAAAAGTAGCTTGCTCACTGTTTTGCACTTTCAGTATTTCATTTATTCCTTCCAGTCAACTTGTTCTTTCCAGCGTGCTTAGACAAACTGCAAACTCATGTACCTTTACAGAACTGCTGCAAGCCAGGAAACGGAACAAGACGAGATAGAAAAGAAAAAAGGGCAGGATGCATCCATTTGTTCTTCACTGTGTTTTCAACTGAAACTCAAATAGTATTACAAAGATAATCATCTATTGCTTTTACATAAAGTAGATGTAGCTTTTATATATGCCGTGACAGCTGAATCTCCAGTCAGTTGGCATTTTGTCCAGCATATAGTATCAGTTTGAAAAATGCCTTCACTTTGCCAATCTCACGTTGCCAAGTCACAGTTCAGAGTCATGAGAGAACAAAGGCAAATTGAATAGCTGGAAAAATAAAAGAGAAGAAAGACTGGCCTTGGACAAGGTTCCATTTAATGCTGCTAGGAGCTCTAGTGCTGGCTAGAACTGTTTCAAAAGCCTGTATTCTTCTGCTCTTCCTTCAGGAAATAATATGTTCGTGTACCTCAAACCCAGTGGAGCCACCCAATGGAAAACTAACTATATAATGCGCACACTGCCAGATGCTGTTCTTTTTAGCTGTGGCTAGAGCTACAAGTATCTCAGTTAACCTGCTCTGAGATAATTCAGGTATCTTTATCCTTACAGTGAAATCTGCAGTAAAGATAAAGGCTCTCCTAAGTTTTGCCTTCAGAAGTGACTGATATTAAGAAGCCCAAGTTTCCCAGTCTCTAAGTCTTTTTCATGTTTTTGAAAATTGTACCCATATTCTAGCAAACCTACCAAAAAGCATGCCTGTTAGTTGGTATGTAATCTCTACAGAGGGTATTGGCACTTGGGACAATAATGCACACATTAATATTAATGGACATTCTTAGATGCTCTGTCGCCTCTCCCCACCCCTTACTTTTTGAGGGCAAACATGATTGAAAGTTGATGGAGAAAATGGTTTTGGAAAATAAATGACAGGCTGATTTTTAGCTGATCTTTAAGCATGCAAACAAGATGTATGCTTTGGAAAATACTTAAGATACAAACATACACTGATATTTCCTGAGCACATCCATCACTCTCATGGGACATGTCTTTTCAAAACTCTCCTTCATGCATACATCTCTCCGATTTTGCAGATACTTAGCATAATTCAAAAAATTCCTTTCTCCTATCTAAAGTTAATAAAGGGCTTCAGAAGCAGACAGAGAATCAAACTTGGGTCTTCTGGAATCAATGAAGAACTTCAAGTGTCATTAACATCATTCGTGATCAACAGAGCCAAAATCTTTCTTCATTACAGCAAAGAGGAGAAACATTGACCATGTCATCATGGACCTTTCTGGACAAGTCTTGTCTGTTTTAGTGAACTTGTGACAGCGATCAAATATGGCTTGCAACCCTTTGTCAGCCCCGTTGACTAACTCTGAGGTTTCACAGACTGCCTGAGAAGCATGGAGCTCCTTGGACAATTTGACAACCATAATGTGGCATCCATCCCTTGCATCCCCTGAAAGCTCTGAGGGCCTCTCAGCTTCCCACCAGGACGTTCAACTCTTTTTTCTTCTGCTTCTTCACATACAGACACCTTCATGGCCATAACTGACTCCTTAGGTTGTGTATGTGCTGTCTGTCCCATGAACGTGTCTCAGATCACAGCTTGACTTTTCTTTTATGCCCACCTAGAGGTGCCTTTAATTACTTTTATCTTTCAGGCTGAACAAAGGGTTTGGCGTTTTCAAGGATGCTCTTAAAATCACACTCCTTTTCAGTGACAGCATGTTACCACCTTCCAGGAGCACAGGATGACTGCCAGGACTATTGGCCACAGTTTCATGAGCCAAAAATTTTAGTGACTTGGTAGGCAGTAACAGTTCCCCAAAATCAGATGGATCACTGAAGCTTGTGCTTTGCCTTAACTCTCAGCACTTCATTCGGAGTCTCCTAAATCTCTCTGAGAAACCCAAATAAACCCTGGCTGTATGGTGCCCGCTGATGGAATGTTACTTACTTATATATTCGCCCTGGATGGTGTGTGATTATTTTTACAAAGTGTTGACTGGTGTAGAAAATGAGCCTGTGTAAGTAGAGAAGGAAAACATATGTTGCAGAACTCTCAAGAAAGGCTAGGACTGTCATTAACCAAGATGTGCACGAGACAGATCTGCTGTAAAGTCATGAAAGCCACAGGTAATGTGACACTCTGCAGATGTTTTTAATGGGAGCAGAAGCTTTGTAGAAATGTTTTAATCTGATTACACAATTATAATTATAGAATCATAGAATGGTTTGGGTTGGAAGGGACCTTAAAGATCATCTGGTTCCACCCTCCCGCCATGGGCAGGAACACCTTCCACTAGACCAGGTTGCTCAAAGCCCCATCCAACCTGGCCTTGAACACTTCCAGGGATGGGGCATCCACAACTTCGGGCAACCTGTTCCCATGTCCCATCATCCTCAGAGTGAAGAATTTCTTCCTTATATCTAATCTAAATCTACCCTCTTTCAGTTTAAAGCCATTACCCCTTGTCCTATCACTACATGCCCTTGTAAAAAGTCCCTCTCCAGCTTTCTTGTAGGCCCCTTCAGGTACTGGAAGGCTGCTTTAAGGTCTCCCTGGAGCCTTCTCTTCTCCAGGCTGAACAACCCTGTTGTGGTTTAACCCGGCAGGCAGCTAAAGACCACAGAGCCATTCGCTCACTCCCCCTGCCCCACAGTGGGATGGGGGAGAGAATTGGAGGAAAAAAAGGTAAAATTCGCGGGTTGAAATAAAGACAGTTTAATAGGACAGAAAAGGAAAGGAAAATAATAATGATGAAAGAATATACAAAATAAGTGATGCACAATGCAATTCCTCACCACCCGCTGACCGATGCCCAGCCAGTCCCTGAGCAGCGGCCACCCCTCCCAGGCAACTCCTCCCAGTTTATGTACTGAGCATGACGTCACATGGTATGGAATGTCCCTTTGGCCAGTTTGGGCTGTGCCCCCTCCCAGCTTCTCGCTGGCAGGGCATGAGGAGCTGAAAAGTCCTTGACTAGTGTAAGCACTACTGAGCAACAACTAAAACATCAGTGTGTTATCAACAACGTTATTCTCATGGTAAATCCAAAACACAGCACTGTACCAGCTACTAGGAAGAAAATTAACTCTACCCCAGCCGAAACCAGGACAAACCCCAACTCTCTCAGCCTGTCTTCATAGGAGAGGTGCTCCAGCCCTCTGATCATCTTTGTGGCCCTCCTCTGGACTCGCTCCAACAGGTCCGTGTCCGTCTTACGCTGGGGGCCCCAGAGCTGAACGCAGTACTCAATTACTTATGTTGCAGGCTCAGAATTAAACAGTTTTCCAATTCAGATAGGACAAAGTAATTCCCAGGTTTTATAGTTGCCATTTACACTGGTAGCGATACAGAACACGAAAGCTAGAACAATCATTTTGTTATCTCAAAGCTTTTTCAGCTTTCTCAAAATCATGTTAACTCTTCTCATTATTTCTTCCTCAGGTAAGGCCTTTGTTTGTTTTCTTCAGGTTAATTGATAATAGGCTAGTGAATAATCCATCAGCATGTGAATTCAGGTTCTGATTCTGTGTGAAGATGAATTCCTTTATTCAGAAAAAAACCCAACCCACTTTAGTAAATGCTAACCTTGTTGTGGTTCCATGCATTTAATTTATTCATTGTAAGTAACTAAATTCTCAAGTCAGGGCACTTTTTAGGACTTCTAGCTATTTCTTGGTTACAGAGAGATTCTCGTCCCCAATACTCACATTCGGTGCCTCTACAGGGTAAATTTATACTGTTTGCAGACTCCTGGTGCGTAGAATAGCACTACTTAAAAATGAAGGTTCTATGTATAATATCAAAATATCTCCCTTGGGAATAGGGAAAAAATGGAATTAGCATTTCTTGTTGTTGCCTAAATTTTACTATTCAGTCTATAAGGCAAAAAAAATATAAATTGGGTTACACTTATTAAATCTCATGTCTTACCTTGTCAAATGTAGTCTCAAAGCAGGTTTATTCATTGTTCAGGCAATGACTTTAATAGTGAAACATGAATGGGGAGAATGTATCCCGTAATTACTTTTTAATGTCAGCTTCATCTTGGAGGAAAAAAGAAAAAAGGTGCTGTAATTATTTAATCTAAAAATAAAGATAATTTGTAGAAAGCAGTACTGAGTGTGTGAAAAGGTAAAATGTTGAGCTTCAGAATAAAAGAGAGCTAAATATGTCTAGGCACGTTAATTGTGTATAGCAGAGGTTTAGTTGGATGGGGAAGAGAAATAGTTTTTCATTCAATTAATTAAAAAAATCATCTTAGCTCAAAGCTTGGAGTAGATTTGAACAAATCATCTTTTCTTTGTTTAAATGATGTTTGCTAAAGGCTGAAACATTTTTTAAGCAGAGATGTCAAGTGAGTTTTGAGAGGAGTGTTTTTAGTTTGTTAAGCCTACAATTGAATTTCTGTGTCTCAGTGGATGGCTTGTTCACCTGCAGTAATAAAACATTTCTGGGCTTGGAAAATGAACCTGTCTTATATTTATACAATCAGGCTCGTTTATATTTTTGATTAGTACAAAACTACTTTCTCATGGATCTATGCCGCCTCTGTGTATATGAGCATGGGAAGAGAGGAGATCCATAGCAGAAATGCTATCCTTTGCATGTGGATATCTTGGGCTGTAACCTCAGCCACTGCACAAGTTCCTTTTTTTGTACTAACCATTTCCTCACTGGCAGTGACATTTGCCTACCTGAAACCGGTCCTGATGTGTAACATGGAAATGTTGTTTTTCCCTATCTATAAGTTACGTTGGGCTGTTCCACGCACTGTCAAATAGCTTTGGCAATCAACGAGGTGACCACACTCTGCAAGTTTTAAGTCAACCAGAACTTTTAATTTTATTCAAAATTCATCACTTATGTTGGCTTCTTTTGTTTCCTATACTGTTTGTTCCTTATCGACCTGCTGTAGCTGTTTTCATTTCTTTTGCATACCAGAGTGCTTTGACTGCGTTAATAACTATTTTTATAGGAATGGAGTATAATTTTTTCTTTTTTGCTATAAGCATGTCATATAAAATACCTGACAGCTTGAGAATCCCAGAGATGCATTAGGTGGAGCAGAAGTAAAAAACCTGCTTTTGTTGCAATGGGTGGAAATTATTTCAGGTGCAATGTTAAATGCAAATTATAGAATATATTATTTTGCTTACAAGATGGTCCTTGTATAAACACAATAATGTGAAAATAAGGAAAAGGATTATTTTGACAGCTTAAATGACTTGTTTACTGTTTCTTTTTGAAAAGTTAGTATCTTTGAATATTTTCCACTTTTGATGAGGCAGTTTTTGTCATGTTCTTTTTTGCTAAAGTAGCATTTCTCCAACCTCAGATATGGCTCCTATTACAGTTATGATAGACTTGATTATAGAAAGGGAATAACTCTGCTGGGTCAGAATGGATTTAAAATTATAGAAGCTGCTTGACTAAATTTCAGTGCTGATTCTACAAACAGCTCCATATGTTATATTTCTGTTCCTAGCTGAGTCCCATGAAGTGAGCTGCACTCCAAACTGGGCACCGTCTATACAGAGGCAGAAAGAAGATCAGCCCTGTACTAGCATTTGTATCAACTAAAATATTTCTACTTGCCTGTTATTCAGTGTGATGGTAACAGAAATCGAGATCCTTGGGATAATGCAGTGCTTATTTCTCACCCCAGGAGAAAATTTTACTTCAGGAAAACAGATAATGAATAAGAAAGGACTACAGGTACTGTTTTTTTACAAAAACTATCCTGTTTTGTTCCTCTGGAAGGCACTGATTTCCATTCAAGCAGAGTTAGTGCTGAGCTCTTTTAACCCATTCCTGTCCCTTACTAGTTTCTCCCTTCCATTTCTGGACTTTTCTGGGAGCCTGATTAAAGCTATTCACCAGATTGCATTGCTTAGGACACACCAGTTTATTACTGATGTCATTCCTTTTTGGTACTTTGGTATCATAAATGTGTCTACAATTTTCATGGCTCTCTGATACTCCCCTTACGGGCAAAGTAGCTCTTCAGCTGTTAAAAAGCTTCTGTGACGATGTGTAGAGCATCCTGGAGATGTCCAATGCTTTTCTTTAACTCACCATAAAGAGCAGCCTCTAGACAGTGTAACAGATGCATTAAGTATTAGTGTTTCACAGTAACCAACAGATTTATGAACCCAGCTGAATCAGTTTTTGTTATTATCAGCATTTCTCACAGGATAGCTTCAAAACTTACATTTGGAACAAGCTGACAGTTATAACCTTGTGCAAATTTTTTTTCTTTCCTTCATTTTTATCTAAATCCTTCATAAGGAGTATTGGGATTTATGTGTTTCTCTCTACTTTAGAGAATTAAAATGTTGATATAATTGGGCATGGGGGATAGATCTAATGCAAAGCAAAAAAGTATTCCGAGGTAAAATGGCTTGTGAAGGGGTCACAGCTGTAGTACTTTGAGTCAGCCCCGTTTGCTTAACTGCATGTAGAAAGTCTGACTAGCATTGGTGTATACGATTATATTATAAGCTGTACGTATGTATGTATGTCTGAACTATACACAAACACTATAAATACCTACTGCTGCATGATTTTAGTACACATACTGGTAAAAAAGACCAATTAGACACATTACAGAGTCACAGACTTGAACTTTTTCCAGCAGCTGGAGTCTTACAGGGAAGCTGTCATGTCCCCCAGGAGGCAAAGGAGAGCAAAGGAATGCTTTCCTCTTTCCTCGCGCAAGCGGCACGGGCAGCTGTTGATAGCCTGGCTTCCTTATTCAGAAGCATGAATCTTTTCAGTACTCCTCCTGCAGCATGAGAGGTGCACTGGGAGTATTCTCTCTTGCGTTGAGAGAAGAAATTACCTCCCTACCAGTTTTTCAGGTGCATGAGGCAGATGCCTAGCATTTCAGCTATATTGTTATAGGCATTGCTGTGCTTGCTGTCCATAGGTAAATACTGGTAAGTGCCATGTAAGCGTCCTATAGAATGAATTACTGCTGTTTGTTAGAGTGACCGAGCACTCGGTTGAAGGTAACCGGATGACATTGGTTCATACGCTTTCAGGAAAAACTCCTGAAAACATTTTTATGGACTTTCTTTCATTACATACCTACATTTTGGGATCTGAGAAAAGCAATCCTAGATGAAATGTCTGAGTTCACTGCAGAATTTTTTTTTCTGCTTCCTTGACTGATGGGAGAATAATAGTTTTGTTTATCTTCTGCTTTCCTAGGCAGCTGGTAATTCCTTTTCTCCTTTTCTCTCTAGATTGTTTTTTCCCTCTGCAGGACAGATTGGAACCACAGGCCTAATCTTCTCCTACTTTATATCCCATGCAGCCACTTACAGGTGTGCGTATAGTGCCACCTTACCAAAATGGCAATGCTTTACAGAGATATAAATTAGAAGGTACAAGCAGTACAAGCAATATAAAGAGCAAGATAGGAGATAATCAAGTCCCAGGGAGAGAGAGAAACTATGTTTAAGTCTTATACCATCTGGACACGACTTTTTGTGAGTGCTTACGAGTTTAAAATATCTGTAGGTGCTGAGGCATCTGAAAGTTCAGCGGCATATGCCATTTTTATGCGAGGAGCAGCTGAGTCCCAGATCAGAGATTTACTAGCTGTTAAAGGGAGATACTCCGTAAGAGACTGGAGCAGACAGAATAAGCTTCTTACTTTTCAGAAGCTGCCTTTATAAAAGAAGTTTTCTGTTATTTTCTTTCCCTTCAGCCTGTCCTTTGCATAAAGCTATGCCAGCTTTGGTGTTTGGCTACGTGTGAGACAGGGAAAATGCGGTTGTGCAAGGATATTGCCTGTACTGGTAATACAGAGCTCTTTGTTGGAAGGAGTTGAGAAAAAGCTGGCTATAATCTGCTCCGGCTGAAAAAGGTTGAGCACAAAGCTTTAAGTCATATAAAAGCAGGCTGCAGAAAGAAAAGGACCCTGAGGAGGGCTTGTAACAGCAATGTCCTACAGAGTAACCAGTGAATCATCACATTGACTACATGATATCATTAAACCCCATCTATTTGGACCTGTTTATTATAAAAATTGTGTATTGTGTCTCATCCCTTTCACAGCTGTGCAACACCCGTCACTTGAAAATTCCTTAATGGGTCTCTAATCTCAGAATACCACCTCTGAGTATCTTTTGCCCCAGCCTTGTTTTTATGTGCTTTGGTGGAAGGATAACATAATGCCACTTAGTATAAAATGTGCCTGCACTGGTAAGAACATCATAAAGATTTTGTTGTGCTGCCGTATAGCTGAGCCAAGATATAAGACAATGCTGAGGTGAGACATTGCTGCGAACTCTTTACTAAGGCAACTAAAAGGCAGACAAAAATAATTTCTCGCAGGTCAGCTCATTAAGGAAGCTACTGAAGTACAAGGAAAAACAGGCTCCTGAGTTACTTTTTGCCTTTCCTTTTCTCCTTTTTTGGGAGTTGAACCAAATTTGCTTAATGAGCTTTGGCATGAAAAATGATCTTTATTTCTTTCTTCCTACTATTTTCTATAAAAATAGAGCTGAGGAAGCAAGGAAGGGTACCTGGCAAACAAATGGGTATGTTCAGAGAGAGACGACCGTTAGTGGGTAATAAAAAGTGGCAAAATAGCTCTTCCTTCTCTCCCGAACCCCTTCCTCGAGATAAAGCAAATGTCAGGGCACAGTGGGGCTGGGGGCCAGAGTGGCAGGGGCTCCCCTGGGGTGGGCAGGGGCCAGGGATCCCACCGCCCCAGCCAGCGAGCAGGGCAGGCCCCTGGGGTTTTCTTAACCACGTCATCGGTGGGTGAACTGATACCCAGCACTTATAGCTGAGAGTTGCCTCTGGTCTTCCTTTTTTTTAGAAACCATTTTCATCTGTGAATTTTTCTTATCTAATCTTTTTCTGTACTATTTTGCAGGACAAGGAGTCTGTACTCTTGGTGGTTCCTATTACATTTACACTGTCATTATGTGAAGCGGCTGAAATAGAATTAGTATGGTGAGCCAACTTGGAGCTTCCTGGCTGTCATAGTGATTTTGAAGTATTTTACCACTTATCCAGAAATTGTTACATACCTCTGCTAAAACATCCATTTGTGGTCTGGGCAGTATTATGCTAGTATTCCAGTGTTACTGCTGGTAAGAAAGGTGTCGGAAGGGTGCTGTGAGCTGTGTAATACACTATGGTGTAGTCTGCAATATTTTCTTTGTTGGCAAAGCTGGCCCACAAAATTCCTGCCTCTCCATCCTATCCTCTGCCCCTAGACATTCATTCCCATGTCTGTGCTGCAGTTTGCTCAGTTGTGCTCAAGCAGGTTTGGGAGGCTCTGCTGAAAACAAGAGCTGGTCTGATCTGGGTTAAAAAGAGGAGTATTTCTGAAATCCACACCACTTCAGGATGTAGCGTAGATCTAGTGATGTGGGTCTACAATATCGTCACTGACCTGAGCAAATACTTACTGGCTTGGTAAAAACTTAATCCAATCCTGTATGTAATCTGCCCTGACAGGTTTATTCTGTTTAAAAAAGATTTTAAAAAGCACCAAGCTGATAAGACTTTTTCAAGAATTAGCAGCCACATGTTCTGGAAGCAATTTACTGCTGACCAAACTCTCAAGCAGCAACAGCTAGGGAAGATGTATGCATGGTAAAAAAAGACTTTTAAAAATGAAGAATGAATTAATGTCTCTGCATTTTTAACATCTTTTTGAATTTCAAATACTATAGGTTTTATTTCATTTTTCGAAGTACTGAACATTCACTGAATTGCCACTTACAGATTCTGAGCACAAGTCCTTTTATTTCCCTTCCAAATGATGCCAAATTAAAACAGTCTCATGTTTGCTCAAAACTGCATCGGAATGACAGCAGTGTCACTGTTTCTCAGTCAGCACTTCAGGTCAGTCTCCCTGTTCTGCTAGCCTGCCCGAGCCTGGAAACGGTCCCGCTGCCTGCAGGTACCCTGGCAGGAGCTGAGCAATATTTAGCACAAGGATAGCTGTTCAGATAACCACCAGACCAAACAAATGTGGGAGCGTGTGGACACGTTCTGCGTCAGGAGAACTGCACATGACGAAGGGATGATTTCAGTTTTCAAGGTCTAGAAATAGGATTGCAAATTTGCTCTAGTGCCAATCAACTAGCTGGATGGAGTCCTCCTACTCCACACAATACCTTCAGGGTAATGGGAGATTTCTTATTTTCTTCCCTATTGGGAAAAGAAGGGGGAAGAATGGTCCAGCTTATGGGTTCCTTTCTTTTTCTCCTGGCTGTTGGTTATTAGCTGTCTTTCATGTGAGAAGGAATAGAGGTTTCTCAGCTGAGTGAGGAAAGCATATATTCCAGATAAGAGGACTTTGGCAAAACTAGGGAAGAACTAGTATTTTTTCCTGGCCAAATTAAATAGAAATCTCACACGCCACCTTCTCTCCCTAATTTTGATTCTATATTTGAATAGGCTTGTGATTAGGTGAAAGAAATTCACTCTGTCTCTAAATGGTACCATAACTATTTAAAACCACTAAATACAAAATTAACTCATTTACTTGCAATAGTCTGAAAAGATTTTTCCCTGGTTCTATTTCAGGAAACTATACCATATTCGCTAGAAATTTTAGCTTCTTCAATTGTATTTCCCCCTCATGTTTTAAGAATAAGACTTTCCAAAATGCTACTAACAACTATTTCTTGCCATTTTCAAAATTTGGTTTTCCTGAATACCTTTGGAGAAGCAGGATGAAAGGAGAACAAATGTGTCTCGACAGTGTCATCTAGTGGCAAAATACAAACGAGGCCCTTGAGAGAACAGCAGCAGCTGAGCTGAGCTGGACAGCAAGCCAGCACCTTCTTTTACACACCGATTAATGACTGATCCACAGATTTGTACTTCTTTGGGAGGCCTCCCTGCAGGCGACTTGAAGACTTTTTCCATCCAGAACAGATGAGAGAGTACTTCAAGCAGTTTGCACAGGAGATGATGAGGCCATCTGTGTTGCTCTGGGGAAGAGGTCCATGCTTTTAGTTCAGTTGCTGAGAAAGATTTGCCCTTTGCACACCTAAAAATATTGCCTGTGTAGTGAAACCATAAAGGGAGATGATTGGTATCTTCCAAGAAAGAAGTGTTCTTTAAGCTAGCCTGACACAGAAAGTCAAACTACATGAGCACAAGGACTATGAATTTGTGCTTTGTGGGGAACTGGTATAGAGAGTGGAGAAGAATGTTGTCTCGGTTAGCAGAGCTAATAGAACTATTCAACCACTGGGATATTTTAAAAAAGACAGGAAAAAAACCCATTTTTTTTTTCCTTTTTCTGTTTTCCAAATAGCTTCACTTTGTTAGTGCTACTGTGCTCTGGTGTGTTCACTACATTGCAAAAATTCAGCCTACCAGTCATGAAGATGTGGATCATCATCTTGATTTGTCACCTGGCAGCATGAGATATATCCACTCAGTCAGAAGAGGAGAGAGGAGCGTACCTATACACAGCACACATGGTTGCCCAGCAGCACTGAAGAGTTTAGAATGAATGTAAGTATAGGAGCTGGCTTGATTCTTGAGGGCAAACTTTTATGAAAATGAGATACAACTATGAGTGCAGTATATTGTATTCCTTGGGCTCCCTTTTTTGGAGGTCTTAAGTCTCAGGCCCTAGAACCAGGTCATTGAATTTACTGTCCATTTGGGAAAGAAAGCAGAAGAGAGCCGAGTGGTTTTTGTACTACTGTTGTGCAATCCATGCTCTCTCACAGGCATTTTTCATCTTTTGGCCTACAGTTCTACTAAAACACCCCTTTGTACCTGCAGTCTGATACTGGGTGTTCACACTGCAGCAACTAGTGCTGGTAGAGGAGACAGAAGTCCACTTCAGTCTTCATACCTGGAAGTAGAAAAAATTAAATAATTAATCAGAAACAATTACATCAAACTTGGGATTACTTTATTAAAACTTACAAATCAGCAGAGTGTATGAAATCCGTCAAATATTATGCATCCTCTTTGTGAAACCAGAACAAATCATACAAATGATCATTTCCATCACGACTGCTAATCAACCACTACACCTAATTTTATCTTCAATAAACATTGAATAGCATATGAAGATGCAATTTTTTATAATGGAAAAATGCTCCTAAATCTTCAGGATCCTTAAAGGCTATGACCACAGTTCTATGGTGATAGGTCATAAAAAAACCAGTATTTATGCCCATTAGAATGGCAGTTCATAGATATGCTGCTGCTTGGCTTTTGCTATTAGAATCCTTAGAAGAAATGCAGAGATGTATCAAAGTTGCTAGAATTAACATTGAAAGCTATTAATAAAAAATCCCTAAAGCTTTTCTTTGTAAAAAAATATTCTATACATTTCCTGATACATTCTGTCTGGAATACAATTTACATATGCATGATCTTTTTAAAGTGGGCCTAAATGATAGCTGGGTAGGTTGGAATTACTTGAGAGAAAAAAATGAACCTTTTCAGTTTTTAAGGTTTCCCCCCCCCCCCTACAATTTGGCGTATCTTTGTTTTAAAAATTAAGAAAAAGAGACTCTACTCATGCCTTTTACAGTTTCACTTGCATCTTCATTTGTAATTTCATCATACACTAAAACAAAACTGAATCTCAAATTTTAAGTACTGAAATATTTAGCATTTCTTATACAGCCTTTCATTCATAGGTTTCAACACACTTTAGATAGCCCTGTTCCCCCCTATTTTGCAGGGGAGTCAATGGTCAGAAACAGCTTCATACAAGGGACAATTTAAAGGAGGTTAGTTAAGTTCCTGTTTTCAGCAGCGCTAGTAGAGGAGCTTGTTCTGATTCTGCATGGAGACAGACCATGCTGGGAGCGAGGAAGGATGAATATTCTCCCCACTGCCTGACGCAACATTCAGCGAGCCGCTGGCACAGCTGAGACTAGCTCAAGAGAACTGCCTTGAGTCCTGAGCCTGCACTCGACAAGCTCCGCGTGTGAAGAAAACTGTGGTGCTATAGTTTTTGTTGCGGAATTGCTCTGCTAAGCCTGCGAGCTGCTAACCAAACAATACTGTGGTGTCATCTGAGCGTCAAAAGAGTTTTTTGACTGTAGATGGCACTGCAAGGTAAGTGCAAAGGTGTGTCTACTAGCTGTGGAGATTTTATTCTCTTGAGGTTTTTTATCTCCCAAACACTCTGCAATCAGTGTTTGGAAGATTAAAAAACCTCAAGAGAGGTTTTTAAGACCCAGAGAAGACCTAGAAAGAAGTAAGGTAAGGCCAGAGGAGACCTGTCTGGAGGTGATGTAAAGGGAATGCCATGCCATCTTTGCCAACATACTATTTCATGCAGGGCTATCCCATTTTGGGAACCTACACCTCCCACAACAGTGGTGGGTCACTGCAGAGATGGACAGGAGTGGTGACTCCATCTGCTCCTGGCATCACTGGGTCACGCAGCTGGAGCAAGACAACCCAGGTCCCCAGGCGCCACTTCAGCTGGGCCATGAACTCCTGCAGAGAGCACAGTGGTAGACTCGGAGAGACAGGCTGCATCCCACTGTGCCCAGTGCTGTGAAGTACATCCTGACCCATGGCACGTTGCATGGCACGTGGCAGTAGGTGGGCACCCTCTGCCACCCAGACTGAGCGCAGCTGGACCGTACTGGCAGCAGCTTTGGGGATGTCTGGCTCTCAGTGTGCCAGACAAAGCGTGTCAGATGCCTTGTTCAGGGATAGTACCAACATAGCCCAAATAGCTGCATCTGGGCATGCAACGGCCAGAAAAAATCAGCTGTACTGTAAACTGGATGTTTACCTACTCTTTACAAAAAGTTTTTAAAAATAACCTCTTTTTTCCTATCATCAGAACAAGGCAAGAAAGGCAGTTCCTCTCTGTTCCCACAAGTTCAGAAGCTATAAACAGATCCTCCATGCCTCCTAACAACCACGTTCTTGCCTCTCCCCCATCTGTGAGACGGCCAGAAGACCACCAGTGTTATTTACAGTGGCTATGGAGCCCGAGATGTGCACTGGGAAGTCCTTAGGAAGCCCAAGAGAACATCCTTGATTCTCACGTCTTTCCATCCATCCTCTCCCTTCCAGAGGAGGCTGATGTTCTGAGGTAGCCTGCAGCCCTGTGCCTTCTATTCAGGAAGATCAGGGTGGAAGATGTGCAGGAAAAGCAAACTACAAATTGAATTTTCTTGCTGCACTTATACAATAAACTTTCCACAGAAGAAGAAAACACTTTGTTTACTTTTCTGCAAAATATTTAACATCACAACAGATAACATCCACTTCACATGTACTGCAGTTTCTGATTGTATTGAAGATTATACTCCAGTCACTGCAAGTAGCTGTCCCTTGAATAGCTCCCACAAATGATTGTCTTTTACTACCATTTTGTTTTATGTATGTCGTGCCCTTTTCCACAAGTTTTTGCAAAACTTTATTTTTTTTTTAAATGTGGCAAATCTGTACAAACATGGGACAATGCTTTCTCATCACATACAACTCGTATCACTGGTGACAAACTATCCTTTTTGGGTATCTGGACTACTATAATAACAGAAAATACACCTTGGACATCAGAAATGCTCCCAAGGTCTAATTAGACAAGTTGGAAATCTTATGAGTTAAAGAAGAGATGTCAGAGTATGTGATGTGACACAGCTACGTGGAAGTATTTCCAATCTTGTGAGATGAAGAACCTGCTTGGCTGAAGCCATGGTTTGTTGAGTGAAAGCGCCTGGCTGCTCACTGCATCTACATTTCCCACTTTACCTTCACAGGGGAACCCTCAAGCAGACTGAGCAGCCTTCAGGGAGTCACCATATTTCACCATCCTCCTTTCAATGCTATTTGATCCTTGGACTTCTTCCCCACGTTTTTCTCAGACGGTACTGGTATATGGAATTGAGTATCCCGGTCTCTTTGAGTAAGAGGATAGGCTTTCTTAAAGCAAGATGCACATATTTTTAATAAATTTGGAGATACTTTACTGGTATCAAAATGCTTCTTTTGAGTGTGTGGCTATTTGACAAATAAATAGTAGTCTGGTTTTTTTGCAAGCCTTCCCTGCTAAGAGGTGTTACACTGAATCTTCCTCTCTTAGTTCTGTAATACAAATTTCCCAGTATTTTATAATCTTTTTTTCAAGTTCATAAAAGAGAAAGATCATGAGGAACTTATTTAGTATCAGCAGAAGGTAAGCCTGGAGCAGATTAATTTTTGCTTCAGCAGAGAGTAATACTGCTGCCAATAAGAATTATTACTCAAGGCTCCAGAGGGCACCGGTAATAATTAGGCCAGCTAAGGCACATAAATAGAAATGTGAAGGGGGAAATCTGTCACTCGACACTTAGTATAGCTGAAAAGGAAAAAATTAAGTATTTTCATTTTTGATGTATCGACTGAACTTTTTGTTACTGTCTGATAATTACTATCTTTTTCAATGTTCAGAATCAATTTCAGAAATCTGTTATGAGATCGTTACAGTGATAGCATAAAGTGCAGAGCACATTTTTTCCTTACTGTCACTTACATCTCCTCCAGTTCCTCCATTAGCCTAAGTCTGGTGCAGCAGACAAGGCACGGAACTTTACCACAATATTTCTGCAGACTACTCTGGATGAATGGATAGGATCCATAGGATCCATAGGTCGCCAGAAAGCTGCCTAATGGGGTAGTGTCCTCCCTATAGCCTAGATTTATATCCCCTAACCTTAAATGAGTATACACATTTGGAGCATAGTCAATCTATAACCCTTCAACAGTCAATGAACTGAGATGCATACTAAGACAAAAAATACACTCTGTAGGCTAATTAAGCCTCTCGGAATTGATGTTCCTCCTCAAATTCTGAAGATGGTATATAAACCAGTATACTGGTTTTCCTTTTTAAGTGCTGCTCTTTCAATTTTTTGAAGTATTTTTGACTTAAAGTCTAGAGCTGCTATAAAAAGTAACAACGGTGGTCAGAGACACTTTTTTTTTCCCTTTAATTACATGTTTATTTGTGGTAAGTCAGACCTTTTCACCACAGACTGATAAAAAAACAGATGAACAGCTCCTAACTGTCAGGCACGTACTACATGCTTCAGGAACTCACAAATCTGGCTGTTGGACTACCCAATTAAAAAAGACTCTTCAGTGACTTGTTACTGGCTTTTCATCTCCACTGCCAGTAATTTCTTCTGGAAGGCTTAAAATACTGTATTTTTCCACAACAATGCTGTCATTTTCCACTGGTAAAAAAAGCCAAATCAAAACCAGTAATTTAAACAGAGGCTCAAGTTAACCTGTTTGAGCTATTTTTGTTTTACCTTATCTTATCACCTCAACATATCTCTGCAAATCAAACTATATCATCCTGATTCTGTGAATGGTATTCATTAGTTTGCTGCTTTTGCAGAGGCAGCACAAGAGGGCAGGAATTTCTATTACAGACCTGTGATCTGGGGACAATTAGGAAAGCCTGAACAATAAACGATAGGTAAAGTAGTTAATACCTTGTTTTTCCATGAAAATACTGAAAGTCCTGCAAAGGAGATCAAACTCTTGCACAGAAACCCATTGCTAAAAGCCTTTGGTTATTGTTAAGGTTTTGACTGACTCAGACTCCAGCAGGTCCTATTCATGACTCAGTATTGTTTTCCAACTTTTCTGTGTCCTTTGCTGTAGTTTTCTATTCTTTACAGTAGTATTTTGTATGAAAGACCTGAGGGGCAGTCCAGCTTCTTAGAAATTATTTTTCTCATATAGAATCTATTCATGTTGTCTTGGGCCTTGTTCTACTTTAAGCCTCTTGATCTTTCCACCGTGCTGTTTACCCCTCCAAAGGATGCCTGTCCCAGCTATTCACTTGAATTCATTATTGCACAACAAAGCATTGTTTATGACTGACTTCAGCTGTACTTGGACCTCCTTATCTCCCCAGATGGTCATTATTGTTCTTAGGCCAGCTGGCAGCGTACTTGGAGCAAGGCAGAAAGAAGCTATCACTAGGAAAAGAATGCATAAATAAATTTCACATAGCATTCAGGGTTAGTTATATTGGCGAGTGACTGCTGGCAAACCAAACATTTATACAGTGAAATACAGAAAGCAGATTACACAATTCACATTAACTGGGTCAGATGGCATGGGTAAAAATGCTTGAGATTCACCTACATACTACTTCTACTCAATGTTCCCCGAATTGAACTGCTGCTGAAGAACACACATCATGTTTTTCAACTTCAAATGTTTTGTGGTTTAAAAAAATAGCGAGGCTGTTTTAAAGTCTTTTAATGCTTGCACCACACAGGGGATAAAACTGTGGCTTTAAAGAAATACATAGAAACTCTGGCCATTGGCATTAATATTCATACATCATTAGTGTATTTCTGTATGTTGGAAAAAGTGATGCGTGATTTTTTTACTCTGTATTTTATGTTAGGTACTGCTTGTCTCGGTTCCTAGCTTCCCACCCTAAAATGCTACACCATAATCCTGTTCCAGATTAATCTCTAATTTGTACCACCTATTACATCATCCAAGACATTAATTAAAAAGTAAAATTGAATTGAGCCCTTGTGAAGTTTACCTGAAACACACATTAAGTGAACCATAGGTAATTGCTTTACAAGAGCAGTTTTTCAAATCCTTGTGCACATGCCAAGTTTGCTACGAGACTGCCCCAAGTTGGTTTCAAAAGTCACACAAAAATCAAGCTCTATCATATAAATTAGGCCACTTGCTCTATCAGAGAGAAATTACATTGGCTTAAAACAATCTGCCTTGACACAGCTTTCTCGATACTTTCTCTCACTTCATTATTTTCCAGAGACCTGCAGGTTGATTATTTAACTATTTGCTTTCGAGTTCTCCTGGAGAGGTGTTGCCCTGCCAGAAACCCATCCTCCTTCTTCACAGCCGGCCATGCTGCGCCTCTCGTGAAGACTGATAGAAAAAGGCTCTGAAACACCTCAGCTTTCTCCCCTTCACCTGCTCTCTCCCCATCATTTCCAGCCCCTTTCATCGCTCGCGACACGACGGCCGTCGCCGTCGCCGGCCCTTCGCACCTGCGGCGGCCATTTTGATTTAACGTTTGCACACCGCGGGACGGCCCGTCATGACAGGCCCCGCCCACTAGACCAGCCCCCTCGCACCCCTTCGGCCACCTGACCCGGCCTGTCAGTCAATCCGGGCTCCGCCGCGGGGGGCGGAGCCGAGGCGGCAGTCGCAGCCAATCGGCGTGCGAGGTGCGGCGGCGCCGCGGCCAATCGGCTGCTTGCTTCTTCGGGGGTGCGGCGGCCGCTGTCTGTGCGTCCCGCTGTGAGCTGCTGTCACCGGCTGTCGCCGTCGCCGCCTGAGGTGTCGCGGTAGCCGCAGCAGCCTGGCCCTGCCCCGGTGTCACTGAGGATGAGCCCCCGCGCTGCCCAGCGCGCGTCCCGTCCTGCCCGCCCGAGTCCATTCATCTAGCGACTGGTGAGGGGCGGGCCGCGACCTGCTGATGTGTCCGGAGGGGGAGCCGGGCCTTGGGGAGGGGCAGTGTCACGGCTGGCCCTGCCGGAGGGGACGGGATGGGGCGGCGGCGGCGGCGGCGGGGGGCTGTGGGAAGGGGGAGAGTCCGAGTCAGGGAGGGTAAAGGGAAGCCGGCCACGTAGGATGGGAGGGGACCGGCTTCGAGGCGGAAGAAAAGTGGCTCGGCCGCCTGTTTTGATAAGTCTCTACTGTCGCTCGTCGCTTCCCGGCTACGTGGACTTGTGTAGTGAGAGCCAAAAGAGCCACCTTCCCCCCTGCCTGCCCCTCGCCTGTGGCTGGCTCTTTGAAACACTTCAGACCTTCCCCCCCTTGACACTGGCAGCAGCTTCTGCCAGATTTCCTTAGCTGGAGATTCCCGGGAAGCCTGTCGTGTTTCTGGCCTTCTTGGTGATACTTGTTTGTCGCTTTTGGTAGCAGCTCACAGTGTTGCTGGCTTTGAGCAGCAGCGTAAGCACCAGGGAGCTGAAATCTCGTAGTTGGCTTAAAAGGATATTTCCGTGCAGTCTTCTTAGGGGCCAGCCACCTGATCTCTGAAATCCGGCCCCTTTTTTTGCTGACGTGGTCAGTGTGGTTGTCTGTCTTCATGGAAACTGAGCACAATTTGTGGTTTACGAAAAAATGATAATCACCCAACGACATCTGATGTGGGTACTCTTCAATAATACTGTACCAAAAGTTCAGAGTTCATTCAGAAAAGCAAGTTTTTCCTAACACTTGATGTATTTATCTGATATAGTTTTAAGCGTGGTAAAATTCTAGAACACATTTGTGGTTCGTTGCTCTTGACTTATCTCCAGGTTATCTCTTTCAATAAAGATATCTAGAGCAAGGTCCCAGTATATTGTGGAAATGCCTATAACTGCACTCACTGTACTTTTGTCTACACCACTTTCTGTGTGTTTTAGTTTGTTGGATAGTGTTAAGTTATTAAACGTAAGTAGTTTTGACTATTTCCAGATAAGCCAAGCACATATTACTATTTATGTACTATGATTCCTGACTAATAGATCTGCTCTGACGCGTTGTAGGTGAATTTAGCTACCAATGGTACTTTCATGTTTTTTGACAGATGTGTCTGCTTTTAATTGGTAGTGCTTATTAGCACTGTTAGGAGCAAATGGATTACAGTTGCTGGGTCACTGAATGTCTCATCCTGATAAGGATAATGCTGTTGTCGCTGTGAAGGTGGAAGTTGTAGAAACTCTGGAGAGAACCTCTAAAGGTCAGGGGTGTACCTGTGCACAGGGGCCCCAGCCCAGTAAATGAAGCAGCTTGGATCTGCCATGGCCCAGGGAACATAGCGGGCGTGGTGGAACATGGTGTTTTTTAAAGCAAGTTGGTTTTTCTCCATAGCTTTACTTCTAGGCAGGTCACATTTGTTTAAAACTTGAGCAGGTTGCTTGTTGTCTAGTCCATTTTGAGAGCCTCATTAGCATTCAGTTTATAATTTGAAAGTGCTTCCTGACATATCTTAATCTCTTATGAAATTTGAACAAATGACTACTTATCCCACTGTCAGGGGCAAAATGGACTAGAGTTTTTTTATTTTTCTTCTTTAAAACAGCCGCCTTACTCAAAGGTTCTGGGTGGTCTGTAGAAAACACAGCTGAAGGAGAAAATAGATCCAATTTGCTCAGCCTGTACTCACGGGTTGTTTTGTAAACCTTCTGAATCCTAGTTCCTCTTTCCAAAGTTTACTTCTACTTACCTACTTCTCTTAAAACTTGTTATGTGAACTAGAGGCAGCACTCTACCTGATGTTTTGTGTATTGAGAAGGACAGAACCCTTGCTTTCTGTGCCTTGTATTGCAATGCTCCTGTAATATAGTTGAGAAGAAGCTACTTTTTTTAAAAGACTCTGTGTGGGAATTTCTGACTGCCAAACCACTGTAAGCTGCTGCATGGCTTAGATTTACCCTTTCTTCCTTGTATATTTAATCACTTTTCCCCCCATAATATATATTGTGTATTCAAATAATATCGTTCAAGGGGTTGAAAAGCCTAGATTTATACCCAGACTTCAATAAATGTGCAGGGAGTTTCTGAACAGATTAAACTATCTTTGGATATGTAATCTTCTGAGTAGAAATTAGGAGTGTAGCTGTTCTTTAAAGCCTTGGACAATGTGCTGCTTATAGCTGAAGGGTGTGTTTGCTGTTATTTATCTCGGAATTCATATGTGTTTCCTTGAGGATATGTTGCTTAATGCCAGTGCTGCATTTATTATATTACTACACAGCTTCAATTTGTTAGTCACCTTTGTCAGATTCTAAACTACTACTTTAATATGTGTTAGTGAAAGTTGGCTTTAGGTAAGACTACAGTCAACAGAA
The DNA here is from genome assembly GCF_965638725.1 of Aptenodytes patagonicus. NCBI lineage: Eukaryota > Metazoa > Chordata > Aves > Sphenisciformes > Spheniscidae > Aptenodytes > Aptenodytes patagonicus. The sequence goes on along the minus strand of NC_134951.1, from coordinate 40,618,361 downwards.
AATCCTGGAAAATCAGTAATGTGGTAGCAAATTCCCATGGCTTTAATTCTGTAAGCTTTAGATTTGTTTTTTTGATTAGCTTACTAATCAAGTAGTCTGCATGGTGAAGTTTGTTTTGGGTACAAATATTTTCAGGATTTCCATGCTGTTATGGTTACAGGTCTTTTGTGATGCTATGAAACAGGTGCGAATGGACCAACTTGGAGAATATTATTAAATGTCAGCATGCTTGTTTAAAAAACAACCCCCCTCTGAAGCTCCCCTCCCACTCCACCCTGGAAATCTTTAAGAACTCGCAGTCCTCTTTTAAGGATAGACTTAACCTTCCCGAAGTGTATGATATTGCAAGTCGTAGTTCTCTTCATTTAGGAACTTACTAACAAAAGGAAGATCAAATGAATTTTGCACCTTCTGAAAAGCCATATTACTTACACTATTTTTTTTTTAAAGGAGTGGTATTAGGATTGACAAGGAAAACTCTAGGCTTCTTTCATAGGGAAAATAGAAACCATTATTTAGTTCTGTTTTAGGAGAGCCAAATACTAGGTGGTTTTTCACCAAGTGCATCCTAGATGCAACTGGTATGTAGAAAAAAATTAGTACCACTTAAAAAAAAAATAAAAAAGCCCAACAGAAAAACAGTGAATGGAATGACGTTATGCCAATTTAAAGATCAAATAATGTCTTGAGAAATATGTTGTTAGTAAAGCAGCCTAAAGCTGGGTTTCAAGGCCATGTCACTAATTTGGCAATTGAGTTACTTTAATGCAGTGCACATGGAAGATGCAAAACTAGCAATCTGTCTTCAAGTGGCACTGAATTCTAACTATCTGAATCTTTTCTGTTTTCTCTTTCACTTCCATGTGAGACCATTGTCTCTATTAAGATGAAAAAAACTGCAACAGCAGCTACTAGCCACTGCCTTGTTACTGGTATCCACATCCATGTTAGCCAGATTTTGCTAGATCTAATACTGAGTATAGGCTTTCATCAGGACGAATCTGAAAGATCACAGATATGATTTCTAGTATCAAATATGTGCCTTCCAGGTTGGCAGTTTCAATATATGTTTCTGGCATCCACCCATGTGGCAAGGGTTGGTTGCTGTTTCTCTTCTGATAGCACCCTTGTACCTTTAAGCCAAGAGCACACAACCTCTGTGGAAATACTTTCTAGAAAAAATGAAAATTGGGAATGTGTTGATGGAGAACATGATCCTACAGATGTGGAAACAAGCAGTCTGGTATTTTCCTTCATCCAGTAGCTTGTGATGCCTCTGTGCTAAATGTCAGTGTTCTAGGCATCACAAAAATTTGTGCTTAATATGCTCTGCCTTCACTGGGTTTGCCTTCTGAAAGATAGTGACTAAGAAACAGATACGTAGTAGGAGGTCCTAAAGCTGCCTTGGTATCATCACCCCTTTCTTCTGGCTTAATTTTTGTGAGATTTCATACTACCAGAATACAATTGATTATATATTTTTATATCTATTCTGGGAAGCATCTTGGATAACAAAAATAGGTAAACAGAACCCTTGGACGTGAAGACCACTAACCCTCCAGAAGTCCCTTGTAAGCAGCTTTGATACGCAGAGAGATTTCTGGAACTCCACAGTTGGAAGCTTCTGCCAACTGTTCATTTTTCCCAATGACTGAACAGAATCTCAAGATTTCACATCTGCCCTCTGCTGTTTGTAGGAAATCATCATCATCCTTAGTCATTAAGGTGTTTGTTAGCTTAGTCTTACAGATATGTAGAATCGTAGTTAATTTCATACTCAAGAGGTGTGGCAGCTTTGATTTTAGACTTTTTCACAAAAAAAGTGCCAAATCTTTGCCTATTTGTACTGACTTCTTGAAAGAAGCAGAGAGTTTTGAGACAACCACAGTAGGTAGAAAGGTTCTTTTTCAGCTGTAGGAGTTCTGACTCCATAAGGTTAGATGACATATCTGACACACTCCTTCTTGGAGGGTGTTTGGCAGCTGTTGTGCGGTGGTGCTTTGCCCTCTCTGAGGGGAAGAGCTGAATGAGAGGGTTCTACCTGCTCGCTTCCAGGAGGCAAGATACCACAAACACTTTCTTGTTACTTAGGAATTGCTCTCAAGTTGGTTGTAGTCTTTTAGATTTTCCTGGGCTGTGAATGTGTATAATAAGTAGCTCATGTCTCTAAGGGAAAATTTAGAAACCTGCTTGCTACTGAAATAAAACGTCTTTGGGATACTCTGAATACTGCTCCAATTCCTCCATTTTTTTGTGACGTTTTTCTATCATGAAAATGTTAATTAGGAATCAGTTTTTAAAAAGAATTTGAATTCCAAATGATACCCATTGTATCATTAAAATGTTTAAAAGATGATAATCTTATTTAGTTATTTATGTCTTTCAATAATTACAGCATGAGGAAGACACTGGTATTATAACATGAATATGATTAGTGCTAAGAAGCCTACAGAAATATCTGCAAATAAAAGCAGAGACACATAATCAAGAGGGCACCGTATTCTAGACAGTTAAATTCAAAGTTTAAAAAATGCTGGTGCTGTTCCTATTTTGTGCTTATATTAGGTGCTGATCATTCAGCTGCGACTCTATATACTAGAAGTAAGCATTTGGACAGCAATCAGAAGGTCTTCACACGGATGTGAGCGTCAATTCACAATTTTAAAGTTTTAAGGTTTCATTTAAGGACCTACTTTGTGTTTAAAAATTGTCAGATCTGATTATTAACCCTTTCCAGATGTTGTGATAAAATGATAGTGTGTGTTATTGGTGTGCCAGTCTTTATTGCGGAGGGGTGAAACCTTGATCTACAGCCTTCTGTCTCGAAACTCAAGGTGTATATATCAATGTACTAATATAGTATCTAGTGTTGTAATGTTTATAGTAAAGGAGGGCTGGGTTAGAATGACTTCTAAAGAAATAATTCAGCAGAGTCATGTTTCACATAGCTGCAGTAAATGTCACCATAATGAAGTTAGTGTGAGGTAGGCAGGGTTGTATTTCTATCTAATAGCAGACTTCTTACTCTTTTAATGTGTGGTTTGTTGTCCACAGTATTTTGGTGTTTGGTGAGGCTAGAGCTCAGATGCTTTAAATAAGTTTTTCTTTGGCCTCTCTGTTCCTTTCTTGTAATGGCACAAGCTTCTTTGGAACCAGGATTTACTTCCTTCTGAATCATTTTCTCATGCAATTCAGTGTCTTAAATAGGTGTGTACTGCACAAGGGAAGGTATGGCATGGGGCACGGCAGGACTGCTTCCTTGGGTGGTGGTACCATTTCGTACCAGTTTACCTAACAGATCAGTCAACTTTATTTTATGACTCCCCTGAGTAATTTTTCTTTGTTATTTTTGTTTCTTTGTAGCACTAATAGCAGTGTCTTAACAACGAATTATATTTAAGATATGCTTTACAAGACATATGTAAAATTAATACTTCTTTCACAGCATAATTTTACTGCCTTATGGCATATTGATGAAATATGACAAATTGGTTTGAGGATAATAGCACTTCTGATGTTTTTCCTATAGATCTCCAAATATTTTTTTTTTAAATTATTACTATTTAGAAGAGTGTTTGATGCACTGGCTATCTGAGTCTGCTGATAGCAGTCACCTGTCGCGTGTTGATTCCTTGGAGCAGCAAGTCAGGCTGCGTTCTTGAAACTAGAGCTTTTTCCCAAGCTTGCAACAGTGGTTCACTTTTCTTTATAGTCTGAGGCTTTAGAGAAGGTGAACGGAGAAGAGTCCACACAGGTATGTGTTAAACTTCTTGTGTTACTGCAGAAGTTTGTATATTGGTTGTAAAATGCCCTGTAGATTGAACTCAAGCTCACTGTCACAAATGTAAGCTAAATGGTTGTGGTCAATTTTGGTCTCTGAAATATTTCTGAATGTTACTTCTGGACAGGGATGAGGGACTAAATTGTAATGAATAAAAAATACTTTTTTGTTTTTCATGTGCCTGCTGTTTGAAATTGTTTTGAAGGCACATACTGAACAACTTTGATTTATAGATATCCGTTCCAAGTATTTAATCCCTTCTGAATGAGGTGGAAAAATAATTGTTAAAGGCTTTGTCATGAAATGTTTAAATGAATACTCTTGGCTTAGAATTTTTTTTTTTTCTTGAAAGTTTAGATTCTATTATTAGCGTTTACTGTAAACTGATTGCTTTCAACATAGTGGCAATCTTGAAGATAATTCTTGAAATAGAAGGAGGACTGGGATTTCTGTTTTCTCTTCCAAACAAATTAATCTTTCCCTGACATGTCTTTGCAGATAGAGACATTAACAAAATATGTTTATGCATTCAGTGCCTGAAAAGCAATGGAAGCTAAGATCAACAGGCTGGGGTGGGGGGGCAAGGAGTGGGGTGTGCACATGGTTACATGTATAATGACTGCTGAGCTGGAAAGATAGCAGTTTTTGTTTGTTTGTTTGTTTTTCCTGAGGATTTGCTAACATACTTAGTTTTATTTATTCATCTTTCATGATAGCATTGTCCAACTTCTTTTGGAATATTTTACTCATTGGTAGAACAATCTTAAACTACACTTTGCATAGCAAGCAAAAACATCAAGGAGTTTAACATGATTGGATGCTACTTCACTCAATTTGCAACTTATGCTTGAAAAGATTGAAGTGTGAAGTTTTTTGGGACTGAATAGCAGTTCACATTAAATTATGCAGTGTATCAGTGATGTGTATAGTTCACCTTTTCTGTTTTAAATGGGTTTATGTGTGATTTTTATACTGCTGTCTGCATTTCTTGTACTGTAACCCTTTTAAATACAACTGCATGCATTTAATAGGCAAGATGAGTGCTTCTGTCAGGCCTTCTTTATTTCTGAGAAAGTGGATGCCAGAGAAAGATGGATATGCTGAAGATAAGTATGCACAGATAAGCAGAAATGCTGTATGGACCAGACTTTGAATATATTTTCATGAATAAGAATTTGTATCTTTGCCTCCTTTTCCTTCTTCTTCCTCCCTTACCCCTTCCAACCTAGACCTTAATTTCTTCCTGCCTAGTTCGGGAGCTTTAGACCTTTGCCCTGCATGAGTGCTAACAGTCTGAATTCACAGATCTTGTACAAGTTTTTTTCTTCACTCTGTTGCCATCCTTCCTCTCACATTTGTCAGTGGCTCCAGGACTGGTGGAGAGGAGCCTTCCTGTTGATTCTGCAGGAGATACTTAGCAGGGAGATGGGTAGGCATTCAGGCCAGGGAAGAGAAAGCAAAAAAAGAAAAAATCCTTTTTTTTCAGTGGCTAAGGGAAACTGTGGTGGTCCCTCCCTCTTTCTGGATATGATTGACAAAGCTTCTGTCAGCCAAGATCTTCTCAACAGCTGTGGGGATTTTTTTGGTGGGTGGGTGTTTTTTGGTTTTAGTTTTTGGTTTTTTTTTTTTTTCCCCAGCAGTCCTTTAATTTTGTCCTTGCTTTCTGATCACAAAGTATTGATATAATTAGGCAGTAAACTATGAGGGTCCTAAGGACCCTAAGGCTGGGAAAGCAAACATTTTTTTTTTTTCCCTCTTCTGATGACTTTTTTAGATCCAGTTCACTGTGTAGCCTCAAAGATTTATGTCAAAGAATGGGAGGAGGTGCCTTTGGAGGCTGGGGTGGGGAATGGGGTCGTGTCTTTTTAAACTGACTGGATGCCTGAGTATAAGCTCAGATGGCATGGGGCAGGTGAGCTAACCCTTGCCACATTGCTTCTGTACTTGCAAGTGCTAGTTTGATATGCATTTAAATTGGTACAGTTGCTGGGGAAAAAAATTTTTGTTGACTAATCTGTTCTGGTTTGTTCTCTTTCAGGTCTCCCTTGCAATTATGGAGTTTTAGAAGAATAAAGTAGTGTGGAGAGGGGGATTCCCCCTCCACACTTGAGGTAGTTCACTTTTGGAATTTCCTATGGACAAGAATATTTGTTATATAAGATGGTGAAATAAGACTTCTAAAAATATATATTTATAAATATTTACTTGGATCAAGTGCCAAACATAGCAGTACAAAGATTTCTAATGGCAGCTCAATAAAACTGGATTTACGTCCTTGGAATTACAAGTCTTTTAAGGCACTGTGTTGTGTACTGAATTGGAGTGCCTTGATACACTTAAGGGTTGTTCCCCTTAAGGAGAAGAGCAGCTTCAGAAGTGAAGATGAGTTCTCTCATGCCAGATTGCACTTCAAAGTGTCGATCTCTACAGCATGCTTTGGATGTTATTTCTGTGGTAACCAGAGGAAGTGAAGGCCAGATCAAGGCCTTTCTCTCTTCTTACTGCTACAATGCTGCAACTATAAAGGATGCCTTTGGTAGAAATGTTATACATCTTGCTTCATCTTGTGGCAAAAAAGGTGTCCTAGACTGGTTGGCTGAGACCAAAGGAGTAGATCTCTTGGCAAAAGACAAAGAGTCTGGATGGACAGCTTTGCACAGAAGTATATTTTATGGATACATTGATTGTGTTTTGTCATTACTGAAGGTGAGTGATTTACAACTGTAGTTTTCCTTGGTACCTACAATTTTTCAAGTTGTATTCATTATGTAAATGTGGGTTTTTAAACTTGCCTGAAAGCCTCTTGAGACTTGTGTTAATACTGCGTTTAGATTGCAGTGCATTGATTTACTTGAAAGTTGTCTCTCTCTTCATAAAAGATGTCTGCCTTTGCCCATTTGGAAATCAGCACTGAGTAAGGATCCCTGATTAATTGTGGACTTCCCTGAAGACTGGTTTGTGTGGATGATATCAGGGTCAGGATCTTAAAAGTGGAGAGTGATCAGACTAAAGATACTCTAAAAATAGACTCTTCAGCGCTTATACCAATTACTGTTTTTAGAGAACATAAAATATTAAAAGCTTAAATGGAGTTATAATTAGAAATGAATCTTACATTTGAGAGATAAGCACTTCAAGATATGGAGCATTTTATTAAGTGAATCCCCATTTCATTCATATTTTAACCAGGGCTTTTGCTCAGTCCCCCTCGATCCTTTCTTGCAATTACTGTTTCTTTCCTACCACTTAGCAAGTTGTGTATATTTTTCAATTGCTCTTCTGTTCCTCCTGTTCCAAAATACAGCAAAGGGAAGAGCTACATATGGTTGACATGTTCAGGGTCCCTTTAACCATGTAAGAAAATGAAATATTTGTGGTTCAGGGTTACTTAAAAGCAAACCTTCTAAGGCAGAGAATTTCCCATTTTGAGTTCAGCCTTTTTAAATTGCAGTGACTGGCCATTTGTCAGCATTAAACTCTCTGCTTTCAACAAGCAGTTCAAGCAAAATGGTTGTGGATCCAGTAGTTTTTAATTCTTGACGATCTGGTAACTGTTAAATATGGATTTCATGTGCTGTACCCTTACGTAGTGAGAAGGTTTTCATTAAACTTCACAAAAGTAGGTGTTTGTGTGAGAATTGTACATGATTCTGTTCTATAGAAAACTGGAAACTGTGTGTGTGATGTATGAAAAAGTATTCAGTCCTCTAGTGTGTGTGTATATTTGTAGCTTTGATATTTGCTTACAGGAGGCCTATACAGGTTTCCCCACACATATTTTACTTTTCTATCAGTTGCATAAATGAGTGAGGTTTTTCTGATAGCTAGCTCTGCTGATATGCCTCTAAGAAGCAGAATGAAACAGCTCATGGAGAGTGCTCTGCCTCCCAGTTCCTTAACTGGAGTCTCTCTGCTGTACTGCATTATAGAAAGGTATTATAGTGACAACAGGAAGGGATTATAGAATAGAATTATGAAATAGCTGAGCTAGAAAGAGATCTCTGAAGATTGTCTAGTCCAACCCCCATGCTTAAGCAAGGTCAGCTAGAGCAGGTTGCCCAGGACTGTGTCCAGTTGGATTTTGAATGTCTCCAGGGACAGAGAGTCAAACATCTCTCTTCAGTGTTTTAATACTAGTCCAGTAAAAATAGTTTTTAGGTTTAAACAGAATTTCTTATATTTCAATTTGTGCCCATTGCCACTTGTCCTGCCACTGGATAACACTGGGATCCCCACCCCCTGCCTCCAATCAGGTATTTATTATACACGTTGATAAGACACATCCTCCCCCATCCCCCCTGAACCTTCTCTAGGCTAAGCATCCCAGCTCTCAGCCTCTCCTTGTATGTCAGGTGCCTCAGTTATTATTTTCATGGTCTTTTGCTGGACTTGCTCCTGTATGTCCATGTCTGTCTTGTACTGGGGAATCCAGACCTGAACCTAGCACTCCAGCTGTGGCTTGCCAGTGCTGAGTAATGCCTGCTGGCAACACTCCCTCATGCAGTCCTGGATGCTTTCACCATTCTTAGCTGTGAGGACACATTGCTGGCTTGTGGTCAACTGGTTGTCCACCAGGAGCCCCAGGTCCTTTTCTGCCAAGCTGCTTTCCAGCCAGTCAGCTTCCAGCTGTATTGGTACACTGGGCTGTTCCCTCCTAGGGCCAGGATTTGCATTTCCCTTTGTTGAGCTTCAGGAGGTTCCTGTCCGCCCATTGCTCCAGTCTGTCAAGGTGCCTCTGAATAGCAGCACAACCCTCTGGCTTATCAGCCACTCCTCCTGGTCTTGTATCATCATCAGCCTTGCTGAGGGTGCACTCTGTCCTGTCATCCAGGTCGTTAGTGAAGATGTTAAACAGTAATGGCCCCAGCATCAACCCCTGGGGTACTCAACTAGTGTGGATGACAGACTTCTGTTGTGGGCTGGATGCAGTCATGACTTAGTCTCAGACTGTATCTAACTACAAGTCTTGCCACTCAGCAATTCGGGCTTGTTTTTACAAATTCAGACCATGTAAATATCACTGCAGCCTCTGTTCTGCTTGTAAATGACCTATGCAGCTGCCAAAGAGAAGACTATCCAGCTACCTGTTAAATCATAAAAATAGGTCGGTCTTTCTGTCATATAGTGAATTAATACCAGCACTGTTGCTAGTAGAGTTGCCTTTATAATTTGGAGAATGTATGTTGTTGTTCTGGCTAGTGTTTTTCCAAATGAAGTTACAGGTTAAAATCCTACTGCAGATGTGGCTAGCTGTCATAGAATCATAGAATCATTAAGGTTGGAAAAGACCTCTAAGATCATCGAGTCCAACCATCAACCCAACACCACCATGCCCACTAAACCATGTCCCTAAGCGCCTTGTCTACATGTCTTTTAAATACTTCCAGGGATGGGGACTCAACCACTTCCCTGGGCAGCCTCTTCCAATGTTTAACCACTCTTTCAGTAAAGAAATTTTTCCTCGTGTCCAATCTAAACCTCCCCTGGCGCAACTTGAGGCCATTTCCTTTTGTCCTAATCTGTCCTTCTGTCATGCTTGAATGGACTGTGCGCCCTTGATTTTTGTATTTCATGTGTTTACCTCTTAAGTGTGAAATTCTGTAAGGTTTTCTTTATATTAGCCATGAGCTGTGGTACAGCCGTATTGCCCATTAGGTTCTGCTTGGGGACATCCGCAGTTCTTCCCTTCAGGGATCTGATTGATGACACTTGACTTCCTTAAAACCAGTGCTGGTATAGCAGCACTTTTTTGTATTGAGAAAATGGTATTTACAGAGAATATCTACCTCTCTCAAAGTTCTAAAGCAATGACCTGTTCATGCTTTGTGCTTCTGAAGCTTCCTTGCTGCTGTCTTGTCTGGCTGTTTGTGTCTTCTTGCCCTTTCTCAGCAGCTGTGAACCACTGTTCCCTGCTTGTTTTCAAAGCCGTAGCGATCATAGCCACTGATTCTGTAAACATGCCGATAGAAGAAAATGTATTCTTCAAAGCTGGTAAATGCATTTTTGGTAAATACTTGCCCTTCCTAGATGGCAGTGCTTTATCTTTAAGTGTTTTTCCTTTGTGTTTCCCTGATTACGTCTTATTGCTCAATCAGTATTCATACAATAAAATCCCAGTTAATAGATCAACATGATGTATATGTAGTTGAACAGAACTGCACTGTTTTTTTTCAGATCTGCTTATAATTTACTTGAAAGAATCTGAGGATTTTCTTTTATCAATATTAAATTTCAATTAAAGATTTGTTTAGCTTCTTAAGCGTTTACCTGGCATACTTAAAGCTGTGAAGTTTAATTTTAACTTTGTTGTTCTCTTCCCCTCCTTTCCTTCTCTTTCAGCATGGCGTTAGTCTGTATGTTCAGGATAAAGAAGGCTTATCAGCCCTGGATCTTGTGATGAAAGATAGGCCAGTCCATGTGGTCTTCAAGAAAACTGGTAGGAAATCAAGTAGCTTAAATTGTATTTTACAAGGAGGTATGTTTCAACAATGTATTAATGTATGTACCAGCGTAGACAATATTTCCTGTTTCTAATTAGGACTGTATAAGTGATGAGAGATCTGAAGATGTGGAGTCACTAATTTCATAAGACAGCAGATGCAGAATCTTGGCAGTAGGCACAGGATGCACATGTGTAGCAAAAATGAAGGAATAATGACTGACTTAGAGGTAGGGGAAAAAAAAAAGGCAAGTGGTATAATAGGTAACCCAAAGAGGTTGTGGAGACTCCAGCCTTGGAGATATTCAAAACCTGAGAGAACGTGGTCCCGGGCAGCCTGCTCTAGCTGACCCTGCTTGAGCAGAGGTGTTGGACTAGATGATTTCCGGAGGTGCCTTTCAACCTCAATTATTCTGTGATGTTTTTTTCTCTTTTATCTCAATTCATTTTATCAGAGAGACTACACTGTCTTTGAATTTGATAGTTTACATCACTAATGTGTCTTTTGTGAAAAGAGGGGGAATATGTTCTTGAATCTTCAAAATATTTTTAGACAAGATAGCTTGATACAAGCTAGTTACATTCACTCTAAGTACAGTTTCTCCAAATAGGAAATGAGTATGTAAGAATAACTCTGAGCACACAAGTTTTTCTTTGACAGGGGAGTAGTTTTTCTAGTGGCTTTTACTTACTTTTATGCTGTTTTGTACTTTTCTACCCCCTTCTTTCCCCTTTTCTCCATGTCCCCAAGTTCAGTCTTGTTGCACAGTGAAATTTGTTCTTTTCAGCTTGTTTCCAGTCAGTTTAAGTATTTTTGGTTACACAAACCCTGAGTTTTGGGTATTTTTAATTTTACCTTGTAAAATATGTTAAAATTATTTAATCTTTTTAGTAGTAGCTCAACATGATCAAATATACATTGATTTCAGTTTCTTGCTCATGAGAAAATGGTGTTCAGGTATCATTGTAACTGAGAGGTTATTTAAAAAATGTTAGTTTTTGGACACACCTCTGATTTGAAAGTGTTTATGGTTTTCATACATGACAGCGTAACCTTTTTTTGGGAAAGGCTTTTTACTAAATTGAAACAAAACATGTATAATCTAAGGTAGTAGTAGTTGTCTTCTGAAAACATAAATGCATTTGCTGCTGAGGAATGCTTGCATATTCTGCAACTGGAAAATACATATAATTAATGTTGATCATATTCTGCACATTGATGTTAAAATATTTTGTCATAGCACCTTCCTTCTCATAAGAATAAAACTTTTAAAAGTTCAATTTTAGGTAAAAAACAGCTTTCCTCTTCAAATTTTAAACAGAAACAGCAGGAGTTGATTTTCAAAGTCAGTATGCGCGAGACTGGTAAATTTACAGTCTGCAGAGAGAATTTTTTTCATTGCAGATCCCACAGAAGTCTACACGTGGGGAAACAATATAAATTTTACTTTGGGTCATGGTGGTCAACAGGGTAAACATCATCCTGAATTGGTGGACCTTTTTCCTCGGAATGGCATGTATATCAAACAGGTATTCTGAAAGTATTACTTAGGCACGTTTCTCAGTGAACTTGGAGGGGGGGGTCTGGGGGAACAACTATCGAAGATGTTATCGAGTTTTGAAAATTCGCATTAAAAAAAAGTTGGGTCTGTGGGTTTTCTGTTGTGTTTGTTTTTGTTTCCCCTCTCTTTCTTTCTTCCCAGTTATTTCTCAGCAAGCAGTTTCCATTGATCTGGCAAGCAGCTTAGAGCAGCTAAGGAGTACTAGAGTAGGCCTGCTGTATTATATTCTTGCTGCTTCCCCCCTCCCCGATCACCCTCATTTAAATCATGGTTCTCTGTTTTGGTGGGGAGAATGTTTTTTGTTATTACTTACCTTGGATATATGGCTTGTATATCATTAAATAAATTCAGAAGCATGATACTTCTGTAACTGTTTTGAGTTTCTGACCTCTTGTGCAACTCCCATAGTGAACTGAAGTGGGACAATGAATCTGTTTGATACACGTTGAATTAAAATTCTTGTGTTGAAAGCAGCACGTGCTGTTAAGCGCTCTTCCTGTAAGAGTAGTTTTGTTCCTAGTAACTTCTTGGGACTTCAGTTTAAGAATGTTTGAAAGTTTAAAGTACAACTTGAACAAGCATTCAGGGCAGACAATCTGTGCTGCAGTCTTAACATGTTTCCTTCAGCTCTTCTGAGGCAGTATTGTTGCCCTTAAAGCTCAATCTTTTGAGCTTCTGTTAGCCTGTAGGGCCTTGCTTGAACTTCTTTTAACAAATACAAACTGTAGGTCTCTTCAAGTAGGTTAAAGCAGTACATAATAAATTTAAAGCAAATATTTTGTGTTCCTTGTGTCTTGATTTGGCAGTTCTGTGCTTAATACTAGTATCTTACTCGTATTTTCACGAACAGATCTTTATTAAAGCTGAACTTCTTCACAAAGTAGTTTTGGCAGGTGTTTTCAGATTATCCAAGAAAATTAATTTATCCTATACTGCCTCTTCCCCACCCCTGTTTTGCCCTTTTTCTTTCAGGTGGTACTCTGCAAATTCCACTCTGTGTTCCTTTCCCACAAAGGTCAAGTATATACATGTGGACATGGACAAGGAGGACGCTTGGGTCATGGTGATGAACAAACATGCCTGGTATGCTATCTTATGCTGTCTTGTGTAGTCTAGCATGATACTTCTTTTATTTCAAACAGCAAGTCTAAAAAGTGAATTAGAGTTTCTGTGAATGTACTTTCAAAACGAGTTTGCTGTTGATTTCAAACCAACCCCCTTGCTTCCCACCAAATAACAGAAAAACACCCTCTCCAGTACTACTAGTGAGGTGGCAGAGTAGAAGAATGTGCATTAAAATATATTTTAATTTAAGATAGCTAGGTACTGTGGTCATCACTGTGTTATAGCTGAGTCATTTTAAAGGCTAGCTGATGCCAGGTAAGTGGAAGCAAATGGTAGCAAATGGTTTTTGGCTGGGCTGCCTTCTTAAATAGGTTTGTGATGCCGTCTGATAACTGTCAGGGCTGGCACAAAGGCAAGAGCAGTACTGTGGAGCTGTAGTGGCATGAAAAGTGATGGTAGGGTTGCTTCTTACTAGACTTGCACAGCAATTAAGTGAAAACTCACCTATCATTTTCGTTTGAATAGTACATTGTTGCAATATGCAAAAACAAAATTTGAGAAGACTAAGATATGACGACAATACAATTCTTAGACTTCAGTATCTTATCCTGTGCACACTACCTGGCATCTAGTTTGCAGCACAATAATTTTTGTAAAATTTCTAATGGTAAGTATCTGGTAGAACTTGATATTATGTTGCTGGATGTTATAGTGAAGACTGGAGCTCAATTTTTAATGCTTTTTAAAAAAAATGGAGTTCTATGAAATGAGAATACTTTGCAAATTGCTGTTTTGAAATTGGGATGTTACCCAGCTGAATAAAGGAGAACTCGCGTTAGAATGCATGAAGAGTCAAAGATACAGAACTGCTTCCTTATTCTGTGGGATTTTCTTAGGATTATCCTGTGTTTTGGAGGAAGGGAGAAATCTTTCGCTCATGGTAATTTAAAAAGAAAAACAAAAGAGATAATAGTTAATATTTGTCTGGCTGCCCTGAAGATATAGTTTCCAGACTAATTTCAGAGCAGGTAGTTTAGAAATCATCTCCCCTGATAGCAGAGGATGCATTTCAAGTGAAAGTAGTTCATCTTGTTGCATTGGATGTGGTAATTATGTTAATGAGTGTGTTGTATGTTCAAATGCATTTTCAGCTGTAGTTCAATATTTGGTCATGACTTTCTGTTGCTGTAACTTTAGTTTCATAGATGGCCACTGGTTAATATCAAACTTTTTCTTTTTTTTTTCCTTGTTCAGGTTCCAAGACTCGTGGAAGGCTTAGCTGGCCATCAATGCTCTCAGATAGCTGCCGCGAAGGATCACACTGTTGTTTTAACAGAAGATGGATATGTTTACACGTTTGGTTTAAATACTTTCCATCAATTGGGTATTCTTCCTCCTCCTACTAACTGCAATGTTCCTAGACAGGTAAAAATAACATCAGTCAAAGCTTAGTTGTTTGGTTGGTTGGTTGTTCTTTTAACAGAAAGTAAAATGTGAAGATTGTGGAAATAACTTTTAAACTTTTTCAGGACAATAAAGTTGAATGTGAGTTCAGATAAAATCTCGATTCTGTGTTATCATACATTTCAGTCTTAAATATTTACCTGTGTCCTGATAAACGTCTTAGTTTGTAACCTGAACTGTACGAAAGTTTGTAGTGCTAAGTATGATACAAGGTACAATTGCCAAAACCCTTTTGTTCCTTAAATTATTCCGTAGCTGAAATGATGTAAAAGTAATAGGTATGTAATGCTTGAGATTCATGCTCTTTACTCCTTTTGAATCTCACTGGATGATGGATCTCAGGGTTTGATGGTTGTGTCCTTTGCTGGAAGCACTGTTGATTCTGGAATCATAATGTGTTGGGAAGAATAGCGATAGGGAAGAGAGGGTATGGGCATCAGCAACTTGACTATACTTCCATGCTCAATCTATAACTTTTTCTAATTTTTTTTTCCCTAAGTAAATAAGAGTTACATTACCTTTTATTGAAAGGAAGCTTCATCCGGAGTAGAACAACATTCACTACCAGTGTTATAAAAGTAGGAAAGAATAATTGGCCGAAGTGCAACAGGGTAGTGTTTTGGGGTACAATGGGATGCTCTTCAATAGTGTAATGATACCTGTGTATCCACAGTATTTGCTTTGATGATTTGGAAAATCAATTTAGATTTGAAGTGTGGCATTAGTAGTATAGTGTTCTGCAGTGTGTTTAGGGTGTTAGGACTTACAAGCTGAAACTTTTTAGTTGACACTTTTGCAGCACCTGGGTTTTCTTTGGCTATCTTATACATGTCCTCTGCAGTCTTTTTCAACATCTTACATATGAAGACAGCCTAAGGAGATTTGGTTCTAGTTATGATTAGATAATGCAAAAAGTTTACTTCTTTTTGTCACTACTGCAATAGTGCCCCACTTGACAAACTTCTGAAATAATCCTGACTTATTAGACTGTATGTAGATTGATGCTTCATTCTTAACAACTTTAGGAGTTAAATGTTGTCAGAAGTTTGTACATGTGAAACTCACCTGTTGCTGCTTAATATTAACATGTACTTTGGATTTGTGCTTAGGTTCAGGCAAAAAACCTGAAAGGTAGAATGGTGATTGGAGTGGCTGCAGGCAGATTCCATACAGTGCTATGGACTAAGGAAGCAGTGTATACCATGGGGCTGAATGGCGGCCAACTAGGTAAGGTAGAAACGTTCTGAAAGTAAAACCCAGCCATTAAAAGATGTTATTTGTACTAAAGCTGTCATCTGCTGCTTACAACAGAAGCCTGGTTAAAGCTTTCTCTTCTCTCTCTCTTTTTTTTTTTCCCTTTTTTTTTTTTTTTAAACCAGTCTGATGACATCATCCCTTCACACTTCTTTTGATAAATATTTTTCGTTACTGCCAGTCGCTTTCACATTTTGAGATGATGGGAGCTAGTCAGACTTAGCTCTGTTATTTATTTGAACTCTTTATAATTCTTTCGCCTTCCATGTATCTTGTGTGGTCCTGCTACTGAAGACTTTCAGGAAACAGAATGTTGCTGTTTGTGTTGCAAATTACCCCAAGGCGTGGTTGTCTCCTTCCAGCAGTCTGGCTGGTACTGCCCTTAATAAATTATAAACTAGCATTCAGCTCTCCTGCCTGTGTCCTTCTTTCACCATGCACTGTAAACATGCTACTGATAACTTTTTCCATACTAACTTTTTAAACTGAAATGCTTGCCCATACCTAGAATTTTTTTCAACAATGCCATTACCACAATCTTCACTTAAATCAGTATTATTCTGAAGTCAAGAAAGAACCTAATAAAAAATGTGTTACCAACTAGTGAACTTCTTGATTTGTTGTATGAATGGGATATTTTAATTGCTTTTGTCTTTTTTAATAAACAGTATTGCAATATTGGTTTGGATTTGCATTTCTGCAGTTCTGTATCTGTGTGCAAACCAAACTGTTAGCTAGCTCTCATACTTACAGTTAATCTGCATCAGTTCTGGCATCAGGTTCAGACACTTTTTTGTATTCCTATTTAAGATTGCAAAGGTATGTGAAAAAACTTGTCTTTGTCAGAGAAGTATCTTACTAATGAATATTTTTGTTTGTTTGTTTTTGGGTTTTTATATGCACCCATCATACAACATTTTTTTCGTGGTTGCTTGTGTTGTTGAGATTATTCTGGTGTGCACATGGCCCAGTGCAGTACCATATGGAGGCAGTAATTGGATCGTAAGCGGTATAGTTGTGTCAGCTGGGCACTGTGATAGACCTGTGGTAATAAACCTTGCCTTTTTAAGATGTTTGGGCATCGCACTACACTGTCATATGACAGGGTTGCTTTCAGCTTTAGAGGTAGCTCTTCTGCTTGTTCCTGGATATTTGTATCCTGATCCACTTTGTGGTGCAGACATAAGTGCACACAGAGCAGCGTTATGTTATGCGTGAGATTCTTCATGTTAGGTTTCTTGATGCAGCAGAGCAGCAATGGCCTGTTTTTTTTTTTTTTAAAGTTTTCAGAGTCCTTACATTACAGCTCCAACCTTGTCCATTGTTTCATGTAACTGCCTGCTTTCATGCCTGTGTGCACTTACAGTAATTTTTATGACAAGCTTGTTTAGTATCTTCCAATGGATGAAATAATCTATAGTTTATGCCAGTGTGATAGTATTTTTAGTGTCTTGAGCTGTAATATGATCAAATAAATGTTCTTTCTTTGGAATCAAAGGCAGTACCACTGCAGAGTCGAACCACATTAAATAGCTTTCCCTGTAGAATATGCCCTACTTCATTTTTTGTGTATCAAATCTTGAATATTTTCTGGTGTTTGTGGTGAATTAACAAGCATGTGTGGTGGGTCTCTTATCTGTCTAATTATTTTGAAGATGAATTATCTAACTACCTAAAAAACCTTTTAGAATTTAAAGGTTCTTCAAAGTAGTGTAGCAAAGTGTCCTTTAAATGCACAATGTGTGGAATGGAAAATAATATTTTTGGGGTGTTTTGTATTTTCTAGGTTATCTGCTGGATCCTAATGGAGAAAAATGTGTAACTACACCTCGCCAAGTTTCTGCTTTACACCATAAAGATATCTCTGTGTCCTTGGTCTCTGCAAGCGATGGCGCTACAGTGTGTGTTACTGAAAGAGGAGATATTTATTTACTTGCAGACTATCAGTGCAAAAAGATGGCTTCGAAGTATGTGTTACTTTCCTTATTTGTCATGAAGAACAATAGGTGAAGATTTCATTGTAGTCTTATACTTGCAAGCTATTTTAAAGATTTTTGTGCATAAAGTACAGAAAATACAGTGCTCCCCAGAGTTTTTTTCATTTGCAGTTCTTTCATATGAACTGCGGCTTGCATCTTGTTTGTTTGTTTATTTGTTATTGGATGAGGCTAAGGTGCCACTCGTTGTTTACCAAAGACATTTAAAAAAACATACCAAGAGGAAATATTTTGTGTCACAGGTGTAAAAGTATTTAACTGGTATTTTTTGTTCATCTGTTAGCCTGAATTTTTATAAATGCATCTTGGTAGAGGTGTTGAAGATCTGCTATTCTATTTAGTTATGTTGTTATGATTTTGAATCAGTAATTTGGGGTCTGAATTTCATGGATATAGTATGTTATAAAGGGTAATTTAGGTTGCAAGGGGAACCTTGTGACATCATCTGGTCCATACGCTAAAACCTGGATGTAAAACCTGTTGAAGAAACTGGGCCCGTGACTCGTAAATTTAGGAAATTATTTGATCCTATTCTCTCTTACTTAGTTTGCAATAACAGATTAGAAGGGATAATTAGCATTTTTGCACAACTAACTCCCAGTTAGCTTTTCAGCTTCACTTCAAATTCTAGCAGTGTTTATTGACATGTTATAGCTTAATGATTATTTTATACTTCATTTCTATGGTTGTAAGTGAAGGTGCTGGTACTTGGAGAAAATACCATGTATTGCACTCTTATACTAAGAAACTGAAAAGAGAGAGCTTGCATGGTTTTGATTAGGTGAAAAACAAAACCCACCAAAAAACCTGAGAAACAGCCTACTGGGATAGGATAGGTCTTTTAAAATGAAATTTATACAACTATAATTTTTGTAATGCTGAAGATCAAAGCTAAATCATATACTGGTTTTCACTTATGGAATTTTATGAAGAACCTGTGGATTTGATGTGACTTACTTAAAAGCAAAGCAAAAATTACAATCTACTAATAGTATTTTATTAGCAGTTAGGTTAGTAATACCAGTGGGGAGAAACTAAACTTAAGTAATTTTCAGTGTCACTACCTCAACTGTATTTTTTTTTCTACTTCTCTAAATGAAAAAGGTAACTGTCATAGAAGCAACGTCAATACACAATGAAGAAATACTAATTTAACCTTTTGTGTTCTTTCAGACAGCTGAACCTTAAAAAAGTTCTTGTTAATGGGGGATATTTGGAATATAAGGTAGATACCCAGCATCTTAAAGAAAATGGGGGTCAGAAGATTTCCATTCTAGTGCTGGATGAAGCTGGAAGAGTAAGTTGTGTCCCTAGAAATCATAATTATATAGCAAGCTGCATACTGATTAATCAAACTTTAAACATAAGAAGTTGACAGGTCAAAATCATGCATAGGAAGTACCCAATTCATTTGTGTAGAGCTGCTAGTGGTTTGGTTTTTGGTTTTTTTTGTTGTTTTTTTGTTGGTTGGTTTTTTTTGTGTGTGGTTTTTTTTTTTTTTTAAAGGGCTGTGGGAAGACTACCAAAGTAATGTGCAGTAGTTTATTTTTAAATCTGTGAATATCTAATGGTTTTTCAGTGAAGGTGTAAATTCCTTTACTTTTACATACATAAGTGGTTATACAGCTTACATGGTCTGTTTTTTTTTTTTTCCCCCGTCTCTCCCCTCACCCCACTTACCCAGTCACCTTTACGCCCTCCAGAAATAGTCTCAGAAGTAGTCTCTGGACTTGAATTTTTAGAGCCTTTGTTGAAAAGCGGTTGTTCTGTAGATGAGATGTCCCTTTTATTGTTGAAAAGTTGCAGCTAAACCTTGTGAGTGGCTTAGTATTTCTAGTTAAGTGTAGACACTCTGTTGTCTTAGAACTGGAATACTATGGTGGTTTTATTGGTTTCTTCCCTCATTCTTTGATAGAGTAACAGTTCATAGGACCCTTCAAAACCCCAGCCTTTTCTAGACCTGCTCACTGGGAGATGTAAACCTTCAGTGCCATCTAGTGGTGTTTACAAAAAGGTTTTGTTACTGAAATGCTGCCTTCTTAAAGAATGTTGAAAGCTGAGCTTTTATGCCAAAGTAGGGAGCAGTGTGGGTATTTCCTTTTTTTTCCTTGCATTTGACTGAATTATGTTTTGGGAAGATCTTATCTGTTTATTAGGTCATTAGTTGTCTCAGAGATTATAACCTTCCAGTTCAGTATTTGTTCATGGGAGGCTTAGCCTCTAGCATCTGTAGTATTGGTGGTGCCCCTTCAACATCTTTGGGACACTGCTCTAGCAGTAAGAAACTACTTTGTCTTCCTGTATCAGTGGAACTACGTCAACCTACATTTAATGTCTTTCCATGCTGAATACTGGCAAGTGCTGGGATCTTTAGTGCTTTTAGGCAATATAAATTATTGAGTAAGGAGATGGAAGAAATCTTAATACTTCTGTTTCCCGAATGAGCACTTCCTGGTCTGGCTTGATTGTACTCTCTTTAAGAGAGTACTGTTTAGCCTAGAAAAGAGAAGGCTCAAGGGGGATCTTATCAATGTATATACATACTTGAAGGGAAGTTGTAAAGAAGATAGAGCCAGTCTTTTCAGTGTTGCCCAGTGACAGAACCAGAGGCAATGGGCACAAACTGAAACGAAGGAAGCTCTGTCTGAGTATCAGGAAGCATTTTTTTACTGTGAGGGTGATCGAGCACTGGCACAGGTTGCCCATTGTAATTGTGGAGTCTCCATCCTTGGAGATACTCAAAAGCTGTCTGGACGTGGTCCTGGGCAACTGGCTCTGGGTGGCCCTCCTTGAGCAGGGGGGCTGGACTAGACAACCTCCAGAGGTCCCTTCTAACCTCAACCATTCTGTGATTCTGTAGGACTTGAGGGGGGGAAAGGAAATAGGTTACTCAAATTCTTTTGTCCCCTCCTTATGTAGGTGTTAACAGACCTGCGCAAGTCCTTCAGTGGGAGAAGATGAAAGCCCATCTTTAGCACCGCTAATGCCACATCTGGGCTTTAACTTGCATGGGATTGTTGCTTCATGCTTGCTTCTTTCAGACATCTACAGTATACCTTGTTGGGGTCCTGCTGTGCATGCAGTTCTTCACATTTTGTTGAATGTTTTGAAGTTTGTGTTTGGTCATGATCTCTATTCCAAAACCTTGGCTGGTACAGAAAAACTTGAGATTTTTGTCAAATGATTAGCGGGAAATGGTTTAAATTTTTGGTGTGCTAGCTTTGAATTTTACCTGATTTATAAGCAAACCAGTTGGACAAATCTGTAAATTAAGAACTAGATTAAGCTTGTTTCTTGACTTGATGACACCTTTTGCTGTCCTTGTTGAAATGTCAGTAAAAACTGTCCTATAGATGACTGTTGTGAAGATGTTTGAATATTCAGAGAAGCTTTTCAAATGCCCTTCATGGGCAAATGGATCTTGATATCATAATAGGTTTTCCCTGTTTTACTTGTGGGTTCTTTGTAATAGATGCTCATAACACTTCAGGATATAATTTTGAAGACTGTCTTTCTCCTTTTGTATGCTACTTTAAGATGGCATGTTCTTGTGTTTAAAAAAAGTAGTGTGTAATATGTAACTGCTTTTATATGATATAAGGATTTCCCCTTTCTCTGAAAAAATGATATTATAGGTGTCTTGCTGGAAGTCATCTAACAACTCCATGAAGCAGTGTCGTTGGGTGTATGGTCGGCAAGTCTTCATGTCTGATGTTGCTTTAAATAGGAATGAAATGATGTTTGTGTCACAGGATGGTGAAGCCTTTACAGGGAAATGGCTGGAAGAAGGGAAAAAAATCTCAGAAAAGAAAGGTTAGTTGTGATTCTTAATTGTTTTTAAGTACTTCAATATAGAAGTTTAATTGAATCTTTACAGTCTCTAACAGTATTATGTGCTGAGTTTCTTCTTTCCTCAGTGGCTGACGGTTGGTAGCATTGACCACTACTGTTCTCTTTCCTCAACAATACCAAGATTTATTTACTTTGCAGCCTTCAGTTAACCTTCAGGTGGAGATTTCCAGGAAGAGCAGCACTTCTGAAGAGCAATAGTAGCACAAGGGTCCAGCGTAACGATCTTGTCACATATTAGATGACCAGTCCTAAGAGACCGTACATGAAGGAGCATGTACTTGCTTGCACTGCTAAGTCTGTGAAACCTTACCATGTTTCCCAGACCCTTATCTGGCCATAATACAGGGTCCAGAGCAATTTCTGCCTTATTAACTTGGCTCACATTGCTGAGAGTAGGTCCTGATGGACTGTTTTTCTGCGAGGAAGATACCTGTCTACTATAGGACAAGATTTTAATTGAAACTGTCAGCTCTGTTCATGTAGGGGTCTTAAAACTCTGTGGATAGAAAGGGATTTACTTCCAACCTGGGATGTATTTGAACTTTATAACTTTATGTTACAGTTCTACTTCCTTTGATACCAAAATTCCATCTTTAGTTTTATCACTCCATTTTTGCATTCTTTCACAGCAAAAAACTTTCCTCTGTTGCTCAATGCAGAGTGCATACTAGTTTTACTCTGTTGCTACTTTCTTTTATTCTACACATCACATTGTAGTTCCCTCATTACAGAGGCACCAAGCGTATCTCCTTTTCGCTCTGTTTGTCCTGGTGCTGGTACGTGTCTGTAGGCACTCTCTTCTTTCTGCTTATTGCTGTTCTTTTTGTAGTTTTAGTATCTTCAAGGAAACTTCAGAATCCAGACCTGTTGACTAGTTGAATGTCTAGTTGATGTTCATCACTGATTTGTAATGAATGAGAGCTTCTGGTTTTTTGAGAGGTTTTAATGAATGTGGCGAATGGTGTGCATGTATTCGGTTATCCAGTTCTTGAAAAATAATCCAGTATTCAGAGAATATCATGTTTTTTCAATAGTATTTTGTTAGTTAGGGTATAATTTAAACAGATATAAGATGAAGTCTGAAGGCAATTGTATTATATCTGCTGTAATTGGTATGACAGGAAAAGAAAACGATCTTGCACTACTGTACACTGATGCACAGCTTGTTTCATTCCACAAGAGGTTGCATTGAATGCTAGATGGAGTGTTTTCCCTTATATGAAGAAGTGGCAAAACACTTCCACAAGTAGTTCTGGATAAAAACTCTCCTATATGTAATGTAAAGTCTTGTTCTTAAAACGTCTTCCTGCATTTCAGTTAAGCAAGATGAAATCTTCAGCATAGTTTAGCCTTATTCAGTGACTCCATCAATGGACTTACAGATGTCATAAATCTTGCCTTTTTGTTGTATTAGTTGCATTTTAATTAGCTGGACCTTTCTGTGTGGTTTTTTTTTTCCCCAAATCTTTTTTTTTTTTTTAGCAGAACTTGTATCGAGCCTTCAGAATTCTCCATGTGATGTGTCTTGTGAACATGATACAAACAGTGTGTATGAAAGAATTCGACTTCAGAAGCTTACTTTTGTCCACCGAGCTGTTAGTATTGCCACCGATCCTAATGGTTGCAATTTTGCTGTTTTACAGTCAGATCCTAAAACAAGGTATATTTAAAATATCAACAACTGTAATTTTTCTCTTTTTTGTGTGTGATTGCAATTAAATAATTCTGCTTTTCAAAACCATTTTTTGGCTCATACAGCAGTCACAGTAAATATGGTTATCCATACTGCTAGAGAATAGCACTTACTAGTAAACAGCTGTGTTGAAGTTACCCGAAGACCTCAGCTTATATATTTGCATGATTAGTATAGATAGTGTTGATGTTTTATCTAAAGTGTTTAAGGCAAGCATTTGTGCGATATATTTCTTAACACACTCCAAGCTCTAAATACTGTAGAAATTCACCCCTTCTGTAATCACCAATAATCAGCTTTTAAATAAAAGTGAAAAGTGGATCTTTAATTCATTTTACTGCTTTTCCAAACAAATAAAGTAAAATGAGTAAGTAGAATACTGAATCATGTTCCTTGCACTCTCATAATAGTTCTCAATATATCTGACAAATAAGTAAATATTAGCTTTTTTTCCTTATTGCTTTGGATTGTAATATGAAATACAGAAAACTTTTCTGTGTTTTCTTGTTGGGAAAATGAGATGAAGATAAGATAGTTCTGATGATACATATTTACTGGCTACATTATGAAGACAAAATACTATATTTGATATTCTGGAGCTAGATAGATCTTACGTATGTGGTTTAATTGCCTAAATACCATATTATTAGTTCTTTTTGTGAAGAATAGGACAAGTTGAGTAGTTCAGCAATGTAAGAAAAAATCCAAACAAACCAAATGGAAACAACCTCACCCTTTTCATTAAACATACTATGTAAAATTTTATGGAGCTTGTAAGTAGTGGGTTTTTTGATGGATTTCATTTTGTTCTAGTCTCTATGAAATTCCAAGTGTGTCATTATCAAGTTTTGGAGAGGATTTTGGCAAACTGTTAGCTGAAACAGATGAAATGGACAGCATCCATGATGTGACTTTTCAGATTGGCACAAGAACTTACCCCGTGCACAAATACATCCTGGCTGTACGCTCTGACTTCTTCAAGAAGCTGTTTGTTTCCAGTGACAACCAGCTAGACACTCCAGACGTCTGCCGTAAAGATGAAGATGCTGTTGGATGTGATCTTTATGTAATAGAGAGAGTTCATCCAGATCTGTTTGCATACCTTCTGCAGTTCATATATACTGATACTTGTGATCTTTTGACTCATGGTTATAAACCAAAAATCCTGCATAAAGGAAAATCAGAAGAATATCAAGAGACTTTAATTTCTAACCTGAGCAAAATGAGTTTTGATGAAAATGTTAATGGAAAGTCTGCATTTGAGATTTACAGAAATAATCAAGTGCAAGTTATAAATGAAAAACAGAAGAGCAAATCTAAAAAAGGCAAAGTTGCTGGTGAAGAAGCTAACCTCATAAAAATGTTGCAAAGTGCTGCGAAGAAGTTTGGACTCAGCAATTTAAGTGGAAGGTAGGTGAAAGGAAATGCATTCATATTCTGGCAAGCTCTTCGCAGAGTGTTTTTCTATAAGCTGATCTAACTTTAGTTGTTACTAAAGTAGAAGGCTAGTTGGGGTTGATAAGTTTGCCTTTTTTTGCTGGTTTTATTGTTTGTAAGTATAAAAGTTTACAGCACACACCATGTCATCTCTTTAAAGCAACATCAGTTTGTTCTGATGCTCTTTGCTAAGAGAAGGCATGTATGACCTTTTCGAATAACGTCAGAAGCAGACTTTCGTAGCATGCTTATGTACTTAAGCATCATTTTTCAATAGGCTTCTATAGGATGGAAATGTGCTGTTGGCCCTTACTGTGTCCTAGAACCTGTTGGACATTTGCATTTAAAACATCTGTCCTGTGTATCTTTTAAGGCATGAGCTCTCTGAGACTTGACATCTGATGCAAATCATCTGACTTTCCAGAATGACTGTCATAAACCATCAATACTTGTTTTGTTAGAGACAGCTGATCTAATTGAGTTTTGGATTGATGAATTTCTATGCTGTCGTCCATAGTCTACCAGTTTTTCCATAGACAGTGAACATATTTAGCGTAAAACAAAACAAAGCAAAGTTAAATTCTTGTTTGACTGATGCATTTTTAACGTTATGTGGTGAAACTAACGGAATTGAGACCAAATGTCTCTGTAGAACTGTATTACTCAGGTTTGTTTTTTTTTTTTTTTTTCTTCATTTGTCTTTTCCTTTCAAAGGAGTGAATGAGCTTTTTCAGGGCAGTTTCCTTCACCGTATTTTTTGCAAACACTAAAATTAATCAGCAAAGATGTGATGCTGCTGCTAAAACTGAGTTCCCAAGTAAAATTTTGATGTTAAAGCACTTTCCCTTTGAAAGTGTATTGCTTTGTAATCCACCGGCAGCACTCCTGTGTCTTTACCATCCCGTGCACAAGCCTCCTTGATGAATTAGGGTGCTAAAGAAGCCTGTGCTGAAACACACATCTCTTCCAAACCACTGTCTTTGCTCAGATAACTGACTGGTAGCAGTATACATAACTCCTAGATCTTTGACCCTGTGATGTCGGACTTTGGCCTTAACTATAACAGTATAGCTTTCATCTAAGGCAATAAATAAGATAGGTAAGATGTGGAAAGAATGTCAGTTACATTTTACATCTGCAGTGAAGACTTTCAAGTAACAACTGGCCCTTTCTAGTTTTCTGTGATGATTGATTTTGATCCTTTTTCATATTCACGATACGAGCCCACTGAAGTGCTGTACTTTGTGAAACTGTTCTTAATGGTTTGAACTGTATACTAATTGTATTACTTACTACTAATGTTAATGATTTGCAGGTTGGATGGAGTCAGGTTAGAAAATGGAAAAATTAATGTTGTCAACAAGAAGAATGGGAACAAACCAAAGTTAAATCAGAAGAAATGGTAAACTTTTTAAATCAAGCTTCCCCTACCCCCACCATCTTCCTCTTACGTCATCTCTTTATCTGTTAAGTGTAGGCTAAGGTTGATCAGCTGTATCTTAACTTCTGTTGTACACTTGTCTCTTTCATGGTAACTCATGTTTGGAAGTTCTCTGTAGATGCTTATAGACTGCTCTATGAATTAGTAATCTGGGATAGATTATGTATGGTATATTTTTGCTTCTTTTTGCTGTACATTAATGTGTTCTGTGGATTAACTGTGTCATAGAATACTAATGCCAGGAGAAATGTGGGTAATCCAGTCAAAAGCAGTTTGACTTTTGCAAATAAGCTTGCTGTGACAATAAGACTACATGGATTGGAAATAAGCAAATATATAATATTTTTTCTAATTAAGAAAATCTCTGGAATATCTTTCAATAGAAAAATTCCTTACGCTTTTATCAGTGATGTTTGTTTTTTAATTCCATTGGTGTGATTGGGTTATTTATACCCAAAGGCTCGAATAGTCTACTTATATGGTAAAAGCTACATTGCATAAAATGTAGCGTTTTCACAGAATTTGAATTACTTCACTCTTAAAGTGCATTGTCTTAAAATGCATTGTCAAAGCTTATAGTAGCTACTAATGTAAAAGAAATAACTAACTTAACATAGACCATTTAAGATAGACTAAAATTAGCCATAATTAATTTATTTGGGCATAGTAGTTTTGAAACAGTAATTGATTGTGTTTTGAAGGAAATACTTCAGATGGAATTTTGAGAGCTCAGCTTTGGACAAAAAATTTCTCTCTTGAAACTATCATGCCTGTACTTTTAGGTTCATTTTATATGATATTATTAAAGTTCAGGTGTGTTTTATTTGAGAGGATAAATCATAACTTGCTAAAGTAAGCATTTATTTGTAGAGTTTACAACTTGTAGCTCTTCTGAATAGTCACAGTTCTGATCCTATGAAATATCTTCTAGTTCATACCTCTGCGATGTGACCCTGAAATCTTTAGATGGAAAAGAATTCCCGTGTCATAAGTGTGTACTTTGTGCAAGACTTGGTATGTGTGTGTATTTTTATATATATATATATATAAAAAATATGTCGTATTGTCTTTTTTAACTGAAATTTTATTGCATCTTGAACTGAAATGCCTTTCTTTACAGATTATTTTCACAGCATGTTAAGCAGCTCATGGATTGAGGTAAGCTTGCCAATAAACATGTGTGGTGGTATGTTTTGTTGCATCAAATAAGTGACAGCTTTTCAGTTTTTCCTAGAACAGCATATCTTAAATACTGGGGAAAAGGAAAGGCTGGATTCTTGGATCCTGTTTGCAAGAAAAAAAAAACACACACACACGTTTTTGGTTACTCTATATTTGTACTATTGAGATTGTGTATTAAATGAGACTAATAAATATAATAAGGTGTATCAAATGAAATTAAAGTATTACTTTTGTTTTAGAGGTTTATTTTGAGCTAGTTCATGGATTTATAAAAGCTGCTGGACTGTTCTTATGGGATACTGCTTTGGATGAATTTTCATTTTCTTTCTGTAAAAGATCTTACAGTTTAAATAGTATGCAGTATGGAATAGCTTTTCATATGTACTGAGTGAGAGATGCAGCAGAATCGAGAGTCAATGTGTAGAATCTCTAGTTGACTTTTACTGTTAATGAAATAGAGGCTATCAAGGACTATTCCACTTAGTCACTGGCTGCTGCTTCAAAAGGAGTAGATCTTTTGTTTGTCTTGGTTCCTATTTGCTATCTGTGTGTCAATTCCTGGACATTGTAATTTCACTAAATGCTTCTGTTTAAGTATCTGAATACTATTGATAATGCTTGTTGAAAGAGAGGAAAGGTTTAAATGGAGAAGCATTTTTCAGAGACTGAAAGCTGAAGCAGTGTGCAAGAGTTTTCTCAACTTTCGTAGCTTTTTGGCAATATGTAAATCTAAGAACCTGGCAAGGTACTGGCAGTTCTCTTCTACTGTGTAACAGAACTTTACCTGTCCGGTTATCCCTGAGGAAACGTATCTGAAACACTGTGAGACAAGTGATTGATTTATTTTTTTTTTTTTTTAAGTGTTGAATGTCCATTTGTATTGTTGATTTCTATATCAGCTGTATGTAGTTCGTAAGTTATCTACTATTTCATAAGTAAATCTAAATCATGCTAAATTCATAAGTAAATATTTTGTGAATCAAGTGCTCTAGAAGTTGTATAAAAATCTTAAATGTCTGTAAGAGGTTTTTAAACTTCTGACGGGAAATACGTCAGTACCAGTAGCATGTTCTAAAGCAAAAGAAATCTTTTAGTATAAAGCTTTGCTTCAGTGCCACCTGAAATAAACCAAGGTTCTTAAGCAGTGATGTTGCATAAACTTGAATGGTGACAATTACATGGCTAATGTTTGCTCATACAAATGCTTTGCCTTAATGGTTAAGACGGTTCTTCAAATGGAGGGTTTGCTGAGGATCTTGTTTTCTGAGGGATTAACAGGAATGGCTACTTGCATTTTATTCTTGAATGGGAACTTGTGATTTCACTAGATATTTTACCTTGAAAGGAAAGCAGTTCAGTACTTGCATGGGGGATTCCTGTAGTTCTACTTTTAGACAATTGTGGGTAAAGTAATATAATCAAGGAGGATTGTTAGAGAAGACGCTCAAACTGATGAAACACTGAACTGTTTCATGGATATTTATTCAGAAGTTTGGGCAGATTTTAATTGCTGTGCTACAATCAATTCTTAATTGAAGAACTTGGAACAGATTTTGTGCAAATGCTTAAATAATTGTTTAACTTTGAAAGTGTGACCCTCAGTCTGAGTCATTTGCTAAATATAATCGCTGTCTTAATTTTGTATTTTATTCCAGGTAGTTATCTTCATTTACTCTTTTTGTTTGTTTTTGTTTTTTTTTCAATCCTTTTGCCTTTTAGGCTTCCTGTTGTTCAGCTCTGGAAATGCCAATCCATTCTGACATACTACAGATAATTGTAGATTACCTGTATACAGATGAAGCTCTTGCGATAAAAGGTGCCATTAATATATCTTCAACTCAACTGTAACTCCTGCAATTTTTGTATTTTTAAAATAGAAGTTCAATACTTAATATGCTTGCCTTGAAGTTTTATTTAAAAAATCCAAATTTTCGTGAATCTTGCTTTAGAATTTGAGGTGATAGCTGTACCCCAGGCCATTTTGTACCTTTTCTTTAGTTTGTCAAACTGCAGTTTTCCTTTTCCCTCCATCTCTTGCTTCAAAAAAAAGACTGTTTGTGCTCTTCTAAGCTATTCCTTGTGCTGTGAAAATCCCATCAAAATTTGCAAAGCCATTTCATGTCTTTTGGAAAAATCTCATTGAAGCTGTATGTGTTATAGTTGCTTTTGACTTGCCTACAGTGTTTACGTGATGCTTTGTTTTCCAGATTCTCAAAATGTGGAATTCATATGTAATGTTCTTGTGGTAGCAGACCAACTTCTTATATCCAGACTCAAAGAAATCTGTGAAGTAGCCATTGCAGAAAAACGTGAGTTCTTCCACTTGTATTATAAAGGGTTAGAGAATAAAAATTGCTTTTTTTAGATGTTAATGTTCTTGCCTATTTCAGCATAGAATTATTTGTTTATATTCCTTTGCTCCGATTACCTTTGCTGTTCATTGCATAGCTGTTAACAGTTGCTTCTTTAGTCTGAGTGATGTTCCAGGTTAGCATAATCTTCCATTCCTTATGCATCGTTGTTTTCATCTCACGCTCTTTAATAAAAGAAAAAAAAAAAGTAAAAAAAAAAGCAAAAAAACCCAAACCACTACAGCAAATAAACCAAACTTTTATAAAACCTTTATTTCATTGAATTCAAACTTCTTGTCTTTAAAACACGATAAAATGAATTCTATGTTTCTATTTTCCTTGTATTTAGTTCTGCTAGTTCTTCTGTTGTTTGATACAGTGCTGTTTCTAGATGGCTATGAAGATCTGTCTCCTCTAGAAAACACTAAGCATTGTTGCTTAGCTTCATACAAGAAGTCAGCATACAATTTTTGCTTGGCATTTCTTTAGTGACTTCTATTTTTCTCTCTCCCCCCTGCCCCCTAACCCTTCACCCCCTTTGTTTTTCTTTCACCCTGCTAAAGGAACATTTGGAGCTTTAAGAACTGTTTACGCTGTGTATGACACTTGCTATTTTAAACTTTATTTTTCTCCTTTGTTTTGGACTGCTGAGTTTCAATATATTGAAACTGATACGTTTGTAGGTAGGGCCTTTCTATTTCTGTGAAGCAGCCATTGCATTCAAGCTGCTACAAAGTTACGTGGAGCTTGCTGTAGTTTATGGCCATTTGAGCATTAGCATTTTTTCTAGGAATGGAGAAGTATATGATATGTTTCAGTAACTAGATCATGCTGTGCAGTAAGTCTTAAAAACTGCTGCATGATACTGCAGCACGTTATCCAATTGAGTTTGTTGTGTTTCTTCTTTGCAGTTACTTTGAAGAATGCTGCTGAGCTGTTGGAGTTCTCAGCAATGTATAATGCTGAACAGTTAAAACTGTCCTGCTTGCAGTTCATAGGACTCAATATGGCAGCTTTGCTTGAAGCAAGGTAAGGAGGAATGCAAACGTGTTCAGGTACCAGCTGTTCAAACTTCCCAAAAAATTCAAAAAATTCCCAAAATTCAAACATCCCAAAAAGGCAAAAGGGTTGGAAGAACTAATAGGAGCAGTTAAATGTTAAAATCCAACTGAATGCTGCTAGTTTAAAGAGAGGCTCATTTTTGCCAAACAGGGAGAGAGAAACTAGGTAAATATCTAGTTAAATACCTGTACATACTGTACATTTTACAGTACAAAACCCTATGTTACAATCTGGCATGAAGAGTCTGAATTAAGAGGAAAAACCTCTCTTGAATTCAGTGGGCTTTGACATTAGGCCTAATCTTGTTTGTTTTTTTTAAATTGTTTTTGAAGATGCATAAAACTGCTGTGGTTTTTTTATTGTTTGTTTTTCTTTCTTTTTTTTAACATGATGGTTACCATGTAAATTGAATTTATTTTAAGTAGGTTTATTATAGCTGGTGCATTTTCCAAAGAGGATAGGCCTACCTTCTGGTAGTCTCTTTGCTTTAACTGTCTGCAGTGAGGGCTGAACAAATTAATTACTTACCCTTGCTTTCCACAATGATTCAGCTAGGGTTCTAAGAAATCGAAGGCTTCCTTCTCTTGATGCTTTTGGACAGGGCTTCAGGTTGCTTCCAGAGTACATTTCATCTTCTGAGAGCAAGCCTTATCAGCACCGATTGAAATTCTTTTCTAGCAAAGACTTAAAAAAACCCAACCCCCTCCAAAAAAACCAACAAAAGAAAAAAACCACATCTCGATTATTGGTCCACTCTGTCCACTCCTAGCTTTTTGTCATGCTTCGTTTTACCTATAGAAGTTCTTAGAGATCTGAGCTGGTTCAGAATGCCAGCACTTCATTGCTATGTCACACAACTGCTCTGCTTGTATCACAGATACAGGAGTTCATTCATATTAGCAATTTTCCTCTTCATATCTTTATAAAGTATAAACATTTTAACCTTTGATTTTGGAGAGAAGAGTAGAAATCTAATAACATTGTCTTAAGTATTATTCTGAATTCAGATTTGTTTCATCTTAAGCCTGGAAAAGACATGCAACATTCTTAAGACTGTATCTACATTTTAGTGAAAATCTGAAAATTTCATTACTGGGTAGCAAGACTTAATCTGAGACACCTGAGAGAGAGAATTTAGTCATGACAGCTTTGTGCAAGGAGAGCTGCTCATGCGGGCAAGACAGTTCTGTTGAGTAAAGTTTGTTGCTGTAGTATTATTTTTTGGCATGAATGTCAATGGATGTTGTGGCTGAGTTTTATAGAAGAATTTGCATAGACTTGGAGTATTAGATGCATGTTAGGAAGACTTGAAAGTATGCAGAAATAGGTAAAGTAGTGACTAGTTCATGCTAACTTAACTATATAGGTCTACGTTGGCTGTGGCCTTAAGTAAAGGTACGTTATCTGGAAAGGTTGTGGGTTTAATCCTGCCTTACAAGGGCATTGACTAGTTCATATTTCGTGTTCATTTTCTTCCTTCTGACTCTGTGACCATCATTAATAGGTAATAATGCATGTAGGTGAGATTTGTATAAAACAATCATTTGAATTTTTCATTAATGTGATTTCCCCCCCCCCCAAGCTGGTAAGATAAATTTGTATTTATTTTTTTAGGACTCTGGATGTCTTAAGTGATGAAGTTGTAAAAGATCTTTCTGTTTATTACAGGAAAATGGTAAGTCATACAACTTGAGTGTAAGCTGATTAGGTTTAAAATGAGAACAGATGAGTAATAAATACATACCTGCAGGGGCTGTAGATAACAGGCTGAATGTGGAGCATCTGACTCCAAAGCTAAGGTTAGCTGCTGCTATTATCACTCTCATGGAACTCATATTTCATTATTCACTAGCCACTGCTGCAACAGTATTGTGTCCTTTAATTAATTATACACATTAAACGTATTAATGTTCTGTAATTAACAATTGTTGCATGAAAAAACATAAGCAAAACCTATGGAAAAGAGCATCTGTTACTTAGAAGAAAGGAGAAGAAAGCAAATCAGACTTCTCCAGTGTAAAGTTCAGGGTGATCATACAGATCTTAAAAGCAGTAAGAAAAATAATGTGAAAGTTGAACTTTAATGCAAAGGGGAAAACCAAGACACATTGTAATCCAGTATTCTTTAACTGTAAAGTAGTAAAAGATGAATGTTTGCAAAACCTTGAAGCGTTTTTTTGTCAGGAGTTATAGGCAGCTGAAACGTGCATTCTGAGTCTGTCACTTAAAATAATTCTCCTTCTGTTTTGCTTAAAGATGTAACTTAAGTTTATAAGCTAGTTAAGTAATTAATTACTTGCTCTGTAAAAGTGTTTTAAATGGCAGTCAGTTTTGGTCCTTTTACAACAGATCATATATTTGCTAGCATACAACTTAAGAGAAACTTAGTGTAACAGCTTTTCCAACTATAGATTCCGGCTATGGTCAGGAGAGTAATTACTCCATATCCAGATGGACCTGACATAAGTTCTTTTGAGCCTGAAGATGGAGAGAACTTTGTCTTTTTAAGGGAAGAAATGAATACAGAACAAAATTCTCAGTAAGTATCCATTTTTCATCCACATTTTTAACTAGGTGAGCTGTATATAGTATTTATCCCCCTTTGGATGGTGCCTGACTCCCTTTGGGTTCAAAATTGAAATACTAAGAAATAGGACAAATGAAGATTTAAAAGGTTGTTCTCGGTCCCCTTAAGTATTTTACAATGTTGCAGAACTGCAGTGGAGCACTTTTTTTGATTTCTAAGTAGCATGTGAGTAAAGGTAGCAAAACAAGCATTCACAGTAACGTTTGGGAGTTGTGCATGTGATGAGAGTATCTATGTGTTTATGAGACCAACTGTGGAGTTCATTGAACTTCACTGAATTAGGAGAAATCAAAAGAGAAAACACCAGACTTAATGTACTATAGATCTGTCTGGAAAATTGTGATAATCTACATTTCTTAATATTAACAGAATTCTCGTGCGAAATAGGAAGTTTTGTAGCATGAGTTTTTAATCTGTTGATTTAAAGTGGCTACTGTCTGGCTGTAGAATAACAAAACAAGCAACCTGTGTTTAAGAGGTGTTAGAAAATGTGATCCAAACAACCGTAGATCAGGTAGTCTGGCCTCGGTGGTTTTGTGGACTTCTGGTATTTTGTCTTTGAACATTTGTTCTGAAGACACACAGGTGAGAGCAATACAATCTGTGAAGTCTTGTCAGACTAACTTAATATGCTGCTTTTCTCTGATGAGCAAATAATAAAATTAAAACTGCTTTTTTTGGTACAGTTTTTAGGCTGGAGAAATTGGCTATGACATCACA
Organism: Aptenodytes patagonicus; assembly: GCF_965638725.1. Taxonomy (NCBI): domain Eukaryota; kingdom Metazoa; phylum Chordata; class Aves; order Sphenisciformes; family Spheniscidae; genus Aptenodytes; species Aptenodytes patagonicus. The sequence goes on along the minus strand of NC_134951.1, from coordinate 40,584,474 downwards.
AGTATGAAAAGTTAATTTGATAGGATGACCTGGTAACATCCTTCAAACATGGATAGTGAAATATGATGTCATGGTGCAGATGAGACCTCACCTGCGGTATTGTGTACTGTTCTGACCACTTGTGTCAAGAAAAGTTATGCTAAATGAACTAGTACAGATAAGGACTAGCAGATAAAGGGAACTGAGAGGCTATTTTGTATCAGACTTCAAGCCTTTCAGTGTTTTTAAAGGCTAGATGATAGCCTTTAGCGGATAGGGCAATCCAAGGATTAAAAACAAAACCCAACCGTTGCAAGGTTACAGTATTGATGCAGGAATGAATAAGTACATATATAGTTATTCCACAAAAAGCTTCTCAAAGAAACTTTTTGAAATAGGGTTACTGTAGCTGTGGTTCATATAATTCTGAATTTCTAGTAGTCTCATTAAAATGAAAGATGCCTTTTATTTGATTCCACTCTTCCTAATATCATATATAGGAACATGTGACATTTTGGTAACATGACAGTGTACCTGCTTTATTGTAGAAGTAGTATTATCTTGGTGGCAGTATTTGTGTTGGGGGAAAAATGAGACCAGCTGTGGAGTTTGTTGAACTTCACTAATTTAGGAGAAGTCAAGAGAGAAAAAAGTGGAGACTTGGATGGAGTTTGCTTTATGTCAGTTGCTGCGATGTGTAGCAGGTTTAATCTGACCTAGGTGGCAGTGCCAGCCTATGCAGCTGCTGTATCTTCCACTGTCTCAGCAGAAGTCTTTGTGCGGTGTACTAGGCCGGAGACTAGATCTACACTGGAAAGAATTTTTTCTCTTCCTCCTGGATTTTTTTTGTTCCCCCAAATCGTTTACTAAATAGTTGTGCCAGTGCATAAGCAGAGCAGGAAGAAGCAGCTAGTGACAGCTGGTGGGACCAGGTATTACCGCTTGAAGTATAACCGCTGTTGCTGACTGAAGAACTTGACATTGACACTGATAGTTTTGAGGCTCGATTTCTTTGGCTTTAATCCATCTTTTTTTTTTTTTGTTTTTAATAGGGAAGCCCTTTTCAAAAGAGCAAAAACTAAGGCAAAAAAGAAGCCACGAAAACGGTCCGACAGCTCTGGAGGATATAATCTATCAGATATTATTCAGAGTCCAGCCTCTACAGGTCAGTGGGAAAGAGGTTCCTTTCAGGTATAAAAACAGAACATAAAGTTTAATATGCAATGCAATGCGATTTCTATACTTCAATAAGAAAATCTTGCAAAGATTATTTCTTTTCTAGTGAACACCATAATTGAATATGAATAGTGAATTCTTAAGATTAAGTTTTGTTTGAAAGGATGTTTGTCATATTAAGCTTGTGCCCAGAGTTCAGATTCTGTAAAAGCATGTAGTTTTAACTTTAAATAACGTTAACGAACACTTTCCCATGTGGTTTTAATAAGTGGAACATTTCTGCTAATGTGGTGGATTTTTTTTTTTTCCTGGAATTTAAAAAATAAATTAGTCACTGTTTATTGGAAAGATGGTAGAAGCCTTCATTTTCAACAGAAAAGTGTCAGTGTTACTTCCTAAAACTGTATATTGTGAGACAGAGAAAGAAAACTCGGAGTTCTCTTATTCTGAAAAAATATTTAATATAGTCTTAAATTTGTTTATGCTTATTGCAGTCTAGTACACTGGACTAGGTAAACTTCTGGTTATTTTGTATTCGTCATATGGAGTGAATAACTTTTGGGTTTTTTCAAGCATTGTTTAGTCCAGCTCTCATGATTTAATAGTTCTACTCTCTTTTCTTATTTCTTAGGTTCAGTAAAACTGGATAAAACTAACTCTGTAGAATCGCTTCCAGAACTCTTAACATCTGACTCTGAAGGTAGTTATGCAGGAGTGGGTAGCCCCAGAGACTTGCAGTCCCCTGACTTCACGAAAGGATTTCATCCAGAGAGGACTGAGGTTGGATTTCTTTGTTCCTAGCAATTTATTTGTTTGTGTTTATCTAATCCATCAAAAGCAGAGTTTGTATTTTGGAGTGTTTCTGAGAAGCTGTTGTCCTTAAAATGCAGTAGACAACTTTAGGTAGTTACTGTTTGTCCAATAAAGCAAATAAAAATTAGTATTCCTTATTAAATCTTCTAAGGGTAATTTATTAATGTGGTACCATAGTAAGAATTTTTATATGCTGTAGTCTTCCTAAAATTTCAAACTGAAAGAGCAATTATGTAAAGACTTCATCTACTTCATTTAAAATGCAAAGCAAATCTGAAGTTCAGAAGCCAAAATAACAAAAACAGAAGCCAAAAAACTCCAGGAAAATCCTGCTGTTCTTTGACTACTGTAGTTGGACAGAAGTATGGTCCAGGATAACTGAGGCATAACTGGCAAAGAGAAATAAGTTTGAGAGAATTGTGCCTATGTTAAGCATTAAAGCTTTAGAAGTGAACATCTCTGAGTGAATTTTCCACTATCAAGATGCATATTTGGACTTAAATGATTCAGGGTGAAGTGTGAAGCAGGCGGGGAAAAAAAAAAAAGAGGTACAAATAGTAGACTGATCAGGGATTCACTAAGTTATTGCTATTTTTGTTGTATCCTTTAAAATCTTTTCACTTACACATGTCATTCAAGTTGTTTGTAGCATCACTCTTTTTTTTTTCTGAATGAAAAGATGTAAGAATATTTATTCAACATTTTTCTGTCTTTTTTTAGATGAAGGACAAAACATGCAGTCAGGGTATGAAACCCTCTCAACCTAACAAGGAGATGAAGTCATGCAAAGGATCATCAGTATTGACACAGTCTGTTCCACAGTCCATTCCCAGTGCCAAAAACAACTCTGCAAGCTCCCCCAATTGGGTAGCAACCAGTTTCAGGTGGAGTAATAGTTGTGGTGCCTGCCTAACTTAAAGTCACTGTTCTACACTTGGTAGTGAATGCTAATAATATTCTCTTCAGACTGAACAACTCTCTGCTCTTCAAAATGATCATACATTACTTGACATGTAAATGAAAGATTTTGGTAGTTTAATAAAACTGGTAACTTTTTTTAATTATTCTTTGAAAAAAGCAATTGCTAGATACTTTTTTAAATTTTTTTTTTAAGTGCTACCAGTCTGGACTTCTAATATCTTTTTTTAGAAGGCCTGCTTAGTGAACACTTTGTAAAATACTTGGCAGTTTTTTGTAGAATCAGACCATGCTTGAAGCCATTAGAAGCACCATTGTACTTTGACATTTTTAAAGGCATGCCTTTAGACTTAAACAGTCTGTGAAAATCAACACCACAGGTTTAACTGATACAATAAAATAATAATAAAAAATAATAATCAATTTTTTATCTGTAGCAGTATCTGCGTATGAAAAAGGAGCAGTACTGTGATAGACTGAAGTTCTGTCTTGCCTGGTGTCCTGTCTCTGACAGTTGTCAATAAAGGTTGAATAGAGAAGAGTTTAAGGATTTAGGGAATCATATAGTGATAATTTCCCACAGTTTTCCCAGGCTCTGTTGGTTTGTGGCTGATGGGCTTTGTTAATACAGGTGATACAGCTGTAGAAATTAGAAGTTGCAGCTCTGAAGTATATTGTTTGGTGAGCAGGGTCCACTAGGAATCTGTGTTTTGTCTCACTATGTATTTGTGCAAGCCTTGTCTATGCAGAGAGAGTAACATATCCCACAACCAATTCTTTGGTCTTTGGTTGGAAGAAGCTCCACCTTCATCTGCTATCTTAAGAGTTCTTTTCAGACGTTTTTTAGAGGATTGCATGGAAGGGGAACAAATAAAACCATAGGACTTTGTTGTAACGTCACTGTGCCTTTATGGGTTTCCCTTGTACTCTTTCTTCACTTTTTCTAGTATTGCTGGTATGATGTCAAGAAAAAGCAGGCAGCACCGTTGTGTAGAATGTTTAAAGTATTAATACTGTAGTGTATTTGGTTGAACTACTGTGGAGGAGCAGTGACGACAGGGTTTGGTTCGCTAGTTAGTCTATGGCAGTTGGATTTATGTAGGGAGAGACAGAGGGAGTGCTGCTTACATTTTATTTCGAAGCGTGTCCTTGAATCTAGTTGTAACACAGCTTAGTTTACAAATGCCTTTAAGTACACAGGTTTTAATTTATAGTTTTATGTAAAGCTTGGAAATGTCTGGATTTAATTCATGTTCATTTCTGTGGAAGTTTAAAATTAGGTCATTTATGAAAAAGAAACTGATTCCTAAAGTTTGAGAATGGTACTGGTGTTTGTACAGAGCTCTAACTTTGCAAAGAGTGTTATGTTTGCCATGTGAAATAATTTTAATCCTGTTATTCAAAGAAAGATCTAATTCAATCTTCATGAAAGAGCTGTGAGCAATGCCTCTCTAATACTTAGCATGAGCACTTGACTACTAAATAAGTATCCTGGATTTAGGTATCTAATTTTTTTAAAGTAATCATAGTTCACATCTTTTTGTTTCATAGTATAATGAGTCTTGAAAGTATTTTTATAGTGTGCTCTTAAATATGTATATATTTATAAAAGTTTTGTCAGAAACATTCTATTTGAGGTTTGCCATAATTGAGGAAACAGACATAAATTATACATCCGGTTACCAATCTTATGTATGATTTAGAGGATTTCAGTGAAGGCTGGAACTGTGGAATGTAAGTAAAAATGAGTGCCTTGTAAGGTAACTTTTTTTATTTTTCATTTAGCCCGGCCAGCCCTCCTGCTATGGATCTAAGAACCATCATGGAAATTGAAGAAAGTATGCAGAAATGTAGAACCATGCCAAAGGCAAATTCAGGGTTGGTAAAAAACCAAAATCTATAAAAGAAAAGTGTGATAGACCGGGCTATTATGAATTGACTTAGTGGTTCAGGCAGTTCAGAGTTTAAAACAAGCAGGAGAAAAGAAGTCCTATTTGTTTTTGAATGGCTTTGTTTACTTCAGTTCATTATGGTGTTTTTCTGTGAGCGTACAAAATTTATCCCTTTATTTTACTATAGTCTTATTTGGTCAACTACTGCAAAAGCATCTTGGCTGTTGAAATGTGGAAGAAAGAGCTAGTAAACTAGTATCTTAAATCAGTGGCCTGCTCTGCTGAGCTTTCCTATTTCCAACCAAAAAGAATTAATTCTTGTCCCTAGCGCTTTGTAAATTACTTGTGGACCAGTACTGTAATTGATCCTGAAGTTTGTTTTTTGTCTTGCATTCTCTGACCTTCCCCAACACCTATGTGTTGATACTGACAGTTCTTCCTCAGACAGAAGCAAGAGTGGTTCTTGCTCAGAGAAGCATCCCAAAGACACAGGGAGATAAATGTACGTCTTCAGGAGACTTCAGGAGGCAGTGGATTAAACCTAGTGTTTCTTAACTGGAGACATACAGAAGAGAACTGGAGATGACTTTCATGACCTTTGAAGCATAGCATTCTTGTAAAGGAGAGCTAGGACAGTAGTCCTGGAGCCTAGTAAAGGGTTGCTGGCTAGGTAGATTCAGAAGCTGTGAACAAAACAGCCAATGCTGATGAATCCAAGTGACTTAGAAAACAAATTATTACAAATAGGAAAAACGGCTATATTATGTTGTATACATTTCTTATGCATGAATATTTTTGGTTTAAGGGAGCAAAGCTTCTGACAGTGTCTAAAAAAATCACAAAATTAGAAAATAGTCTCCATCTGGTGCTAGTTCATCTCTTTTGGAGACTTGATTCAAACTCTGCATGTTTTCATTTGTAGACATCTATGTGAAGAATAGTTTTATGATGCTTTTCTTTCTGTCACTCTTGATATTCATTGATCCTCCTTTTGCTCCCCAGCCATCCAACCCCTCCCGCCCACCTATACTCCCCTTTTGGCACTCTAGACAAAGTATGTTGGTCTAGGAAAGAAGTATTTCTCAGTTTAATTTGCAAGATTAAGGGCGAGTCATCTCAAAGAACACTGATTTTACATCTTCTGTCTTTGCAATATCAATTCACAGCAGAATGGCATCTCATGGAATCAAGCTTTCTCAGAAGCAAAGGAAAATGATTGCCCTGGCAGCAAAAGACAATGGATCAGTCACTAGCAGCACAGAGCCTACTACGCTAATAACCACGCCACCTACGAAAGTTGCAAAGCTAGGGAATGCATGGTATGTTACAAATCAGATATTGCTTACTTTTCTTTGGAGGGTTTTTACCTTGAATAGTCTCTTAGAAACAGTTTCTTAAATAAAAACGGCCTAGGTTCTGTTCATTAAAAAGACTAGCATTGAACTATTTGTATCTACATTTGGTAGTAATCTAGAAATTCAAAGGGGTCAGGGAAATGCAGTGGTTGCAGTTTAACAGTTCTTTGAAATTTTGCTATGGTGAGTCAGAAGACTGCATCCCATCTGGTTCTTGCCTGTGTGTGATGTGGTATTTGCAGATGGTATCAAAGTGAAGTATAGAAAAAGAAGGTTGAGCACAAGCTCTGAAACTTAGTCAGGAAGAGGTTATTGAAAACCATTATGAATGCTGTTTTTTCTCTGTCAAAAACATAAAGAAAAATGTTAGCCCTTCGTGGGGGAAAGGGCTGGAATGACTTTGGAGTAGAGCAAAGATAGACCAAAATTATAGATAACAAAGTTATCTAGGTGGCTAGGAGCTGGAGGGAGTGATGGATGCTGCTAAGAATTCTTATGGTGGAAGGATGCGTAATGGGTTTAAAATGACTTTTAATGCTGATTACACACAATTTAAATGTTCAAGTTAATATCACTGTATCAAATAGAAAAATGGTTTATCATCTGTTCAGTGAACTAGGTTTACAACAATGAATGTAATGAGGTGCTAGCCCGATTCATGCTTTTTTCTTCACATTTACAGTTGGTACTGGATGAAAGCATAGAGGCATAACTGTAAAAGTTGCAAGCTATGTAAATTTAATGTGTTTCATTACTACAGAATAAATACCTATGTGCATGCTCTTAACGAGGTAAATGTTGGGCAGTTCTCCCCCTTTCCCTGTTCAAGAAGGTCTAGACTTTTATTGCAGCTTGTTTCTGTAGTGGTACCCTAGAAGAATTGTGAGTCAGTCTCCTCTCTCTAGAGCTTACCTGTTTGGTGTCCCCTCAGTGGGAACAAAGCTTGCTGCATACCCATCACAGTCACCCTATTTTAAATGAAGTCTTTTTTAGACAATTTAGCTGTTTAAAATGCTATTGTAGTAGTTTTCCTTTTTTATTGGATAGATTTCAAACTAAAATAGGAGTCTGTCTTTCAAAGGATAGGTTTATTTTCCACAGTTAGAGCCATCTCCCTCTTGTGTCTTTTGGCTCTCTTTCCTTTGATCCTTTATATGAATTGGTTGCTCCTTTCAGAAATAAGAGTAGTAAGCATCTGCTGAAATCTTTGCCTTTCTGCTATGCTCCCGTAAGTTCAAAACAGACATGTAGCCTGTTAGCTATTTAATGAGTGTATGGAGAGAAAAAAATCACATCACTAGCTGGCTGAGGAAAAGGTAGGCTGCTTCCTGGCAGTAGTTGCTTCCTGAAAGGTGTTCTGTGTCAAAAGGTTTAGTGTAATATCTAGAACTGCTTGCTTCTCTGCTCCGTTTCATGTATCTGTTACATGAAACATATCATCTTTCTTTTTTGGATGGATGCTGTTACAATCAGCACCTTGAGTTTGAAGTGCCTTTAGATTTATTTGAGATTCTGCATAGGTCTGTTGGTATGCTATTGTCTTAGTTTAAGACCATAGTAATAACAGTAATATCCTAGAACATAACAATGGTAAAATAGAGCTGGTGTTGAAAATATTTATCAGTAACATATGGGAAAAACTGTAAGAGTATGTTGTAATCATCCTAAAATCATGCATTATAAATCAGATAATAATTGATTCTAAAATGGTATTCTATTTCCAGTTATGACACCAGAACAAGCTTTGCTTCTCTAGTGGACACCATGCAGTACGTTCAGCCTTATGGTTAAAGGGCTTTAGTATTTTACAGGGCCTGTCAAGGATCACGTCAGTCTGATGTGAAATGGGCAGTTGTCTGGTGAATTCAAGGTAGTGTGGCATGACGTGTCCTTCAAGTAGTGATTCTGATAGTGATGGCTGGGATTCCTCCAAGGGTCAGTGAAAGCAGGGACAAGAAATCTTCTCTGTAGGCATCTGTATATCATGGGTTGATTATAACTAAAAAAAATAGTTATATGCCATGTATTTCTAGTGTCCAGCTTACAAGCTATAGAGGTATGTTACTACAGTAGTTATTTACAAAAATGAACTGCCTAAGATGACCTGGTTTTAAAAATATCCAGCACACAGTATTTCAAGGGAATCTAAGAAAAGGTTGAGTTCTTTTGTTTTGATTTATACAAGCAGGACTTGAATATCTGTCTTCTCAATTTGTTTTTAACCGTGTACACCTAATACCAAAATTTAGGGTCTCATTTACTCCCCTAGCCCCCAAAAGTTACTCTGATATAACATTGGGCAAAGCCCACAATTTTGTCTTAAAGAGGAAATAGAATGAGTTGCTTTGCACCTAAGGATTCAGACTCTACCTGACCTCTGAACTGTCACTGGGACCTTCACCGTAGGAGAAACAAGGTTTCCAAGATTCATCTTCTGAATACTAATGAGTGGATAAATTTCAGAATCCTTAACACTGATCCTCTCAAATGCTCCAAAGAACACACTACCTGCTTTACAGAGGTGATACTGCAGGTCAAGCAGCAAGTTAGCTATTTGCCTTAGCTAATGGAGGTGTCACAGGGCAATTATACCTCTGAGGCTTAAAATTTGCTGGAAGAGACTGACAGTTGAATCAGATGGTGACCAACACAGGAAATACTGAGTTACGCTATCTTTTATTACATTTAAAAAGAATAAAATTCTATCTACTATTTTTAATCCTACTACTAATGTTATAATTATGCATAAACAGTATGTAACCTAACATCTACAGTGATGATGTACGCAGTCTTACATACACATATCACACGGGCTCATTCACACACTAATTTATGCGTCATTACAAACCCGCCACCTTTCTACCCATCAGTGACTCAGCGTGGCGGCACCAGGGAAGCCATGCTTTTGTGCACTACCCGATGGGTGGCTCAGAGGGGTGTCCATGCTGATGCAGGAGAACAGCTGCAGCTGGCCAGGGGTGCTGCTAATGAGGTGGACTGGGGCCTTCATGAAGTCAATGCTTTTCCTCAGGCACCCAACAAAGTCAGGGGCCTTTCTGTGATCAGTGGTAACAAGTGGGTCTTCTCTGGAGTCTTCAAAGGGACTTCCCCGGACCTGCCATGGCGTGGCTTGGGCTGATGTTAGTGATCACTGGTGTAGGCATTTCATGGGTATTTTCAACCAGTCATCTTAAATATCATCAGTTAATTTCCCTTTTTGTTTTACTAGCCATTTCCAAGCTGCAGTTTTATGTACTTGTCTCTGACAGACTTTGGGTATCAGGGGAAGGGGCTGTGAGAACTCCTCCGCAGGAGGATGTTTGTATAGGGTATCTGTCTTTCTCCAGCTTGGTCTTTCCCTTCTCCCCTTCATACGCAACTTCTAGATACAACAAAGCCTGAAGCAGGTTTTGGAGGACATTGTGTAGCTCATCTAGTTATCTGGTCTTCTTCAGAAGTGTGGGGTTTTTTTGCTCCTGAAGTCCTATTTTTCAGTGTAAGATAAATGACTGTTTAGAAGTATTTGTACTGGTTGATTTAAGTACATGAGCTAGATGCCTCTAGGTAAATGATTTACTTCTTAATACAGGAAATAAGATATTAAGAGAAGCTCTGATAAAAGGCATATAGAAACATAGGGCATAACTTCCTTGATCTGACATCTGAATAGTTTGACTATTCATGCTATTCATCTACTCTCTGATAGATAATTATCTATCAGAGATAGATAATAACACCATAACACCTATTGGGTGTTATTTAATTTTAAACTACCAACTGCCTATGAACTGTTCCTTGCATTTAAAAAGCAAGTATGGACTGATTTTTGAATACACTTAGATAACTGTCTCTAGAAAATATATTGTGCTCTTAAGGTTCTGATTAAACAGTTCTTGAAAGTAGCTGGGCTCTACTGTGTTACACAAACCATCTTAAATGGAAAGGCCAGGGTATACTTCAGGAGGATGGAATCCAGTCTAACGCTCATGTGGTCACCACACATGATTCTGTACGTTCCTCTGCAGCGTTCCTCTGGCTGCTGGTCTGGAAAATGCTGGTAGCTCAAGAGTTCAAGCAAAGAACTAGTGGGAGGTATATGAATATTTAAAATTATGCCTAACTGCTGGAAGAGAGCATTTGTTGAATAAACTTTAAGCTGCTTTAGGCAAGCCATCAATTATTTGATTGCCCCTGCTAGTTGTTCAAAGTATTTTTTGTATGTAAGGTAGAATGGTAAGTGTTACTCTTCTGCTCTAATATTACATTTGCAAAGTTATATTCTGTAAATTCACAATGGACTATTAGAGTGTATTTGGCAATAGATTGAGCTTTCCACGCATGCAATGTAGTCAAAGGCGTAGAACTTGTGTTCCAATGAAATAAGATACTCATCTTGGATGTGCAGTGAGCACACTTGCCAGAAGGGTGTGGGACCTTCCGGCTCTTTTTTGGTTGACTAAAAGACAGAGTCTATCATACACAATGTCCTACCTTTTCCACCAAAAGAAACCTCCAGTTTCATAGTTTTGGGGGGACTGAACCTATGTTTCCTCCTTTGAAGAAAAGTCAAAATTAGAAGGCGGGGGGGGGGATTGGAAATCACACTAGTAATACTTTGAGAGTATGTCATGCAAGAAGCTAGGTGTTAACTTTATTAGTTCTCCAAACCAATTTTGATCGAGGGAGGGGGTGTTGTTTATTTGTTTTGTTTTTGTTAAGCTCAGGAGAGCCTATGGCTTTTCAAGAGTGGAGGCATAAAGAAATTTGAAGTCTCTCTTGAGAATTAACAATTGCGTATTTTAATGTCTGGGTTGTCAGTTTGTCAGTATTCCAGCTTATACTGAAACATCAACATCTGTTTTGGAATGTCATGCTTTGATGTTTTGCAGTTACAGCTTAGAGAAACTTAGTCGTATTCCACTTTCTTAAAAAGGATGTATACATTAGTTTTTCTAATGCTACAGATTAGATAGAAATGACAATGTATCAGGCAGGACAAGCTGAAATTTAGAGTTGTTACTGTTAGGAAAATTTGTACCAGTTTAAGCTGAACCATTTTAAACCACCGGTAATTGTTTTGGATAGGTTCACAAGCTGAGAATGACGCAGGGTTGGGGTTTTTTTGGGGGGTTGTTTTGGGTTTTTTTTTTTTTTGGTGCTGTGTTGCACGTGGATCTGATTGTAGTACAGAATTTTCATGAAAATGGGTAGGCTGCTTAAACTGTGAGTAGCAGACGAAGCTTCTGTGACAGCAGATGCCAAGGGAACCATTTGCCTACTGGGTATAACAAGTTTGGGGAAGTTCTGGTCAAACACTTGCCTGGACTCTTGTGTGCCAGCTGGTAGTAGGAATAGTGGATGTGCAAAATCACTCTGAGCCCCTGCATCTGGAGGTTCCCATTCTGCTTTCTACACCTTCTGTGCTGCTCATGCAATATTAAAAAAAAAAAAAACAACCCCGAAAAAAACCCAAAACCCCTCTCAAACTTAGGCCCGGGTGGTCTAGCATGGGGGTCAGACATCATATATAGCTTTCAGATGCTTTTGTTGTAAGATTTCAGATACAATGTTGCAATGTTTTAATTCCCTCATGTTTGTTTGGAAGTCTTTGGCTTCAAATGCTTCCCTTCTTGTGGGAGCTGCACAAACAATTAGCATTGTATAGAAAGCTTGTTTTACTTCAGTAATGTTTATAATTGATCTCTGAGTAGAAAATGAGCAGAGCTATTCTTATAATATGTATTTTGTATATTTGACGAGTGGGACTGCTACGCTTAGTAAAGTTAAATGTAGCAAATGTATGAAGAATTAATTCCAAAGTCTTGATGGGTAAGGAAAAGACTGATGGTAACTGCCTTGAATTCTGTAAATAAAAAGGCTTTTGGATCACAAAGTGTTCAGAATAGCTATGATTCTAAATTGCTGTATTTTCATACTGGTTTATTTTTGAAAGATAATATGCAGGCTCTAGTTTAGTAACCGTGCGCATTATACTTGGGCAAGTAAAAGAAAATGAAACATATCACTTTTACGAATTTCACTGTGGATTAAGTGATTTTTAGAGCCTCCAGCAGGTATGAATAACTCATTCAATATCTTGGGGAAAGAAGATCAGCTATACTTGACTTGGTGGTAAACTAACAGTGTTAGAACAAAAGTACTAAAGCGTTGTGTGATTTATGAGAATACTTTTCAACGAATAATACTGCTAGAAAAGGTACAACTTGTCTAAAACAAAGTATCTGTGAAAATAAAATTGCTTTTTAAGAGGATGGGTTAGGGGGGGAATAGATGGAGGGGTGGTTTTTGGTTTTTGGTTTTGTTTTTTTCTTTTTTCCCCTCCTTCTAATGACATTTCCATACTACTGGCTTATTCTGTTCTCATAGGTATTTATTTTCTGATGTTTACCTGTTTGACCCAAAGTGACTTATTTTAGTGAATGGGGTCTAGCAGGCATAATGGTGAGATGCAAAAACTAAGTAATAGTGTATTTTTATTGTTAGTAACTGAAAAGGCCCTCTTTACTATCTGAATCGTGGAACAATATGGAGTCTTGGAAAGTGCAAGTATAAAATTAGTTGTTCTTTTTTTTTTTTTTTAAAGGTCATCTTCATTACATTCTGCTTTGCCAAAGTCATTCCGTGATCTTGTAATGGAAGAAGAAAAATGTATGAGTGCGAATAATTCACCTGGTATTGGTATCAAAAGAGCTGGATATAAAGGAACTGAGGATTCATCAGTCCAAAACACCATAAGGTAAGAGAGCAGTCTTTTCCTAATTGATCAACCATTATACAAGAACCACAATAACCTGTTTACATTCTGCTGAAATAAGAAAGAATAAAATTGTCATTTAAAATAAAAAAAAAAAAATCCTGTAAGCATTCTTTTAATGATTCTGTTAATAGGATTTTATGAACGGAATACTCTTATGAATAGGAAGCTTGAAGACTAAAGCAATTTAATGCCACTGCTAATATTTTGTTTGAGGTTTGAAGTGTTTGTGTCTGTATATATGGACACGTGTTTGTGTGTGTGTACATGGACACAAACATTTCAGGCTCCAACAAAATACGTGTGTGTGTGTGTACATTTATATACATATGTATAAAAATGATAAACCTATATTTTCTAACTTCTGTAGAAATTAGATATTCTTTAGCATTCAAATATGGCATGCATGGAACAGAGTTTGCTTAGGAGTATTTCTGTGTAACCACTGAGTGGATAAAGTCAGTTTATTCAAACACTATTCTGGCATTTCCTGATCTGAGTTTTCTTATAAGCTGACTTAATTGTTTAGGTGTAATTTTTCATGGATTAAGAGGGCTTACTGAAATATTGATTGATTGGTTATGTCTGTGTATTATAATTACTGGGGGACTACAATTCTAAGGACAAAAATAACTTGTTCTGAGGTGCACGTGAATTATATGTCTAGTTACTAGACAGTGTTGCTCTTTGGTCAAGTTGTTTTAGCCACGCATCCTCTTTCTACCTCCAGTAAAACCTCTGTTTTGGGTTAAAATAACTGTCTAAGCTGAAGAAAGAAATCTCAGCCTTATTCCTGAAGGTCTGTATGACTGAGCTGCCCACCCACCTGCATCTCTTCCCCCTGTCATCAGTAACTTCAAATGTTATGCATTTCAAATATATTTACGAGACAGAGGACCTGAAAATTTTGCAGACTTTCCTACCCACCATCTGGAAGCAGCACAGGCCAGCTGCCCCACAGTAGTAGGGGAGCCAAGGGTGACAGCAGGACCGGCCCCCGGGCGGTGGCCTCCTTGGCAAGGGCACAGCCCCACTGTGCCGGAGTGAAGTGAGCAGGGCAGGCTCCGTGATGGAAATCAGGGTGAGCGGCAGTCAGTGAGCGCAGACAAGTCCGTTGGGATGAGGCAGGTTTGAGGTCAAACCTGCAGGTCAAGTCAGGGTCAGGAACAGCAAGGCTGGGCTTGGGCATAGCTGCAGCATAGCTCAAGAAAGGCCTAAGACTGAGGGACTGAGCTTAAATGCAGCTCCTGAGTAAAGAGGGGGAGTCCCTGTGAGCCTTCGCACAGCTCTTCCTTACAACTCAACTCTGTTCGTAGCAGCCTGAGTCAAGTTTACACAGCTGTGCTGAGGGAGAAGAGTTTGCAGAGCCTGTTGGTGCACAGGGAGCCCTGACACCCATTACCTCCCAGTTTTCCTTATGAACTCCTGTTCCATCCCCCTCCAAAAACTGTCCCTTCCATGAGGAAAAGAAAGTTCTGCTGGGCCTCCCTGTTGGTTGCTCAGCTTGTTTTCCTAGGACAGAAGTAGTATGTGTCCTGTTGGTAGATAAAGAACAAAATGAGGGTAGAAATATAGAACATTGTGTGTGGGATGGTGTTAGAGGAGAGAGGGAGGAAGGATTTGGAGAGTGTGTGTGATGGGTGGGCATTCTTCAGGAGCAGAGGGATAAAGCTGAAGTTATTGTGGTGAGTGGAGATGTAGGGACACAAAGCACAAATCTGCAGGAAAAACAGGTATCATTAATTTTGTTGCTAGCAAAATAATAAAGCTTTTCATCATATGGGAGATGGTAGGGGCTGGTGATAAGAGAATTTGCACTGGATGCTATTACTAGCTTTGTCACACCTGCTCTGTGATCTTCATAAAGTAATTTCTTTTCCTTTTGCATTGCTCTGTCTAGTCTGTACAGTCTGGCCAGTCTGCATGCTCTCCAGGTGGATTATTTGAGCTGGCCTAATACGTTAGCTGTCTGAAAATGATACATTAAGCTAGTGGGAGTCTAGATGATTAGATTGACTATAATCAGTTGGAAAAGACGGCACTTCCAGAGCTATTTCAGGTTGTTCTGAATTGTGTCTGAAGATGCTTATTTCTCTCTATTAGGTATAAAGAGCCTAGGTGACTAGTTCATCCATCTGAAAGTTAGGAGTTGAGTTCCTAGTTTGAGGTAATTTTATTCTTTGACTGTACAGTTCCTGTCACAGTAGGCTCTGATTTTTGCCTGCGGCATTCAAGGGCTATTTCTGTGAAGATTAATTATCCACACCCCTACCTCTTCCTTTTTAAGGAAAGGAAATTGCACGTGCGTAGAGCATAAGTAATCCTCATTTGTTGATATCAGACTTACTGATGGGACACTGAAGATACATGCATGGCTACTGTTCCTGCTTTGTCTTTTTTTCTTTGGATAAACTGTGCAGTAATTAAACTGACCATTTTCTTAAGTCTCTGGATGAGGGTTTTTTGGTGGTTGCATAAACACTATTCCATAAACTGTCACCTTCCAATTTGTGCAGCCCAGAAATTTTCTGTAGATGAACCATGTCATGAATGTGGAGATGTGAACTGGATTCAGTCCAGAGGCAAATCAGCCTAAAAGCTGGGCTGTGTGGATGTGGCTGCATTGTTTCCAGGGACAGCTCAGCCTTGGGAGTTAGCTGTGCAGCTGTGCATGTGTAGCTCATAGTCCAAGCTAAAAACATAGGCCTGACATGACTTAACTTTGTTGTGGCAGCCTGGGTTGTCTTCACTGTGTTACTCCAGGGAGCAGTGAAGAGTCTTGGTGGAAACAAGTCTTTGTGGCTTCGCGTGGGAATCGCCTAGTTCTGGCATGGCTAATAATGAGCTAATAAGTAGTACATGACTCAAATGGTACAGCAAAACCCAAGAGGTTCTGCAGGAGACCAGGCTTTGTGTTCCTTTTCTGAGAGCAGTCATTAGATCAGGGAGGCACTGGACCTGAACTGGCTTCAAATGAACAAATCCTCAAGAAACACTGGGGAGCTGAGTGCTGGGACATCTTGGTGGCTGTGCAGGAGTCATGGCAAGTTCAGCCAACTGAGTTAATCAGGTTGGTTCAGTACTGATGATACTTGGCTGGTTTGTTTCCATGCAGAACCACTTATGTCTCTGCATCAGTCTTTAATTTTCAAGACTTCCAGGCTTCCAAGTTCTATATTTTTGAGGCTTTTTTTCCATTTTTCTGTATATGCTAGCTTCCCGTTTCCCGTCTGTTCCATTTCTCCTAGTTATTTTGATGCCAGCTGGGGAATTAATCTAGCATGTTAAAATATCTGCAGTTGATTTAATATCTGGACTGTCTTGCTAGCAAGAAACACAGATGTACATATGTACAAACAGCTTCAAAATATCTGAACTGCTTCCTGCATTTTAAAGCCACATTTAAATTGAGGGAGATGACACAGGTATTTAAACTTATCTTTTAATTGATCGCTAGAGTGTGCTGTGACACTGGAACTATTAATGCCAGTTTTTGGAAATTTCTGTTGTGGTGTTTTTTTCGGTTATTTGGTTGGTTGGTTTGTTTAGAAGTCTTACTCTGGAAAGAACTTTTTATCTGTACTGAAACAATCTACTTGGATTCGTTTATAGTAGTGCTGTGAGTTCTTTGGATTGTGAGTGGGAAGAAGAGCGTAGCTGTCAAATGGGCTGGATAGGTGTTGGTTACTGTCAAATGTGCAGGAAGCTGAGCATTATTAAAGCAGGCGGAAAAAGAGATGAAGTTGAGAGATGACACCAGAATAAAGGCATTTAGTAAGTTGTACAAACATGCTCTTAATTAAACAAACCAGCAGGCAAAAAAACTGCCTTCATCTCCTCTTCTCCTTCCTTCCTTTTCTCTGGTTCTTTCCTGCTTTTTATTATGTTACTATCTTTCTTAAGTGCAGTAAAAGCTGGAAGCTGATTTATCTGACTTCAGCTAAAAAGTAGTCCCCTGCTGTTGAAATCATAGAATAATTTAGATTCTCTAGTTCAGCCTCCTGCTCAAAATAAGTCAAACCAGATCATGTTGCTCAGGGTCTGGTCCAGTTGATTTGTGACCGCTTCCAAGTATGAAGATACCCCAGTCTTTCTGGGCAACATGTTCCAGTGTATGATCATCCCCATAGTGGGATTTTTTTTTTTTGTTTCCTTATATTTAAGTGGGATTTCCTATTTTGCAGCTTGTGTATGTTGCCTCTTATTCCATCACTGTGCACCTCTAAGAAGATTCTGGCTGCATCTTTTCTCTACCCTCCAGTTAGGTAGTTGAATGCAGCAATGAGATCTCCCCTTTGCTGCCTTCTTTTAGGATTAACAAAACACAGTTCTTCCTGCCATGTGCTCCAGCCCCTAATCTTGGTGGCCCTCCACTGGACTTGTTCCAGCCTGACAGCATCCTTCTTGTATTGAGGAGACCAAAACTGGGTATGATACTCTGTATGTAGTCTAACAAATACAGCATAGAGGGGAAGAATCACTTCCTTTTGACTGCCTGGCTACACTCTTCCTAGTACAGCCCAGTATGCAGTTGGCCGCCTTTGCTGCAAGGGCACGTGCCGATTCATCTTTGACTTGCTGCCAGCCAGGACTCTGCAGGTCCTTCTCTGCAGAGCTGCTTTCTAGCCAGTCAGCCCCTGGCCTGCACTGCTGTGTGGGGCTATTCTCTTCCAAATACAGGACTCTGCACTTGCCTTTGAAATTCATGAGTTTTCAGTTGCCCGTTTCTCCAGCCTCTTGAGGGCCTTCTGAATGGCAGCCTGGCATCCAGAATGTGGACTGCTGTACCGTCCCCACCCTCTCCCCATCCATCTGTGGCCTTGTTGAGAGTGTGCTCCGTTTTACCAAAGACACTAAACAGGATTGGTCCCAGTATCAGTCCTGAGGACCACCACTAGTACTTGGTTTCCAGTTGGACTTTGTACAGCTAATCCACAACCCCTGAAGCCCTTCAATCCAGCCTGTTTTCCACCCATCTTGTAGTCCGTTTACTCAGTCCATATTTTTAAGACTGCGTATAAGGATACGATAACAGAACATGTCAAAGGCCTTACTGAAGCCAAAGAACATGACATCCACTGCTCTCTGGCTGTCTGCAGAGCCTGTCGTGCTGTCACAGAAAGCAATCAGGTTGGTCAGACAAAATTTGCCTTGTGTCATAAATCCATGCTGGCTGTTCCCAGTCATCTTCTTGTCCTACATGTGCTCAGAAGTTACTTCCAGAAGGATTTGCTCCACAGCCTTGCCCAGGATTGAGGTGAGACTGATCGGTTTGTAGTTGCCCATATCCTCCTTCTTGAAAATGGGTGTAACATTCAGCTTGTTCTAGTTATCAGGAAACCTCTGTGGCTGGTTGGTTTGTTTTTCTTCTTGCTAATATAGAAGCCCTTGCTTTTGTCCTGCACATCCCTCAGTTGTTTCAGCTCCAGCTGAGCATTGGCTCTTACAACTCTGTCCCTGTACACAGAAGTAATATTTCTGTTTTCCTCTGGTGTAGACTGTCCCTGCTTCCACTGTTTATATGTGTCCTTTTTGAATTTGAAGTCCACGTAGAGTTGCCTGTTCATTCCTGCCAACCTTCTGCTATGCTTGCTTGACTTAAGGCACATTGAAATGATCTGGTTTTGTGTTTGGAGGAGGCTTGTGTATCAGAAATCAGACCAGATACTGTCTATATGAAGTGTAGTCATTCTCTCTCGTTTTTTCCTTTGCAAGGTTAGAGATAATTGTTACTCTCCTCTCAGAAGATGATCAGTGGAAGACTCAATATCAGTTATTCTTCTCTGCACCTATGACAGTTTAGATTATTCTTCCTTGAACCTAAGAGACCAAAACTGAAAGCTCGTCCAAATAAGCTTTGTCCAGTGTGGTATGTGTTGGCAAAAGTATTTGTTTCAAGTGGAATCAACTTTGTTTTTTTCCCAGCCACATACTTCTGATTTGTTATCATGATCAGTATACCCTGGACTCTCCTTTTTCTCTTCAAGCTAAAAAACTCCCAGCTTATAGCTACTACAGCCTTCACTTCACACAGTCTTTGGTTTCGTACTTCTGAATTTCCTTTCCCATTGCTTTGTTCCACAGTCATACTGTTCATTTTTATCCTTTGCTAAATTAATAGCATCTCTTAATATTGTGTACTGGTTTGAGCTTTGCTGCTTATTGTGTCCACTAACGTTAGCTTAGTTATATTTCTTTTAGTTAACTTATTCTCTAAAATAATGATTAACCCAGCTGTAAAGTGAGTAAGGAATTAGCTAGGTAGGAGAGGTATGAGAAACTTGTTTAAAAAAAATAAATGGTTTTGTGGCATTTGACTCAGTGTCTTACAGAATTCCCATATTCATTTATCACACTTACCTGGCATGACCCGTTACCTTTCTTAAATAAAATAGGATTCTTTAACCTGCCATTGATTTTCTTTTACCAAAGATAAAACAGAAAAAAATTTACAAGATACTGATTTTTTTCTATCTTTTTTCCATTTTTAACTATTCTTCACACCTATGGAAAAAGCATTGCATATTAATGAGGTCAAAGTAGAGGAACTGCAGCTATATAGATACTCAATCTGGAGAATGGTACAGCAGATTTGACCACTCTTGCCATGGAGCTGTTGTTTCATGTGTCAGTTCTTTCAAAGCTCTGGAATAGTGGTTATCCAGAAATGTCCAGTTTGGAGAGTACCACACCTTTTTGGTTTCCTCTCCACACAGTGTACCACTGGCTGTCCTCTCAGTGTCTGATATGATCACCATTACTGAAAATGGAGGGGAAGGATCATCTTGACTAACACAAACTGTGCTTTCCCAATTGAAACACAGGAGCAATATCACCTTGTAGAAGGTGTATCTGCTGGGTTTGATTCAAAGGAGCGACACTGTAGAAAGCCTCTTTTGAAGTCCAGTGTTATGCCCTGCAGCTGTTGCTGCAGAAATATAGATAGATAGATAGATAGATAGATAGATATTTTTCCCTGAGCAGTTAAATTTGTGTTCATTCTGTTCTTTGAGTAGTTAGCTGTTTGCTGGGCAAAAATACGTTTTGTGACAAAAAGCTGGGCATGGTTCATTCAAATGCCATTTTTGATGATGGATGTTGCATTTTAGATTTTTTGAGATCTTGCCCTCATTGCTTAGCAGTAGGGATCGTGGTTCTTGTTGTCCTTGGAATTGTGTTCTGGGGAAAATATTCCAGGCAGAGAACTTAGCAGTTACTGGAATTCTCTTAGCTTTCTATAGATTTTTCCTCTTTTCCAAGAGTTTGTGGCCACTTACAGAGGATTACCAAAGCCTTAAAGAAAATTGAGATTGATTTGTTGAAATACCAACACTCTTAGAGTTTTTTACAGTGCCATAGAATAATTAAAAAAAAGTCTTCTAGCATTTCATAATATGCTGCAACACTTTTTTAGAGTTCTGGAAATTGCAAAAGTTGCCAAAGATAGGTATTAAATAATGAGAATAAGTCCCTCCCTTCCTACTGATGTAGGATTTTTCTGACAAATATACTTGTCTCTTAAGGCATACAGTATATCAAATGTGACTTATTTTTGTTGAGAGGTTAACATTTTGAACTGAATAAAATATCTTCCTGTTGGGAACTCTGTTGATATTTCAGGATTTTTTTTTTTTTTTTTCAATTCTGTTAATTCTGGTTTTATGCTATTCTTATGAATGTGGGAGGTGGTTGCAGGATATGTACTGAAAGTCCATAATTTCTGGGCTTACGCTCGAGGAAATAATTTACTAGTGCTATTGTAGCACTGGTTCTTTTACATGAAATGCTTAATTTGAATACAGGACAGGGTTTTTTTGGTTTTTCTTTTTTATCTTGAAGCCGTATTCTTTTAATATTAATTGCAAACATTTATAGTCAATGCTATTAGCGCATAACTCAGTTGACTATTTTACATGTAAAAAAGAGTTTTTTTTTTAAAAAAAGCGCCTTTGTTCAAATGCTCAAATGTTAGGAAATGCCAGAAATAATGCCCAAGCTGAAAATCCATTAAGTTCTGGTAGTCAGAAATGAGCATTAGTGTCTGCTCCAGTCACAGTATCACACGTAAAGACAAATTCAACATTGCATCCTAATGCTTTTCTTCTGGAAAAACCCTACACATTTGTAATTTCCTACTGTAAATTTGTAATTCACGGTATGATGTAGGAGAAGTGACTTTCACTCTGCTTTCCTACCTTTTTCCAGGTGCACCACTAGAAGTAGCCCAGGTCTGGAAGACCATGTTCTGGATTCTCCGCAGCTGGAGAGTCATAAGTAAGTTTGACAGTGGCTTAGAGTCTGGAGCTTGTTTTCTGTGTGTTGTGCTGACCTCGTTCTTGATGTTGCCTCATAATGTCATTTGGTTTTTTTGCAGTCCTTGGTTAGCAGCATCACCAACTAGCTCTCCTGTGATAGCACCTGTCATGTTTTCAGCTATTGTAGAGGAAGAGCTCCAGCAAGAAGCTGCTCTTATTAGGAGCAGAGAAAAACCTTTGGCTTTGATCCAGGTAAAGTGCTAAGTTACAGCAGCTGTGAAGTAACACAAGGAGTTTCCAATGGATGTTTCAGAGATCAGTTTTTAGGATTAATTATGTATTGGTACACTTAGTATCGTTTACATAATGATATTAAATGTAATTTAATAATAACTTCACATTGCTGTTTGATAAGGTTGGCCTATATTAAAGTCAGATTGACTACTGAGTCCATGATTAATGTGTTCACAGCATCAGAGAATGGTTGAGGTTGGAAGGAACCTCTGGAAATTGTCTAATCCAAACCCCTGCTCAGAGCCGGGTCAGTTAGAGCAGGTTGCTCAAAGCCGTGTGCAGGCAGCTTTTGAATATCTGCAAGGATGGAGACTCCATCGCCTCTCTGGGAAACCTGTTCCAGCGTCTAACCACTCTCACAGTAAAAAAGATTTTTATATTTAAATGCAATTTTCTGTATTTCAGTCTGTGCCCATTGCCTCTTCTCCTGTCACTGGGCACCACTGAGAAGAGCGTGGCTCAGTCGTCTTTATTCTCTCCCATCAGAAATTTATACACTTTGATGAGACCTCCCTAAGCCTTCTCTTCTCCACGCTAAACTACTGCAGTGTGGTCAGCATCTCCTCATACGTCAGATGCTCCAAGCTCTTAATCATTTTTGTGTCCCTTCACTGGACTGTCTCCAGTATGGCCATGTCTCTCTTGTACTGGCAAGTCCCGAGTCCAGAAGTGGACCCACCACTCCAAATGCGTCTCACCAGTGCTGAGTAAAGGGGAGGGATCACCTGTCTCAATCTGCTGGCAATACTGTCCCTCGTAGAGCAAGGAGGCTGTCACCCTTCTTTGCCACACGAGCACATTGCTGCCTAATAGTCAACTTGTCCACCAGGACCCCAGATCCTTTTATGCTAAGCTGCTTTCCAGTCTGTCGGACTGGTAAGTCTGCTTACCAGTCCAGTCTGTGACTGGTAAGTAGTCATCCAGAGCCTCCTTGCCCTTCTTGAAGGTAGGAAAGACATTTGTTTCCTTCCAGTCCTCAGGAACCAACCCTTATCACCACAACCTTTCAAAGATTTTTTTTTTTTTTTTCTTTCTTCTTTTTTTTGAGAGTGGGCTTGCAGTCGTATCGGCCAGCTCTGATCTCAGGGGCCTGGGATTACTGAAGGCTGATCTTACCACTAAAGACCAAGATGAAGGCGGCTGTTAGTTCCCCAGTGTTTTCCATGTCCTTTGTCATTCAGCAGTGGGCCTATGTTGTCTTTTTGCTGCTGTAGAAGCCTTTCTTGTTGCCCTTCATGTCCCTTGCCAGATTCAACTCCAGATGGACTTTGACTTCCTCATTCTGTTCCTGCGTGCTCAGACAGTGTCTTTGTTTTCCTTCTGGGTCACCTTTCTCTGCTTCCACCTCTTGTATGCTTCCTTTTTGTTTGAGTTTTGTCAGGAGGTCTTTTTTCATCCATGCAGGCCTCCTGCCACTCTTGCTTGGCTTCCTGCTCATTGGCATGGACCATTCTTGAGCTTGGAGGAGGTGATCCTTAAAATCAACCCGCTGTCTTGGACCCCTCTTCTTTCCAGGCCCATATCCCATGATTTTTTTCAAGCAGATCCCTGAACAAATCATAGCTTTCTCTTCTGAAGTCCCCGGTTGTTATCCTGTTATTTGTCTTGTTCCCATCTCTTGGGATCCTGAGCCTCACCTTCTCATGGTCATTGCAGCCAAGGCTGCCCTTGACCTTCTCATCCCTGACCAGTCCTTCTTTGTAAGTATGAGATCCAGCAGAGTGTCTCCCTTCATCAGCTCCTTGATCGTCTGTGTTAGGAAGTTTTCACCAATGCAAACCTGCTGGAGTGCTTGTGCCCTGCTGTGTTGCCTTTCCAGCAGATATCAGGGTGGCTCAAGTTTCCTATGAGGAGCAGGGACTGCAAACATGAGGTTTCTTCAAATTGTCTGAAGAAGACCTCATCTACTACTTCTTCCTGATTAGGAGGTCTGAAGAAGTCATGAATTCAGGACCAGTAAAGCCAGTTCATAGCTGTGCTACAGGTTTAAATGTAGATCTGACACTGACATACATGTTCTTTTTTCCTTCCAGATCGAGGAGTGTGCTATTCAAGATTTATTAATCCACTATGAAGCTTTTAACAACCCTGATGAATTTGTGACTGTTGAAAGGGCTCCGCAGGGACCTATAGCAGCACCTATGTGGAACAAGCACTAATTTGTACTCTTCACAGTCCGTGTTGTATGTGCACTTCTGAAGTTCTAATTCTTGTTATAAGTAAAATGGGACTGGAAGAACAGGAATCACATGTAATTTTTAACATCAGCATTAAAACACTGCACATAATCACTAGGTATTTGTTAGAGAGAATGGAAATAACGTGTGCACTGTGTCCTTTACCCACATATTGTATGTATGTTTTGAGAGAATTTGTTTAACAAGACATATTATTAGTAACATTACATGAAGCTGCAGATTGGAAATGCATTTGCTAATCTTAAATTATGAGGGGTTTTTGTTAAATTCACAGGTGGCTGAAAAGCAAGTGCTTATTTTGTGATTTAATGTGGAATTGAGTGTGCAGAATTATACATCTTTAAAGTTTGGGGGGTGGGTATGTTCTTCAGAGCTTTCTGGCAAATTGGGATTATTGGAAAAAGCTTGTGCTTGAACTTCATGTAAAAGTACAGTTTGATAATGCAGTTTTCCTTAAGTTATGTGTGTAAGTACTGGTTCTCCGATTGCTGTGGCCGGTACTTTTTACTGTCGTGCTCCACGATGAACCTCTATGCTGTACCTAAGTGCCCTGCCGTTGCCTGCTCTCAGTTCAGTTGTGCATGTTTTTTCACTGTTGTGAGACTGGCCTTTGAGCAGTCAGCTCTGTTGTGAAGTAAAGCACACAGTTTAGTAGAACGTGGTGGCACTTAATTAGCTGATCTATAGTCTTATTCTGGTAAATATGGTACAGTTTTAGAACCACTGTGTTTAAGATACAATTCACTTGAAGTGCTGAGGAACTAAAAGATCTGTGTATTCATTGTTAAAGCTATAGGGACGAATGCTTGACTGGAATTTGCAAACACCTAACCTTCAAAGATTATCATAGGTGGCTTTCAGTATTGTGTGTTCCAAAGTTCTCTGTGCCTGGTTTAAACAAATTTATATATATATATAAAAAAAAAAAGAAAAGAAAAAAAAAAGTAGCCTTATCTGCAGTATTCTGTCTAGTTTGTCTGTTTGTATAGGTGTGTTTGAACTTGTACTTTTTCAGTAGTGTCAGTACTCACGAACTCTGGAAAACTGGAATTGAGAGAGCTACAGAAAATGAATGTAGAGAATTGATCACTGTGTGATAAAAGAATCTTGAAAAAAACCTATGTAGATATGTCTCCAATGGTTTCAGGTCAAGCTACACCAAAAAATGCCCCACAAAAATTGTAAACAAATGCAATAAACCATAAAATCTTGATTTACACAAAGTTAGTATACTTTTATGTGCTGTCTATATATAATCAACACTTTAGGTAACTATAGAGTAATCCAGAAGTATTTCTTTGTGTATGAAACAAGAACTGTAGGCATTTTGAAGTTACACAGGCAAAGGAAGATGTAGCTTTTAATTCTATTTTAAGTTCTACTAGTGATTCATTCACTATACTGATGAGAATACTTGCATTAAGTGCTTTACTTGGTGCACTGCAGGGCCTTAGGGCCTGCTGAAACTATCCTTCTGAATTAAAAGAAAGCTTATGTACTGTGAGAAATAGCTGTAAAAGCAGTGGGCCTTTCCAGGTGTGAACCCAATTTGTTCTCCAATATAAAATTATTGTGAAGTTGCTAATTTGCATTTTCATTTTTTTTTCCCCCAAATTGATTAGAATATGCTGTTTAAAACGTCATTCTCCTGTCATTATAAGAGGATTCGTGCTTCCACAGTGCCAAGGAGCCTGGCTACTTTTAAGTTCTGGGTTTATTGCTGCAGTTTGCTTATAGGTTGTCATTGGTTATACTTAATATTCACAAAACAAAGTGAAAGATGATCAGCGTACCACTCTTCTGAAATTGAGAACATTTTTTAAACTGTTGTGTTAGAACAGCTTAAGGCTAAAATGTGTCACACAAAGCTCTGTAAACGTACAGATTCCATTTTTATTTGACTTCCTTAAAACTTGGAAATTAACGGAATTTAAAATGTCTGAAGCATACTTAAAAATTTCAAATAATAGTGGAAACAGAAACAAAAATTTCTAAATCCTTGGATATATGCTCTGGGGATAGCTTTACGGTACACAGGAAAACCCAAACAAAAATTGAGAACAAGGCAGTTGCATCGACAGATGTAAATGTCTTTCTGTGGAAGTGGTAGAACGTTAAATTTCCTTCAGTTCCATACTTTGCTTTGATGGAAAACTATCATTTCCCAGTACTAATGTGAGGTCAATCTTTTTTTTTTTTTTTTTTTTTGTATAGACTTGACAATTGCATCATCATCAAGATTGAAAGCAACCTCTGGAGATTGCCCAGTCCAACCCCCCCTGCTCAAGCAGGCTCAGTCAGAGCAGGTTTCTTAGGCCCTGTCCACTCAGATTTTGAGTATCTCCAAAGTAACAGAGGCTCCACAAGCTCTCTGGGCAACCTGTTCTAGTGTTTGACCATCCTCACAGTAAAAAGGCATTTTTATATTTAAACAGAATTTCCTGTATGTCAGTTTGTGCCCTTTCTTGACTCTTGTCCTGTCACTAGGCACCACTGAGAAGAGTCTGTCTCCCATCTTCTTCCCTGCCCCTCCATCAGGTACTTACACACATTGTAAGATCCCCCCGAACCTTGCCTTCTCCAGGCTGAACAGTCCCAGCTCTCTCTGCCTCTCATATGTCAATGCTCCAGTTATCTTTGTGGTCCTTCGCTGGGCTCTCCAGTATGTCCATGCTCACCATGAGCGTTATTTTACCAGATGTCTTCTGGAAAAATATTTAGGGGTATTTTAAGAGTTTTAAAGCCTAAACAATTCTGTTTATCCCTGTTTACTATATAGTAGTCGATCGGTATTCATCTAGTGAAATGAGTTGAGACTTGTGACTCACTACATTCAATGGTAAGTGGGTGTCTGCTGGTTTTAATGATCTTTGGAAATGTGCCTGTGGACATTACACTGGCTTTTTCTCTTAATGGATTTTTATGAGACTGCCTTCAAAATGATGTGACTCTTTTCTTTTTATAATCCTACTTTTTTGTTTTAGTCTATCAGAATTCCTAAGACCAAGGAAATAAGTATATCTATTAATAACCGTATAGGGAGATAAAAGTATAACCATTAATCTGGCTAGAGATCTTATATATGTCAGCTGAGTGAATATTTGTAGTTTGATTTCTTCTGGTTATTTTTCCTAGAAAAATAAAAATCCCACGGGGAGGATTTTCTAGGTATTGAAACTTGCTAGAATTGTTTTTACGTGAAACAGTGATATGCTGAAATCATAGTTTAAGTTGTTATTGTCAGGTATCCGTACCCAAACTTTGCATACAAAGTAACATCACGTTTTAGTTGTCTGTGCAACTCCTCTTTTGCATCCAGTCTGCGTGAGGAACATATTCAGGGTTTGGGCAACAGCATCCAGAAATCCAGCCACCTAGTGCATATGTTAACCTTGCATCAACACGAAAAATCGGGCATTTTGTAGCTCAGATGCCCGAGTTTGTGGCCTTTCGTGAAATGCTAAACATTAATTCCATCTTTGCTCGATTAGCTCTAACAAAGTCTTGTTATTTCTGGGCTTGTTAACTCCTTTAACATGCACCAAAACAGTGTCTCTAACAAAACTTGTTGTGAAGTCAAGGGTGGAATTCCCAGGTCCTAATGAACATAAAGCAACACCTCAGAGTTTGCGGTGAAAACAATATTTAGCATATTGGTATATAATTTCAAGGAGATGTATGTATTAGAGCTAGCTGGCTTAAGAAATATAAAGTTAACAAAAGGTTTCTAGTGAAATATTTGTTATATCTCAAAGACAAACCAACCGACCAACCTCCAAACCAGGTTTCTTGAACAACGGTAAGCATTTTGTCTTTTCTCCTTTGTCATTCATTATCTCAAGCTTCAGTCACTTTTCAAAAAATGGGAGGGACAAGTAAAACTTGAAAATGTTTTCACATTAAAATGGAGACAAAATTACACCTAGTATTTCGATAATACTGCAGTGTCTTCAGCACTTGCTGTTATAGGCACTGTGTCAAGGCATTTGAGGAATATATAACTTTTCTGCGTTGTGTACTGAAATGCAAATGCAGGAAAAGTAGATGACTTCAGCCAATTAGAGAACCTGTAACTGCCTTTGTTCCCGAAGAAGAGAGGCTATTTTTAGTGAATAAATTGACTGTAGAGTATCATTGAGTGGAATCTTTGTATAAGGACTGATTTTGCAACTCTTCATGGAAAAGCATTGACAAAAAACTACTAAATTACTAATTTAGCTTGTGGTACAAATCTTGATGATACCTTCCTACCATATGCATTTTAACTGAATCCCCCTGCCCCCAATTGGGTAAGTCATTTACAGGTGGCAACAGGAAATTTCAGTTACAGATTCTGGAATGAAAGTATTCACAAAGGCTCCACTGTAGTTTTCTGCTATGGTGAAATTATGGAACTGAACTTCTTTAAGTTTTTGCACTTTAAATGATTTTTTGTCCCCCTTCCTCCCCCCCCCCCCCTTTTTTTTAAAATGCTTACAATAAGGAAAAGATACAGAAAGTGACTCCTCGAGCTCTCTTGACAGTAGTCAACTTGAGATGTTCATCGATTGTTCTATTATTGGAATAATGTTCTGCAGCCCCCTAGCAATCTGAACTCTCCCATGCCTGAAGAATCGCTTGCTCTAATGTAATGACAACTTAAGTCAAAAGAGATACTGGATTATTAGATCTTGTTCTAAATATAAAGGTAAAAAATGTATATTGGAATAAAGTAACTTTAACCCTTAACCCTTGACTTGCATGATGCCATCAGAGAATGGCAAGGTCTTTTTTGAAGACCTTTGCAGTATGGGGAAGCTGGTTAATGAAGGTATCAAATGATCTCAGAATGGATTCCTCCCATTGTACTCCAAGAAAAGTCTGTAGAACTCCACCAAAGAGCCTGTTAGTTTAACTGAAGGGAAATTCTTCCCTCTCTAAAATCCTATGCACTTCACCCTGGTCAAGTGAGATCTTGATGAGGCATCCAAAAGGTGAGTCCCTCCTGTCAAGGTTCTAGCTGTGGCAAACCTCAGAACTGCCAAGAGGGAAGGAACCTGACGTATCTGGCCAGTTGTGCACTGGAATACAGAAATCTTTCTGACCACTGACCAGTACTGTAGAATCCAAAACTCTGTTTTTTACTGTACTCATGTGTCTGCAAATGCTTAAACCCAATGAGAGCAATGTAGAGAATGTTTCTATGAATGCTCTTGAAGGAATGCTACAGGCAGGATCTGTAGATTCAGGATCAGAAGGGTGCCTGTGACAGCCAAGCGAGTTCCGAGCCTCAGAGCGTAAACTTTCTTAGAAAAGGATCTTTCTAGAGTCTCACAGTGGTGATTCCAGTGGTAAGTTGGGTGCCTACGCCTGCACTGCGAGTAGGCAGTGGAACAGCGTATCTGTCCAAAGTAGTAATTGCCATGTCGTCTTGAATGGCTACTCTTTGCTCTCATTCACATTGCTATCTAGACAAAGGTTTTCGTACAGGAGCTGCGAGAAACCATGCCTAACAAAAGACATGTTCCACTGCCATCTCGTATGCTTTTTCCTCCCCACCACCCTGTTACCTGCTTTTTAGGTTAAAGTAGCCTGGAATACTTGTGCTCCTTCTGGAACTATTTTTGCAGTGTTGTTTTAGGTGTCTAACTTTGAGAAAGGACTTACTAATTGTGGAAGGCCAACAAATTCACACACATACATTATATGTTTTAAATGAAAAAGTCTTTAGTAATGGTGCAGCAAAGGAATTCTCCCAAGTTCGGGGAGTAACTCAAATGGCTTGGGTGAGATTTTTCCTGGATGGGAGAGTGGTGTCTGACACAAACTCTGCCTAGAAAGTTTTTATTTTCCAAGCAACTATTTCCTGCACTATGGTATATACAAAGGCACCAAACCCCCCCCATTTTTGTAGCAGCCTTCAGATACCTGCCTGCATGTTGCACTACTACTCATGTTGCACTAGCGCTGCAGCACCAGGAGCCTTGAAGGCCTTGCCTGGAGGAAGGGAGTTGGGTGTGAACAAATGAGAATCTCCTAGAGATGGAGCTACCCCTCAGGTGAGCTATCTTCGTTCTTCCAGCAAAGATTCTGACTTTCCCCTCCCCCCCCCCCCCCAGAAGCACATATAGAATGCTATTTCTTTAGCGTGGCCTGTCTTTTTTCCCCTTTTTTCTCTCTCATCACTTGAATAAAATGAGAAAAGAAATTGAGCAAACTCTTGCAAGGGCTTCAGATAAGGATTAACAGTAACTAGTACTAATACATAATGCTAATACAAGTTGAAACTGCCCTGTAGGTCAGCCTTGAAGAATTTAACTAAGTTTATCAAGGTGTTGCTTAAAACACGTTTTATTTCCTGAAATGCTAACAGTTTTCTCTTTTGATGTGGTGTGTATAGATTTCAGCGAGAGCCTGAAACCTGAAATTGGGCCTCGGGGTAGGTGCTATGTGACTAAGCTGCTGTTATAGACAGTAAGGAGTCAGGCTGTTGAGTCAAGGGAGTGTGAAGATCCTGGATTGGGCTCCTGAAGACTGGTCAGTGAAGTTCTCTCCAGGCTCCGGTGCCTGCCTTGGCTGGCTCTTCCCCAGCAAGGGAAGACCATTTCCCAGAGCACATGCCTGAACTTGCATGTCTCAACCTTGACAAAGAGGGAGGAGAACTTCTTGGTTCATGTTTTCATGGGAACACCAGGAGTTTGTGAAAAGCATAAGCTTTGTGCGAGTGCGTTGTCTTTGGGTGACCCTTCTTGGAGGATGCTTTTCACTGGAAAAATCCAGTCAAAATCAAGCTCCTCTACAGGATCAGTAATCTCACAGAGTGGGAGAATAGTGTTCTTGTTCAACTGCAGCTAAGGGTTTTGAGGGGAAACGTGATCCAGGAAGGTCACGTGGTCTCAGTTAAGTGATGGTTCAGAACAGATAACCACACTCTCATCCTTGTTCTCCATTTAAATGAGTTCTTTACTGATCTATAGAATCACTTTAAAAATACATACTTGTAATATTAGTGGTCAATTCTTCCAAATCTTGCATGAGCTTTTCAGGTATCAAAGGGAATGAAACTGTTAAAAGCCTGCCTATGGTTTCGGGTTTTTCTTCTTATTTCATTTGCATGCAGGATATCGCACACATAAAAACCAGATAAGCAAGCAAACAAGCAAACAAAAAGCAAGTTTATGTAAGAGCACACTTAAACAGGCCCGCTGCATTTGCTCTGAAGTAATAATGTACAGCTGGGGGAAAGCTGAAAGTCAGCTCTCTCTCCTCTCCTAATAAAAAAATCATAATTTTCATGAAACATTCTCAAATAAGAAGGTAAGCAGGGAAAATTGACCTAAAAGCTTTTTTTATGGTTCTCAATACTTTAAGGTTTCTTACCTTTTTTTTTTTTCTTTTTTCTTCCTATCCCTTAAATGTTTATTCCAGGAAGATACAGAGAATACAACACCTGAGGCTGGATTCTCAACTAATTTCTCACAGTGGTAAACCATTTATAGATCTCTGTCTCCTCAGACTGAAGTGCCATTAAAGTAGAAGATGAGTCTTGCTTTCCCATCTAGTCATTTCAGGGTCCTGTAATTCCGCAGGAATATGTCACGTACGTTTGCCAGCCAGTGAACCCTGACTACAAGGAAATAGCTGCCTGTCTCACAGGTTATGTGGCTGGAGGCAAGAGGTTGCCAGGTGCCCTTTGCTTTAAGCACAGCAGCTGTACCTGCTGCACGAGCCTGGCTATAATCCCTGTATAGTAGGTGAAGAGGCCACGAGCACTGCACGGGGAATACAAGCTACCTGGTCCTGCTCAGCTCTCGCTAGTCATTGTGATTCATCAGCTGTGACTGCCTTGCAGTGTGACTGAGCTTCTAGGGCTGTTTTTTGCCTAATGTTACAGGTTTGTTCTGAAGGGGACCCTGCCACTTCTGCTAAATGTCGTTGATGGCAGCACAGCACTTCATTGTGAGAACTGTGCTCGTGCCAGCAGAGAGACAGGGAAATGGCAAAACAGTACAATAAAAATAAAAAAGCATGAGCCTAAGTTGATTGCTCGGGGGGAAAAAGAGCTATATGGTTACTTTTCAAAGCACATGATATTATTTGATGTGTGTGAGCTTTCAGAGCATCCCATCAGGGCTGGGCAGTGACGCAAGCAGACAGAGGTGGAAATTGTACTCCCAGGGCGCGCTCTCTTCTGGCTGATGGCATCAAAAAGGAAGTTTTGGCTGGAATTCTGAAAACTCATTGTGAGTTGCAAGCTGCAATTGTTTATGCTGCCCTATATTCATTTTCATCTCACAATTTCCAACCTCTTCTTGCCTAGAAACAACAAACCCAGGTTTTACTCAGCCCTTTTCTCCCTGCTCCTTTGCAGCTTCAGAAGGAGCAGCAGTAACTGAAGGCGTAGTATTGATAAAGCTTTGGTGGACAAGGAGATGTGAAGATTTATGTAA
Organism: Aptenodytes patagonicus; assembly: GCF_965638725.1. NCBI lineage: Eukaryota > Metazoa > Chordata > Aves > Sphenisciformes > Spheniscidae > Aptenodytes > Aptenodytes patagonicus. The sequence continues at coordinate 40,552,390 of NC_134951.1, read as the reverse complement.
TACTGTGCAGTGCAAACTTATTCTGCGAAGTGCTATTGGATATGTTAGAAATGCACCAACTGCCGCAGAAATTGTAAGGCTTTCACCGTAAGTGGCAATGACAAAATGTGTATGCGATGTTTTGTTTTTTATTGAAGAGTGGACTTGGTATAAACAGCACCCAAAGATTCCTAATGTTCCCATATAAAAGCCTTCCCTGCATAGCAGTCATTAAGCTGTGCATTTTTTTACGTTGTTCAGAGCCTGAAATTACCACCTCAATTTCAGTAACGTCCAAGTTCATGTAGTTCTGAAGCTGAATTTAATTTCTCCTGGGTTGTGCTTTTATACCTCATGTAACTTAGAGCATGAGCAAATCTCCTGCTTTGATGATAAAAATTTAGCTCATTAAGGGGATGAGATTTAAAAAATTCCTCCAAAAAGGAGCTATATGGAGTAAGATTTACACTAAGTACTGAAAAGGCTTTATGAAAACACAGTAGCAAAAAACCGGCTGGAGCAGAGGCATCGTAGCTACGTACTGGCTCTCAAACGTGCCTTTCTCCTTGTGACTGTAGTGCTGATAGCCTCTGCACAACGGCTGCAGTCCCAGATGTTTCAAATGGGCTCTGTCGATTTGTGAATATTTTAGTAGTTTTCTTCTGAAAGCTATGATGCTTTCAGTTTTAAATACAGGAGTTGCTTGCTGACTCTGATGGGACTGAGGCAAAGGGATCAACCAAGAAGCATACTGGTCTATCAAGGGGCAGCTCCTACCTTGGGTATAGTGGAGTCCATCCCCACGACAGCTTTATAAACCTAATATTTTTTCTGTTTTCTTCTGTCTCAAGTGATATGCAGTAGTGGTGGCATGCTGCAACGAAGGTTTTAAGTCCATTGTAAAATAAAGGTAACTACTGACCTGGTGCAAACTTTTTTACAACATGAAGTCACTTTTTACAACATGTTAGCCCATAGATACATCCTTACTAACCCTTTAACACCTTGTGGAATGCTTGGGTATTTCTGTGCCTGTGCAGCAGCCCGCGGTGCAGACTTCATTATCTACCCCCGATCTTGCTGAGATGCACCTGTGGCAACTTGGGCTGAGCTCAAAAGGGGGTTAGAAGTGCAAGTTACAAGGACTTTTTTCTGGTTTTGAACATATAACAACCAAATATTTTCCTCTTGTCAGTATTATCTTGATAATGAATATTTTTTTCTGTTCTTGTTTGTGTAGTACTGTGTTCCTATATCTCTGTTGCGTTGTTGTCATGCATAAGTATTTGCATGCATGCACACATGCGCATACACACACGTGCAGACACAGAAAGCCACCATGAAATTTCTAGCTGAGACCTCCACCTGCTGTAAGCTGAGCCACTATTAGAAATGCCATTGGAGGGTATGGGCAGGCTTAGAGCAACCTCAGGTAGTATCAAAATGCTATTGTTATTTGTGATATACTGATAGCTGCTACTCATCCTGCTATTGCAATGGTAATGAGTAAAATTACAGAATCACAGGGTGGTTGAGGTTGGGAGCCCCTTGGCTGGACTCTCTCCAGTATGTCCATGTCTCTCTTGTACTGGGGAGCCCAGAACATGACAGATGTGGCCTCACCAGTGCTGAGTAAAGGGGAAGGACCACCTTCCTCGACCCCCTGGCAACACTCTTCCTAATGCAGCCCAAGAGGCTGTCAGCCTTCTTTGCCACAAGGGCACATCGCTGGCTCACGTTCAACCTGGAGTCCCCCAGGGCCCCCAGGTCCTTTTCCGCCAAGCTGCTTTCCAGTCTGTCAGCCTCCAGCCTGTCCTAGTGCACGGGGTTGTCCCTTCCCAGGGGCAGGACTTTGCAATTCCCTGTGTTGAACTTCATGAGGTCCCTGTCAGGCCATTTCTCCAGCCTGTCGAGGTCCCTCTGGATGGCAGCACAGCTCTCTGTTGTGTCAGTCACTCCTCCCTGTTTTGTGACATCTGCAGCCTTGCTGAGGGCGTACTCTGCCTCATCATCTGGGAACCTCAAGGTGAACCTCTCATTTGCCTTCTGTTTCCAGGTGTGTTGAACATTTCTGTGACCTTTGTGGAGATTGATTTTTGATTTTTTTTTTTTTTTTTTTTTTGTATTGTAAGCTGAGTAATACAGATTCTGTTGCTTGCATCTAAGCAAGAACTGAGGCCTCCAGCCTCTGTGTTGTGTCTTGTTTTGCCAGTGGTCAGCGTAGAGCTGTCTTCTCCTATTACCTTTCTGTCACATGGTGCTGACAGTCACAACAGCCACATCTGTGGTCTAGGGGTCCCTCTTGGCAAACTAGTTATCTCGCCAAAGGAAACTTAAATGTCCATGCCTTTGGACTGTCTAGGAACTTTTAAGGGGCAAGCTTTCCAGTTTGAGTGCTTAGAGACTGCATTCAGTGGGATTTTTGAAGGGGAATGGTCCTAAATTTGGGGAAATACATGAGTAGAACAGGTAAGTAGAATATAACTAATACCGTTAGTTCATGTGACTTCATTTGCTGAGGAGAGTGTTCCCTTTTCTCTCCATTGAGGGGATATACCATCTTGCCTTTTCCTTTCCCACAGTTTGGATGGGACACCACTGATGATCAAATGGGTCTTTACTGGTTGTATTCACCTGAGGCCTCACGACCTACTTGCCTCCATGTTTCTGTGTTAGTGAGATGTTAGTTAGGGGAAAAGCTGTCAGAGTTCACTTACTGCCGGTGGCTTTGCTTGCATGTTTCAGCTGTTTCATGAGTGGGAAAGGAGCTTTCTCTGTTCACCACCTCCCCCCACATCTGCTTTTATATGTCCTTCTCAGTTTTGCTTAATGGAGTTGTGGCTAAGGAATGTTGACACTGTCAGAATTATCCTTAAACAGTAGCTTAAAGCAGATTACCATGTCATTAATTGTATAATCCTGTAAAATATGTATTGCTATTACTGTGATTCTGTGTTTGCAGTGCAGTCTTGACGAGATTCTCAGAAGCCTTTACTGCAGAGACAGAAATATGAAAGTCCAGCAAGCTCTTAAAGCTTTGTTAGCACAAAATGTGTTGAATGTTAAATAGGAAAGGAAATTAATTTATGAGCTATTGAAGGCAATCTACTTCAGGAAGGACTTACCAGTACTATTGTAAGATGGGTATACTGGAGATAAGGAGCTCTGAAAAGAGGATTTCTGCATCAGCTATTTTTAGGCAAGGAAAACACAGGAACTTAATCTCCCCATATAGCCAAGGTAAGGAGGTAGATGCCTTTGAAAGGAGCAATTTAGTGGACTGGAAATCAATGCTTTGCTTTATCACATTCATACTTATCGCTGTTTCTTTGTAGGGTTTTTGGCTTTGCCTAACTGGGTTCTCCTGAAGGACTGTAAGGCTGTTTGCTTTAGTAGTCTCTGGCTACAAAGTAGAAGAATATTTTGAAAACCCATTTTTTTTAGTAAAATAGTTCTCTGTAAAATCTAGCTCCTTCAGACTACCGCTTCACAAGCTTTTTGCATGGAAGAATCATGATCAGCCCCAACTTACGTGGTAGTCGTGGTTATGTGGAAATAACAAACTTAAAAATTCTGCTGTGTAACATGGACCTGTAAACTGTGGACTGCTTATAGAATCACAGAATAGTTTGGATTGGAAGGGACCTCTAAAGGTCATCTAGTCCAACCCCCCTGCTGTGGGCAGGGACATCTTCAACTAGATCAGGTTGCTCAGAGCCCCCTCCAACCTGACCTGGAATGTTTCCAGGGGTGGGGCATCCACCACCTCTCTGGGCAACCTGTGCCAGTGTTTCACCACCCTCAGCATAAAAAGTTTCTTCCTTATATCTAGTCTGAATCTACCCCTTTAGTTTAAAGCCATTCCCCCTTGTCCTGTCGCAACTTCTTGAGCTTGTCCAGGTCCCTCTGGATGGCATCCCGTCCCTCTGGCGTGTTGACCGTACCACTCAGCTTGGTGTCATCTGCAAACTTGCTGAGGGTGCACTCGATCCCACTGTCTATGTCACTGATGAAGATATTAATCAATACCGGTCCCAATACGTACCCCTGCAGGATGCCACTTGTCACCAATCTCTATCTGGACATTCAGCCGTTGACCACTACCCTCTGGATGTGACCATCTAACCAATTCCTCACCCACCGGACAGTCCACCCGTCAAATCCATACCTCTCCAGTTTAGAGAGAAGGATGTTGTGGGGGACCATGTCAAAGGCCTTACAGAGGTCCAGATAGATGACATCTGTAGCCCTTCCTGTGTCCACTGATGTAGTCACTCCATCATAGAAGGCCACTAGGTTAGCCAGGCAGGACTTGCCCTTGGTGAAGCCATGCTGGCTGTCTCGAATCACCTCCCTGTCCTCCATGTGCCTTAGCATAGCTGCCAGGAGGATCTGGTCCATGATCTTCCCAGGCACAGAGGTGAGACTGACTGGCCTGTAGTTCCCCAGGTCTTCCTTTTTTCCCTTTTTAAAAATGGCAGTTGTGTTTCCCCTTTTCCAGTCAGTGGGAACTTCACTGGACTGCCACGACTTCTCAAATACGACGGATAGTGGCTTAGCAGCTTCATTTGCCAGTTCCTTCAGGACCCGCGGGTGGATCTCCTCGGGCCCCATGGACTTGTGCACCTTCAGGTGCCTTAGATGGTCTCAGACCTGATGTTCTCCCACAGTGGGCGGCTCTTCATTCTCCCAGTCCCTGCCTTTGCCTTCTGTGTCTTGGGCGGTGAGGCTCGAGCACTTGCTGGTGAAGACCAAGGCAAGAAATTCATTGAGTACCTCCGCCTTCTCCGTGTCCCGGGTAACCAGGTCTCCCTTTTTGTTCCAGAGAGGGCCCACATTTTTCCTCTCCTTCCTTTTATCCCCAATGTACCTATAGAATCTTTTCTTGTTGCCCTTGATGTCCCTGGCCAGATTTAATTCTCTCAGGGCTTTAGCTTTCCTAACTGGATCCCTGGCTGCTCGGACAATTTCTCTGTATTCCTCCCAGGCTACCTGTCCTTGCTTCCGCCCTCTGTAGGCTTCCTTTTTGTGTGTGAGTTTGTCCAGGAGCTCCTTGTTCATCCCTGCAGGCCTCCTGGCGTTTTTGCCTGACTTCCTCTTTGTTGGGATGCATCGCTCCTGAGCTTGGAGGAGGTGATCCTTGAATATTAACCAGCTTTCTCGGGCCCCTCTTCCCTCCAGGGCTTTGTCCCATGGTACTCTGCCAAGCAGATCTCTGAAGAGGCCAAAGTCTACTCTCCTGAATTCCAGGGGAGTGAGCTTGCTGTGCGCCCTCCTCGGTGACTTAAGGATCTTGAACTCCATCATGTCATGGTCACTGCAGCCCAGGCTGCCCTTGAGCTTCATGTCCCCCACCAGCCCCTCCTTGTTGGTGAGAACAAGGTCCAGCACAGCAGCTCTCCTCATTGGCTCCTCTACCACTTGGAGAAGGAAGTTATCATCGACGCATTCCAGGAACCTCCTGGATTGCTTATGCCCTGCTGTGTTGTCCCTTGAACAGATGTTGGGGTGGTTGAAGTCCCCCATGAGGACCAGGGCTTGTGAGCGTGAGGCTGCTCCTATCTGTCTGGGAGATGAATGGAAGGGCCTCATCCGCTTGGTCTTCCTGGTCAGGTGGCCTGTAGCAGACCCCCACTGTAATGTCACCTGTCCCTGCCTTCCCTTTAATTCTGACCCATAAGCTCTCGGTCGGCTCCTCATCCATCCCCAGGTAGAGCTCCACGCACTCCAGCTGGTCATTGACAGAGAGGGTGACACCCCCTCTTTGTCTCCCCTGCCTGTCCTTCCAAAAGAGCCTATGATGGCTTATGGCCAGAAATAACACTGACATTCACTAAACTATGATGTATGGATCATGACTTGTTTTTTTGGGTTCATGACCTGTTCTTTGTTTGTTTTGGTTTGCTTTGTTTTGTTCTGCTCTGTTTTGTTCCCTCCCTGCCCCCCGCCCCCCCCTTTCTTCCCCCCTCCAAATGAAGTTACAGATGAGAAATGAGAGGTATAGAGCCATCTGCTCTGGTTAGGGTTCTGTATTGGCATATGAAGAGTCTTCCCACTTCAGTCAAAGGAGAAAAATTTGTTTAACTTAAGTAGGAGTAGGATTGAGTTATGCCTTGCATTATTATTATTTGTACACTTATTTTCAGCCAGGATGATGGGATCTGGTAAAAACTGTTGGCAATGCCACTCTTTCATTTTTGTCAGTTTGGGAAGAGACAGGAACAGTTCCATGTTTTCATTCCGGAAACATTACTAACAGCTCATAGCAGTGGGTAGCACAGGAGAGTGCAAACACATTGCAGTTGAAAGATTTATCATAGAATAAGAGCTGATGATCTTCTATTTATTGAGAACTAATTAATCAATGTCCATTCTGGAAGAAAGAAGATTTTATGAATAGGTATTTAACATTTCTTTAATTAACTCATTAGAAGTGGCATCACTAAGCTCAGGGTTGGGTGTTTGTAATGCTGCTTTGCACTCTGGAGCAATATGCTGACATCCAATAGAATCAAGAACTGGCTTTTTGACTTTTACTCTTGTCTAAATATTTCTAACATTTTTAATAACATCTTTTTGAGTCCAGTGCTGACAGTGTAATGATGAGTAATTTCAGTTACTGGATGTTAAATTCCTCTTAGCCTTATTGAGCAGTTAATGGGGAGAGAAGCTAAAGCTGAAGTTCTGTGAAGTTCAAGTGTGAGACAGGGGTGGAAAATGAATCCATAGTGTCCTACATCCTATTTAGTTATACACATATTTCTCTTGTAGCTTCCCAGATTCAAATCAGATACCAGCTTGACTGCCTTGTTTTCCTAAAAGTATCTGTGCCTTGAAAATCTCCAGAAAGTCTGGCTGCTCCTTTGTGTACTCTTCTATAGTGATGCAGCTGTGATAGAGTTCAGCTGCGCTATGGTTGTAGGTGCAATATGTCAAGCTTGAGCCTTTACAACGTTCCTGGCATTCTCCTATCAGTTTAACACATTTTGGATCAGGCTGAGAGGGAGGAAAATATGAAGTTGCCTGTATTTTAATGCGTTATGCAAGACTGACTGAAACACTGCCTTGCAGTAATAACGACAATACCAAGGACTGGGTTAAGGTTGTCTGATGATATTTGGATAGTAAGTATAAATTATATGGTACCAGAAAGCTTGCTTGAATAGAAAGGAAAAAAAAATCAGAATTATTTTGTCATTAAACAATTTTATGTTGAATTAAGCTCTGTAAGCGCATCCACTTTACAAACGGCTAAGGAATATTTAACTAGAATGAGCTAAAAACAAAGAAATGGAAAGAGGAAAGTCATATTCCACTTTATTATTTATACCAGCTCTTGGTCACTTGGCACGGAGGTTACAGTAACTCCTAGATAATGGAGGTATAGGCAGCTAAGGATAAAAGAGCAGGATGGAGAGCAGGCTGAAATCAGGAGCCGATTCCCTTCTCATGTACCTTCCCACACTCACGTCCATGATAGAAAATGCTTCCAAATGAGCATGGTAAATTGCAGGCAAAATTGACTCAATCTCCTGTGGCTAAAAGCATTTCAAACAGATAAGTTATCCCATAGACTCTTTCAGTTCCCTCTGGTTCTAGACAAGTTCCCTCCCTCTAGACAAGAGTGAGACACAAGAGTGCAGTGTCCTGGTCCTGTTTCTTCTTGCACATGCGCTGTCCTCACCAAGTAAAAAGTCCTGAAAGTTGATTCCAGTTTCTTGATGTAAGATCATAGCCCCCTGTACAGGGAGACTGCATAACTTGTTCCTCTGTCACATTTGTTTGAGACCGCAAATTTAAAACCAAATAACATTGCGTTAGGGTAGATTAGCTGACTTTATTACATATTTGTCAATACAAAATTATCTCTAACCTGAAAGAAACACAGCACTCTCCTTTCCAAACTACTGTTATTTCACTGAAGTGCTCAGTCTTTCTACGCTAAAGGGAAGTTAGAAATAAGCTTTTCCACATCAGTAGCAACTTGTCCCAGTGAGAAAGATTGATGCTGACAAAGTCTTTGTTTGTATTTCTAGCAGACGTGGACTTCTTGGGCACTGGAGATCATGACCTTTGCAATCATCTCTCTGCTGAATGATCAGTTCTATTGTTGTTTCTGTCTGCAGACATGCTGGAGCCAGTGAGCTCCATAGATAATATACATTTGTCTTGATATCATGTGTTGAAATAGTTTGACGTTATTGTCACTGAGGGAGAGTTTCTCAACCGAAAAGTGCACTTTTTTTCTTTCAATTTTAAAAATGTGGTTTTGGGGATTTTAATAGAAGATTTGGCTTTCTTCTTTAGGTGACGGTGATATGGTGGTAATGTGATATGCACATATTTCTACAAACTCACTGCAAGACAACAGCCAGTTTGTGATACTGTTCGGCTGAAAAGCTGTGGTTTTTTTTCTTTCTTCTTTTTCCCCTTTCTGTAAAGGTTTCTCTGGGACCAGCAATACTCTAAATTCTCAATTTTGAATATTGTTTCATATTATAGAGAGGTAGATCCATGTAGTTTTGCAACAAAACTTGCTGCTAGTGCTATGAGTTGTCATTATCTCTTTGCCTCTTAGCTTGACTTCTGCAAGTATCATGACCACTTACCCCCGTCTCCTGGGCTGAATTTGGCAATTCTGGCTTCTCAGAAATAGCCTTCTCTCTGAGGGTGGCTCTGACTTTTGACAACACTTTTGTTCTCAATGATCCACTCTACCTTTTATGTGAAGCTTTCAAGCTGGCTCAGCTGGTCTGTGCAGTTCTCGTCCTTATGGGCACAGAGAAGACTTCCTTCCCCCGCGGGGTCAGCCTGACAGCATGACGAATAGGAGCGCTTGGATACCTCTGCTTTTTTTTTCCCATTTCCTTCTAGTGCCTGCCTTAATATTCTCAATTAAGCGGCACGGCTGGCACTTTCCATCGGATTGTAAATTCAATGTTCTTGTTCAGTTGATGTGTTTTCACATAGCAAGGCCACTCTGTCTCAGCAGTTAGCTAGTTACCTCTCAGTCCCTTTAATGAAGTAGCTGTTTTGATTGTGGTATTTTTTGTTAAAAACAAAACAAAAAAATACGCCCCGCAACCCACTAATCAACTAAGGGGGGGGGGGGGGGGGGCACGCAAAGCCTCTCCTCACTGGCTATTATCCTTTTCTACTAGTTTTTACCTACTCTTAAAAATCTGGCTAGACTTTTGTCAAGCAGACATTTGTTTTAAGATGTTCTTTCCAAGTGTTTCTCGACCATCTGTTGATAATGAAGCCGATGTGCAATCCAGCAGCTCACTGCCTTTTGCTGGATTGGTACTTCTGCTCTGCCTGGCTGATCTCATGCCGTATGCCGATTGCCTTTTCATTCACCATTTTATTTTTCAGGATGTGGTAGCTGGCTTCCAGCTCCTATCAACATTCAAGTTACGGTGAGCTGAGGCAGTATCCTGTAGAAGCTTCCTCCATTTGTTGTCTCAGGTGGTGAACGTACTTGGAGGTCTTTGAGAAAATATCAGATAGTTTAAAATCCTGTTGGTTATTGCACTGATAATGCTAAGGATGGATATCTGCAGTAGCATTTTTGCTTCTTCAGGGTCAGTGATAAATATCTCACTTCTGAACTTGTGACTGACTCATAACTATCCTGTTTTTATTCAATATTACATTTACTTGTATGCCTTAAGTTTAGTGCAAGTAAGTTAATATATGCACTTTTTTTTAGTTGGAAGCTGTGACTTTTCCTCCCTGTGTGAAATTTCAATCTTTGTACCTTTTCGGGTGTCTAACTGTTGTTTATAATAAAGATCCCAGTCTCATCTTATTGTACAGTTTTAATTTGCACTATTTAGTACAGACTTTAGCATGGCAAAAAAGGTGTTGATTTTCTCTCTTTGGCTTCTGATTTCCTGTTCATTTACTGCTGCCTTATTTTTTACTTGGGGCTGACAAACCTTTTTATTTTTGTGTTTCGTTAATGTCTTATGTGAGAAACCTCGAAGTCACTCACAGGCGAATTTGTGTCTGAAACCCTTGACACAATGATTTGATGTGTAAGGCTTTTCCATTAAGTTTTCTATGCACCACCACTGGTTTTCTTCTTGCATTCTTTTTGCTTCCTGTACATTTGCTGTTGACTGACTGCTGGTTTGTTTTCCATGTTGCTTGCTTGCCCCTTTCTCCTCAGTGTATTGTCTCTGCCCCTGTTTGATTTGTGACTTGTGTTTGCGTACAAGCTTGTTTATCAGGTTTGTGCAAGTCTCTACTGTTTGGTAGAGTTTGCGTCAACTTTCTGTGCTTTCATTTCAGCTATTGCCTTTTCCATTTCTGTTACTAGTGCCATCTGTTCATCTCTGAAAACTAGGTAATTACATGAGTCTGTTGGTTTTTGTTATTGTGTGGTTCCTTCAACCTTTTGACTACACTGTTCAAAAATGTCTTTCACACATGCCATTTTTTGGTGGATTTAAACTGCTTTTGGAGAAGTCCCAGGATTTCCCTCCCTCGTGCCCTGTGATCTTCTGTTTTATGTAAATGGTCTGGCATTATGTAGCAGCATTTTTTAATTGCTGCTCCTTGTTCCGCTGCGCTTGGCTCCCCCCCCCCCCCCTTTTTCTCTCATCTTACTGCAATTTCATAGTGTCTGTCATTATCTAGGGAAACCTTACTTATTAAACATATTCCCTTTAAAGTTCATCTGCTTGGAAACAAGAATCTGACCTACTGACAGATTCTCATTGGTTATATTTTATTTATATATTCCTTTGCAATATTCATATTGTCTGGTTTCATGCCTGTTTCTGGGACTTCCACAATGTTGTATCTAGACCTGTTTCTGGCTTTGCTTCATCATGAAGCCAGAATCACCCTCCAGTTTTTTTTCTAGCCTTTTTATTAAATCTGGATGAAAACAGTTGTCTTTCTTTTTTAGCCCGTTTTAAGTTTTTTCTAACACAATTTAGAAACTGGATTAAAGTTTACTCTCTTTTCTGTGCTTCTGCAGAGGTCTGTAAAACTGCAGTTAGACACATCTCTGGAAACAGTTTTCTGTTCCCGCAGTATTTTGCTAATCATCAGCCAGCGCATTGGACAGTCAAAGTCATTTCATACCCACCTGGGATCCCCCTTATCTGATACATTTTAATGTACTATCTCATACATAAGCTTTCAGCAGTTAGTGCTAGTGTTTTAAGCAGCGTAATTAAATATCTGTGAAATCAAATTCAGAGAAGTCAATGAGAGTTGAGTAAGGTAAAGTAAATCAATAGAGGAACCCTGCCAGCCCAGGAAAATAAAATAATCTTTCAGCTACTTCTAGCAGAAAATCACCAGTACCAAGCCTGGTTCCTGCATCCTGACTCTTGTACAAACTGACGTAATTTTGGAGAAAGGGGATGAAGGTTTTTGTGAGTAGATACTGGAGAAGCATGTGTAGAGCTTACTGGGGGAAGCACAACAGCACGTTCCTGTCTCAGGAATGGTGTCTGGCCATGCCACGTGCAGAAACGGGCAGTTCAGGGGAAGGTCTCTGCTGAGTTGCCTCTTCTTGTGGGCCTGACTGCAAGACTGTGGTATCGGAAGAAACTTTCTCACGTGCTGTGTGATGCTTCAGAGGAGGTCAGAAATGGTGCTTTTGGTGGCATGGCAGCATGTTGTTCTGGTCTGAGAAGAAATAGAGAAGCAGAGAGGACCGCAACAGGTGAACGAAAGGAGCACTAATGAAGCTTTATCGGTTGTCAGCAAGGGACATGTATTTATTTTGTTTGTGCTGTAGACGGAGGCTGGAGTCAAACCCTATAATGCTTTTGTTTCCTCTCATCCCTGTTTTTTAAATTATTCTCTACCTGTTCTGTAGTTTTGCATATGAAATAGGGGATTAACTAATCTCCCACTTTTCTTGTGATGAAAAACACTGGAATCGAGCTTCTCAACTTGACAATGTCAGTGGCTCTTCCAGTATAAAACTTCATATTCTTACCTTCCTTTATTGCTCTGAACAAAGAAAAATGCTGTATCTTAAAATTATAGACTGACAATAACCCAGTGAATTAAGGATTTCAAAACTCAGCAAGTTTGGAAATTGCTACATTAACCTAATCAAGTCTTGATATAAGTGCAGCTCCTTGACATTTAATGCACACAGTCTACCATCCAAAAGTCAACTGACAGATCTATAGGTCCAGTGAAATAGTCTGAGCAGTCTTGTTTCCTACACTAGTGGGTTGAATTGACTTTGAATCTTATTTCCTTAGCTTCAGCTTCCAATCATTTGTCTCGGTACTGTTTTGTCTGCAGAACCTCAATGTATTTATAATCTCAAAGGATGTAATTGAGTGACTTTCTGAACTAAATACGCTGGATTTCTTTGATGCTTCTCTGTAGGACCATTTTCTCATCTTTTAGTTATTTTAGCAGCTCCTGTTTGAAACTTTCTGGATTTTCTTTAAAGTCCTCTTTGAGATGTGAATATTTGGGTGTCATAGGCTGATACAGCACTCCACTGAAGTCATAGTAGAACCAAATGCTGAGATATATAAAGTTTCCCTACCTTTCTGATCTGACTTGTTGACGTGCTCAAAAATCCCAGTAATCCTTCAACCTAGTTGCATACTGAGTGCTTATGTTGATCTCATTATCCCTACTTTTACCATCATTACTGTTTTCTTGGGTAATGTCTCATCCTGACATGTAGCTTTCATTTTTAACTCTATAAGTATGATTTTACATAAATGTATGGAGTCATGTATTAGGTGCTTACACACAGGGTGCCTATTGCATTCAGAGGTCACAGTGGGCTTTTGGAGCACCTCCCGCTATGTCTCTGCAGTAAAATGATACCTATGAAAGTTGGCTGAGCTTGCTTTCCTGTGCAGGTTTCTGTCTAAGATGGACACGTTTCCTACCAAGAATCATTTCAGGTGTAGAAAATTTCACCACTGAGGAAGGACTGGAAAAATTAAAGTTGTTTAGCCTCAAGAAAAGAATAGTAATGGATCTTCCAGAGCAATAAGAATATATTGCACAGGGGAAAAGGTATCACTGCTTGTTGATGTCTATGGTGAATAAGGAAGAAATAAGCTGGACCATGAAGGGCTCAGCTTAAACACTCGAAAAATCCTTATGATGTATGGTAAAGTGAGTATGGTATGATGTATGGTAAAGTATGGTGAAGCCTTGCCATGACTTCCCTAGGCAGTCTTAATCACTGAAGTCTTTAAGAATAGGCTGGATAAAGGCAGGTGTAACTAATCCCAACTCCGGATAAGGTGAACTAGATACCAGTCCAAGCCATTGCTTCCATTTCTCGTGCAGATACCCTCCTGCTTAGTAGTTCACCTGAAATCATGACCAGCATCCTCCTAAAAAGGAAACACTTTCTGCCACTGCTGACATCTGTATGGAACAGACACCTTTGTATAAAGACAGTTATTATGAGAAAAGGTTCTGCATTAAAGGCTGTTATTACTGCAATGAACTTTAAGTATTTTTAGTGAGGAGTTCTTATTAACAGTTGATATTCATGAACCATGCAGCTAAGCACTCAGACTTGCCACTTATTAAGAGCACTGACAATTTTTTCAGGACAAATTATTTTAGAGTAATTGATAACAACCCCAGAGAGCTATCAAATCTCAACAAAATCAATGCTTGAAGGGAAAACAATTAAAGAACTAATAGACATCAAAACATAAATCTCATGTGCCATGGCTGAATAACAAGATTTGACTGACTTCAATTTTTACTGCTTTGAAATGACTTTTCTTTAAGCATAATCAGAAATTATTTTAATTATTTCACTTTATTTCAGCAAGTGGCTTTTAATATGCATCTCTGTACTTAACGCAGCTAGAGCTTGGTGTTGTCTCAATGAAAATAACATACTAACACTACTATGCCTGTGTGAATTTATGTAAAACATCCATTTTTAAAACCCATTATGTTCTGAAAAAAGGGTGACTGTGATTTGGAAATTCTGGTAACTGAAGAGAGAGCCAGGTGCTTTTATCCTGGCAATCAGAAGGATAAGTATAGCACATAAGTGCCTGGCTTTTAGTGGAGATGTGCAATAGCAGTATGAAGGTGCAAGGGTGTATGAAAAAGTAAAGCAGGTTGATGCAAATACCTGATTGCATCTGCTCTATTTTATATAGTTTATAGTAACTGCATGATCTCTTTAGCCCTGATCTTCTTCATATGGTGTCCCCAACCCCCTCAGTTGCTGAGCATTAATTATTGGATGCCTTCTTAACACCTTCTTTTGTATCAAATCATCCACAGAAGCAGAAATTAAGCCATTCTATGAAATGTGCTCTGGAGTGCTGAACCTCTTAATTAGGGATAGTAACTATGGGTTTCAGATTAAATTAATCTCCTCCAAGTAAAACAGAGGGCATGAGACTGTTTTGGTAAGAAATTGCAAGATCTTTCAGAGTTTATACTTACAGAACATAATGGTTGACTTTCTAGTGACCTTTGCATGAAAAAAAACAATAAAAGAAAAACCTTTGTTTAAAACACAGTGATCGAGTCCCAATCAAACTGTATTGCAATATTTTTAGTTGAAATACATTTCTTGTGATGATGGTTTCCCAAAGCTTTTTGTACTTGTTAGTAGTTATGGTTAAGTCAGTCAAAGTAACTGTAGTCTCACTGATTTTACTTTTTCCTTTTTTTTTTTGTTTTTTCTTTTCCCCCTTTTGGATGTCATTAAGGAGTAATTGCAGTAAAGAAAGGACATTTAGACCTCTTACAGTACAATGGAACATTGTGTTGGTCTATGGATGAGGTAAGTTTTTGAATAACAGGAGTAGCTAAACAACATGCACAAAACCCCCCAGTTTTGAATAAAAAGCAAAAGCTACTGTAAAAGCACCCTCTCCACCTTGAGAAAAACTCCTTTTTTGCCTTCAGACCTCTCACCCTCTCACCCCATTTACCTCCAGTGCATTTGAACTTGTATCTTCCCACTAAGTATCTCCTGTGCCTGCACTTCGCAGACCTAGGATTTTTTTCCTTTATTGTGACAGTTATACCCATTTCCAACTCCGGAAAGTTCTATTTATTTCCTGATTTATCTCATAAAGATATTTGTGAAGAGCGGTTACAAGATATAGTTTCCCATGATGCTTCATCGTATCTTTTGTGTCTCCTGTTCTTGTGAGGAGATTTAGCTGATCTCTGAATCAGGAGCGTCTACGAACGAGTGAATTTGGAGGTAAACCACCATATAAGATGAAGAAGAAGCTGGGGCTGGGGCTGGAGCAGGGTTCCTGTGAAGGGTCTGAGTCTCTCTGTGCCAGCACCACTGACACACACCAGTAGGACTGAGAAATCAGAATTTTCTTTTAAGGGGCCCCTTCCTCTTAAGCAGGGTTGCCTTGATTAAGCAGGGACTTTTTCAAACCAGCAAGTGGATCACACTTGCTCCTTGGCCTCCTAGTTGACAGTGTCATAGGACTTTTCCTCTGCTAATCATGACTGCACAGCATGTTTCTTGAAGCTACACCACTTGCTGACACAGGGAAGCAATGTGGAAAAACAAGAAGGCTTAAGGCCATTTCAGAAATGCTGAAGGTGAAAATCCCTGCCATAACATAACTGCTTTTCATGGCAATGTAGCAAGTGAAAATGAGGACAGCCAAAAAGCCTTTAATAAGGTTAGATCTCCACAGGCCACGAACAAGCAGTGTGTTCTTGGTCTGGAAACTGGAATAGAAACTGGCTCAGACAAGCCAGCCCAGAACAAGAGCTTGTTGCTATGCTTTCCCTCATTATTCCTCCCCACCACACATACACACAAGTACGCGCCTCAAAAGTCGCCACTGTAGTTAATGCCTGACCATTGGTAAAATGCAAAGGAAAGATCCCAAACAGTCTAGCGGTTGAGATGTGGGTAGCTGTACAAGCCTTGTACAGAGGTAAGACACTGTGTACTGGTATTAGAAACTGTTGGAAAGAAAGCTAGCAAAGTTTTGATCGTTGTGGATGAACAGGGTCTGAATACATTTTGCATCTATGTCTGTTTTAGCCTGACCATGGACATTACCTCTGGAATGCAGTTGCTTGCAATCTGAGTTACTGCTGTATTCCCTCCTCTTTCTTCCTGCTATATTTTTTCCTGTCTCCTTCCTATGTGATGCCTTTTCTCTTACAATTTCTTGTCATCTCATCATTGCATGAAATGCTTCTTCCTTGTTTTGTTTTCAGAAATATGTTTTAGAGACAGAATATCCTGTAATTTTTGAAGGTCCCTCCTTGCTTCCTCCTTGCTGCTTTTCTGCTTGCTGTATCTCACATCTTGCATCTCCAGTCTCTCAGCAGGTATGTTGAAGACCTTCATGTTTATTTGATATAACCAAAGTGTTTTTACTAAGTCTGAGGCAGTCATTTAGAACAATGAGGATTACAGCAATTGTGCGATGTGTACAGAGAGTTGCTTGTTGTGCAGTTGTACAGGTAGTTGCTCTGGAAAACCTTATTCTCTGCAGAGGGCCTAAGGGTATTATTTCACAAAATGTACACCTACTCCAGAAATGTCAGGGTGTAGGGTAGCAGCTGGAGCCGTAGCAAGTTATGACTCTCCCTGCTCAGCTACTCTCTCACTGGTGTATAGGTGGGTGTTTGCAGCCACTTAGCTTACCACAAAGAGCATATGGAGCAGTTTGAATATCTGGGGGAGGAATGTTCCTTCTTATGTTCCTTCTTAGCTTTTATTGCCAAATGGAGTGACAACAGCTTCTGGTTATGTTTATGCCAATTCATCCGCAGCTGTGAACTCAAGGTGAGCAGCAGTCTCTCTGCATCTGCTGATGACTGTGTTTCTCAGAAGCATGGAGTGGGCAGGGAAGGTCCCAGGAAAGGATGACTTGTCTTTGGTACATCCCTGGCATGATGTACCTAGCGCCCTCATCACTAGATCTGGGCAGGAGTGGTCAAGTTTGGGTTTGAAGATAAAGCCAAATTTCTGGAATGTTGCGTGTCATGTGTTGACTTAAACCAAACCAAACTGTGAATCTGAAAAGTACAGAATAAGAAAATATTCCACAGATAAGGGCCAAGTCTGAAGTTCTTGTTGGTTCCCCCGGGCTGCTGAGATGAGATGTGCAGCTCTGAGTTTATCTGTTACCTCTATCACGTAAGGATCTGTTAGCTGGTTTCCAGTCCAGCTGTCCTATTTACATCAATAAGGTAATATCCTGTCAGTCACTTGTGTGGGCTTTCATTAAAATGTGCATTTCTGAAAAAATAAAAATACTGAGTCATACCCACCTATGGCGGTCGTCTTCATAAATTGCATTTTTTTATTTCTTAACCAAAGTTTATTTTCAGTGCCTTATCAATTGACTGATGAAAGACTAATGTTCAAGCAAGCTGTGCAGCATAACTCTCTTTCCTCACTACAATATTCCATGCAAATGAGTACTGAAACAGCATTGCCTGCTTTGGAGTCATATTAATCTTGCTGAAGCTCATACAGTAGCAAGCCGTCAAGCTCTCTACATGAAATCACTGTAGGATTTCTGCTGCTTAAAGAAGAAGAGCTTTACAATTTATGGGAGAGAATTTGTCCTCCCACATGGAAAGGCTTGATTAATGTGGTAAGTATGCTTTGAGAACATTTCCTTCTTATGGATATTAGCCTTACTTTAACATGAAAGGTAAGAAGACTTCAGGCCATGTGTTTGCAACCATTATCTCAATTAATTACCCATCCAAATGGAAACATTTAAAGATAATCCCTATTTTGTAATTAGAGATATTAATCTGTTCTTCTACTTTTCCTGCACAACACACAGCTCCTGGATTACCTTGAACTTTCTTCCTAGGTCTCTGTCACACAATTTAAGCATCTCTTTTATTTCCATATCCGATTTGATACTATGTGGGGAAGTCTCTGTGTGTACATGGAGCAGGTGCTTTGCAGTTGGGTGAAAGTGTGCAATGATGAATTACAGATCAACACTACTGTTGATAATGTTAGTGGAATGAGTACTGTGAAGGAAAAATAATCTTTCCGTATAAATGAAAACTAGCAGAGCCTGGGGAAAGGTGTGCAGTTGGCAGACCTGTATAGATAACATCTGCTAATCTCCTTTCCAGGTTGATTACAGTGTTCAACACTTGATAGTGTCACATGGAACTGGAGGTATCTCTACATTCTTCTTGCCCCATCAAAGGTATCTTTACGTTCTTCTTCCCCTATCAAAGACATCTTAAACTTGGTTGGTTGATTTCTTTTTCATAAGGCTGGATTTCTCTAATGCCTCATATTTGGATGCCACCAAATAACAGTTATTTTTATTGCATTTAAAAGGCCCTATTCACTGTCAGTAATATTAAGTAAAACACACTGTGAAATGGGTATCATGCTTTACACTCAATAATGACTTTACTGTTGGTTTGATGTTTTGCCATTATCTGCAGAAGTGCTCACTCTGTACTACATTATTCACTAGCTCATATCAGCGGTGACTGATTCAATACGACGAGATGACAGTCAATGCGTTGCTCCCTACCAGCCAGCCCTACCACTCATGAATGCTAATAACAGCACTGGGAAGGGACTTGTGGAAGAGGGGCTTATGTACAGCTTGCATTGCTGCAGGCATCTCTAAAGTTATCATTTTTATGAGATTGCTTAGAAAGTGATGAATTTCGGATGCAAAGGGTATTTTACAGGGCATTGCTACTAAAGTGTGCTATGAGATATTTGTGACTTTTGATTGCTTTAGGGCTATATCTAATATCATGAGTCACTAACTCAAGTGTAGAATGTTCTAATGGCATATTAACATTAATGAAAAAATACTGGGAGATCTGAAGACAGCCTAAGCACACCAGTAATTCTACTTGTAATTTTGATGAAGTAATGGCTAACTGGGCATTGAAAGAGTTAGTGCCAATGAGACAGTAAAATTCTCTTTCAAGGAGTAAATGGTTTGATTTATTGGACTCTTTCTGTAATTTGGATTTTTTTTTTTTTAAAGTAGATCCTATTTATTCTCTCTTATTATTTTAAATTTGTTCTCATTTTGATCTGAATACCTCTGTATTCTTCTAATATGTTTAGCAAGCCTTTGCAGAGAAATAGAGAACACTTAAAAAACCTATCTTATTAGAAAATTATTTAAACACAATTCCTGGAGATGTTACAAGGTATTAGTTATAGAAGATATTCAACCTCTCACTTGAGACCCCAAACCTGGAAGACTGACTCTGTTTTTATTCTTAAATTAGATCATGCTGCCATTCAATGCAACTGTGGGATGCAGGGTCTCATAGAGTTTACAGTTCAGTTGTGTTAGCTAATTAGTACATTCCTTCTCATTTATGTGAATTTTCTTCCGATCATGATGTTTTCAAGATGATTTCACTATTCTACATATCATATCTTTTAAAACTTTTACCTAGATCTATCTTTTTTTTAAAAAAAATCTCTGTAATAAATGGGGAGTTCTTTAAAGTGTTTTTCAAATAAGAGGATAGACTTTCTTTAACCACCTAGTCTTCCTGTTAACGTCCGAGACCTAAAACCAGTCTGCCTAATAAGTGAACATTCCTGTCTATCTGAAGATATACCAGCACTGAGAGGCAATGGCACAGGAAGACATTGCATCAAAGATGAGGAGGAGCTCCATTTTGGAGGCTGAATGGCCCTGAAACTGATGTTTTCTTGGTCTTCAGAACATCTTGGCAAATCAAACCTGTCAGGCAGAACAAGCATACTAAAAAATGGATGTATCCTTTGTAGAGCATCAGTTGCTTGTTTTGAAAAACAACTACATTTCTGAAATTTCCAAAGCACCTGTGTAGGTCTTGGTTCGTATTCTGAATGCTCCTCATGTGGCCTGGTCTTCTAGATTGGATGCCCATTTCAGAAGGTCATGTCTAAGGAAACCTTCATGCGCTTGGAGTTATGCATTACAATAACAGGTAAGTGGGATCCATGTGGGTAACTGCTAAAAGAGTACAGAAGAGCTACTTAACCTACAGCAAGCAGGCTTTTTGAGAAGCTTTGTTTGCATGGATTAGTAACTCTTTTCCCTGGTGTTAAAAACTTATGCGTCTGGGCTCCTTGAATCCTGAAGGAATAGGGGTAGATAAGGTATTGATATGGGGCAGGACACTCCTTTGGGCAATGCCAAAGCAGCCCAATCTTACTTACCTAAGCTGAATGAACCCCAAAGGGTAGAATCCAAGTTAACAATTCACCTTAAAGTGTTAGTAAACACACCTGCAGAGTTACTACAAGGTAAGCAATTATTCTTTTTCTTTTTAATTTCTAAACTCCAAAAAATCCCACGGCAAAGGAAGACCAGCCGGACTGCTTATGGAAGCAGTCAGGGCCACGTTAGGCATTAAGCCTGTGAAGCGTAGCTGGGATTCTGTCAGGGCCATGGTGCTACCGTACAGCATCTGTGCATGGCTAGAGGACTCTACATTGCGTACAGTGTGGGCCCCCATCTCAATCCACATTCAGCACAAAATCCTCTGAAAACTTGCACACACAGCACCCAGAACCTTCTTGTTGATGTGTGGAGAACTTTACCCATTGTG
Organism: Aptenodytes patagonicus; assembly: GCF_965638725.1. NCBI lineage: Eukaryota > Metazoa > Chordata > Aves > Sphenisciformes > Spheniscidae > Aptenodytes > Aptenodytes patagonicus. The sequence goes on along the minus strand of NC_134951.1, from coordinate 40,531,867 downwards.
CCAAAAACACCTGGTGGTAATAAAAACCCCATCAGGAGTCACTGCAAGTGCCTACAAAAGGCAAGACTTGGTTTGTCACCATGATTGCTGGCTGAATAGACTTAGTGAAATTGTGAGTCTAGTAGAGGCCATAACTTTCGGAGAACCAAATTTTCTCTGGAGCGTTCAAAAGTTTATAATTTCAGAAATGCTTGTGGGTATTTATTTAGGTAAAATCACCTATCCCTGCTGTTGCATCCATCTGCATCTAGGCGCATATTTTTAAAACACAAGTCAAACAATTCAGAGGCTAGAAATCGGTCAGAGTTGACATCTGCGTAAAAGACTTCATTCGGCCCGTGAAAGATCACACACCGTTTTGGTTTAATCATCAGTTTTTATTGTGGTGCAAAAGCTCTGTTTGTTCTGCCTTTCTCAGTTCCGCTGCTAGCAGTGGTCTTTGGTGCCTGTGAGTCTGGGACATCAGGCAGTTATGTTAATATGACACACTTCCTATTGAGATGTATTTGTTTATTATGTTTGGGGTTTTTTTCTGAAGTACTGTAGTAATTGCCTATTAAATAGCCAGCAGCCATATCTGGCTAGTATTCTTTGACTTTTAATCAAGAAAGGTAATATTCGTGCAGGTAAAAAAAAAGTCATCCCTGGTCCTCTGTTGGTCCTCACTACTGCTAGACACTGCCTATAATTTTATTTGTTTCTTAGGATTTTGAACTTTAAAAAATGAGTAATGTAAAACTGTGTGTGCCTTTCTTTGTGAAAATACATGAGAAGAACTAAATATACTTAGTATTTTATTGCTTGTTGGGATCAAATATCTCAGATTATAATATGTGAAAATGCTCTATGAAGAGCCCATTTGAACAGAAATAAATTTCTGTCTAAAAACAGTGCAGCCATTCATTCGTAAGAAAAGTTTTAATGGCCTCGTAGTCTCAATACAAAAGCTTTGTCTCTAACCAGAATGTTGAACTCATCTAGTGTAAACATAGTTTATGATGACAAAAGAACAATTTTGCTGGCAGAACTTCATGGCATTGCAAGTATACACTAAGCAATACATAACTGAAGTACTTCCCCCCTCATGATATAACTAAAAAGCCATTATGGTTTTGTCACTTAAAAAAGAAATAGGTCGTCCCGCCCACACCCTGCAATACAAAACTGGTAAAAATTTCTAGTGCAGACCTGGGATGATACAGTTAAAGGAAAACAGCTCCACGGTATTGAGGCAGATATATTAGTAATAAAAATACTCTTTTCCCTGTATGAGGCACAAAAAAATTCTTTATACAGCTTTAAAAACATACAGGCAAGAAAAAAGGCTTCTTAATTTTCTTTTTTTTTTTTTAAGCTGTATCTAAACTAGTTTGATCTATAGCTAATTCTTTGAAAGCAGTGACAAAGATGTGAGTGTTTTGCTGAAAGATATTTGGGACAGCCATTACTTGATTGGGATTAGTGGACCAGAGAAAGCTTTTCAGCATGTACCAGGCAGGATCAAACGGAGATCATTAAGGAATCTTTGTGTTACCCATAAACCAAAGCATAATGAGGTGAAATGTGTGTTTCTCTATATTTGTTTACCACTGTTGTATGGTTCACAGAAAGGCCCAAATAATGTTTTCCCTGGTCTAAGAGGTACCTTTATTGCCCTCCATTGGAAAGTTCATGTTGGTCCAGGAAGCAGGATTTGGACTTCGTTTTGTTAGAAAAACATGTTTTATTGCATTCTGAGTAATTTCCGTTGGCGAAAATTATGCTTTTGAAAGAAGGGTAAATAATACTTTGTGGAGCTTCAGCACCTCTCAGGGGAAACCTATCTCTCTTCATTAACTTATGAAAACATAAAACTAGGAAATGTAGCTGTTGTTTTTGTGTGGATTGCTGAATTATTGTGAATACAGATGCCGGCTGTAGCTCTTAACAACTATCGGCTTATCTTTGTTGATTTATGTTGATATACCACCACTCTTTGGTGACTGAAGCACTGATATGTGGTTTGAAGTGAACTACTACTCTGCGTCAAAACAAGAATCAGCAGATTAACGAGGGAGTAAATCCAGGGAGGAGAAATGCGTCGAGCAATGCGGTTGTCGCTCGAGCCTTCGAAAGGCTGTGTTGTGTGCTCCCTGAGATCCCCAGCTCCCACTGGGAAGAAACGGAAGTAGAGAGGACAACTCAGCCTATAGTGGGATAACATTTTCACATGAGTTATAGATGTGTTGCTTTAATGTGTCAAGCACTGGTACCACTTTTCGTACTAGCTCAATTTGCGTTTACTACTGCATACATCCCGTAGTGCTATGTAAGCATAAGGTTGCTTGTGCTGGTCTGAGGACTCCCATTCCTCTACAGAAGGAAACAATTTAGAGATGAAATGATTGTTGAAATATTTAACAAAGCCATGTGGCAGGAATAAGTGCGAGATGTATGTATCTGGGGCTTGACACTGTACATACCCTGTGCACCATGGAAAATATTTTTTTTATTCAAAAGCGGGAATTGGCAGAAAGTTACAAGCACCCAAACCAGGGGTTTAGATTTTAGATAGGTTAACTCCTGTGAAGTATTAATTGCTGATGACCATTTCCATTCCAACTATTTTCTTTTAAACTCAATGAGCGAGTCTGACAATGGAAGGATAGTTTCTTCCTTACTAGAAAATGTGTAAGTTTAGGAGATCATTATTTACGCAGTGTTGTGCTGTTTGGAAAGTTGCATCTGTTCTAAGCTTTTGGCACTATTGTTTGGAGTGGATTTGTTGCTTATGGTGGATGATGATGGTTGCTCCAGTGGACAAATTCAATGTGGTACTTAAGTCTATGCCTTCTGCACAGTAGGGATCTTGTCTTTTTTTGCTCGACCAGAGGTGAACAGGTATATGGTTGGAACTATCATCTGCTGAGTTTTGTATGCATGCATGTGTGTTTTAAAATAAATCGAGCGAACAAGGAACATCAGCTCTGAAGCTGTGTTTTCCTTGGCTACTCAACCAGCCTCTGGAATGCAGTTTAAGCTGAATATCTGTAGAGATGTCCCTGAATGCAAAATATGGGCTACCAGGACATTGGTCCTTGTTGTGTCTGTTCATAAGGCTGCAGACAAGCCAGCTGTGTGCTTTTTGCACACATGCTTTTTGCAGCATGGCTAGTTGGCTTGCAGAATTGTGGTTAATTGAGAAGTGCACCTTTACTTGGTTTTTGAGACTGTTGAGTCTCACGATGGGAGAGTGCCTTGCCCAGCAAGAGTGCCTAGCCTCACTAGATTCTGAAAGTGGATTTGTGACATGAACAAATCACTATACAGGGAATAAGTAAGAAAAGAACAACAAAAATGGTCACTAAGAATTCACACGCTGAAGGGTCTCTATTGGACTTGATGGACCTGGTGTGCTCCCTGGCTGTTCCTGTCTTGCTGCGTGACAATTTTTAGAAAAGTCCTCTGCTCTCTACCTGTTAAAATGGATGTAGCACCTAAGGTATTTGCCAGTTATCAGCAGATAGGTCATGGGCAGGGAGACAGATGGCACCATCATATACATTCTGGGAGATCTGCCCTCTGCCAGCACACTGGCATAACAAGTTAGCAGTGAGCATCCGAGTTGCTGTAACTATTCATGTGCGTACTATAAGCCCATGGCAAACAAGGTAAAATAGTGTACCTAATGGAAGAGTTTTTTAATATAACTTGCACAACTTTCTGCAGGACTACAGAAAATCCCTGGGCATGCAATAAGCTAAATTGTGTGTCTCAGCTGCATCATTTCATGGGGGGGGGGGGGGGAAGAAAGTAAGTAATGAAACAAAAGCATGTACTCGGTATTACTGGCACAGACTGGGACAACAGCGCAAAGGACAGCATCCCAAGTCTGCAGGCTTTGCCAGGTATAACTCTTGCTAACACAGGTGGCATCCTTACAGCATTGACTTCAGTGGGACCTTTGGTGATTTCAACACATCAAGATTTCACTGTTTGTTCTTGCTCTGGCCCACACCCACTTGAAAGTTAAATAGATGATAAACGCTCAAATGCACCCACTAACTTCAACAGCTCTATCCATGTGTGTAACCTTAGGTGTGTGCTGAGCTGGGATTGCCTCTCCTGAGTGTTCCCGTGGCACCCATTGTGCAGCACTTTCTCCTACCACACTGCATAGAGCCTTCTTGTTCACAGGCTCCTGAATTTCAGTGTGGATGTTCAAATGACTATTCAGATGCAATAACTTCATCTGGAGCCAAAATGAGCTATTACTGCCAATAGTATGAACGATCCCACAATCCACTCTTTTTGGGGCTGAGTTTATTGGGATGGACTCTGCAGACAGTCTTATCTTCATGAAAGAGTTGTCCTAGTTTAAATCAGTTGAGAAAGTTTGTTTAGTCAAAGGTATTCCATCCTCTGCGTGGATACTGCAAATTAAATGAAGGGCTTTCATGGCAGATTTTGTAGTATAATCAAACCAGTTTTTAAACTCAAGGAAACAAGACAGGCTGGCTTGATGGTTGGGGAACTACCCTGAGACCTGACGGCACTGAATTTAATTCCCTGCTCTACTCTCAGGCTTCCTATAGGAATTTGAGATATGTTTCAAACCTGACTATTTAATTTTTGCCCAAGCTGAGGATTGCAATGCTATGGATACTCTGGAACTAGGAGCAAGCTCCATTTACCCTCAGCATGGTTGTTGCTTATGCCTATATTTGCAGAATGGGGATAACAGCACTTCCTAGCTCACAGGGGTCTTGTAAGGAGACATACATTACCAGTAGTAAGGAGCCCAGATATTGCAAAAACAATCATCGTGTAAGTTTTGAAGACAGTTAAATTTGTGCATTTAGCTCAGATGGACCAAACCACTGCGTGACAAGAAGAACTCTGAGTTAATGAGAAGGCCTGATGGACTGTGTTTAGCATTGCCCTTTCTTTCCAGCTCTCTCTTTCAGGGGCAAAACTGCCCAGTGTTTGTCTGTCAGCAGTTTTGTCTTTCACCTCTTACTCTTATAAGCTCTTGCATTCCTAGTCATCTATCTATGCACAAGTAAGGCCATGATGAATGAATTGCTCAAGCGTGATGGTGGGCTTACAGAAAATTCAGGACTCAGACCAAAGTTCAAGGAAGTTTTTGTTTGTAAACCTGTTGGGCATCTTTCTGTAAGAAAGAGCAGAATCTTTACCAGCCTGTTATTGCTAATGGTCTACATAAAATCTAAATTACACTAGGAAATTTGAAGAAGAAGAAATAAGGGGGGAAATGATTAAGTATGGGCAAATTAAAGGAGCCAGGATGTTGGTCATCTTCATAAGAGGAACGTTTGAATTTGTTTCCAGCTTGCTTATAAGATTTTTTGTGATGTTATTCTTTTGTGCACTCACTACCTTTAAAAAAAAAAAAAAAAAGTTCAGCAGAGCTCCACCACGGTGATTGCCATTGCCACTAGCTCTTATTTGTTTGGCACCAGAAAAGGAAGTATGTCAAGCATTGTTTAATCAAAGGGGAAAAAAAAAGTTTATCTGTAATCCTTCATATTGTCTCTACTCTGTACATCCTGCCAATAGGAAAGGAGGCCGTGTTAGCTACAGAATAAAGAGATGTTGTATGTGTTGGCAAAGGAAATTCCTAATTATCCTCTCTGTTCTGCTTTGGGATTCTGTTTCTGAAGCAAGCTCCAGAGAGATTTCTTGGAACTTTATGGGCTCTTGGACTGGAGCAAACTGATGGCTTGAGATTTCCTGCCCACCACTTGGACGAGAACATATATGTCTGCATGTTAAGCAAAAGACCTGCCTTTTATCTGTTATGCTGGAAAGGATTTATTGCTTTGGAAAAATGAGTTGCTCTCTATCCAATTCTCTTCAAATAGTGGCATTCCTAAGCTTGCCTGTTGGCACCCGCCAAGCAAATGCCAGGAAACTTGTAATGTTCTTAGAGGCACGAGGCTTTTGCTTTGAATTTCCTGTAGAAATTCTTTAAAAAAACCCTCTCTGTGATTTACTGGTCTGAAAATTTAACTTTGTGTAACAGGTTGGATACCTTCAAATAGGTGATTAAAGGAAAAGAAAAGCCTTTGCTGTTTCTAAGGCAGAGTTATTTTTTTAGTATTCCTATTAAACTAGGGCTCCTGTATAACTACGAATGTTACAAGAAGTGACTAATTTCAGAACAGCATCTTTCCAGCTGTTTTCTTTACTCTGAAATATGTGAAGCATCATGAAAGCCTGTGTCCGGATTGTGAAAATATATGAATTTTGATAAACCATATCTGTCATTGTTCCATGCACTGTACTTCCATCAAATCAATAAGAGAACTTAAAAAGCTTGGGATGGGATATTGCCAAGGATGTGGTCCCAAGATATAAAATAAACTGCAAATTTTTTGTATAACCATATAAATACCTTTTTCTCCCAGTCTCCCATCCATATGAATCTTTGTGCTTTTCAGAACATTACATTTAACATAAATGATCAAGAAATGTCTACTGTGAGATGTTGGAGTGATGGGGATTTTTTTTTTTTAAGATGTACTTTTTTTTTAAAGGACAAAACACCCTTTCTAAAGAAGCTTTTAGCACTTCATCTTTCCCATACTCTTTATTCTTTTCTTTTGCTCCTGGGATGGTGACAGGAAAAAACCTGAACTATAAAATGCATTTTCACTTCCTGCATTTCATTGTTTAGTGGAGTTATAGTGCTATGTATCTCTCAGTGTATATTTTGAGTAATCTTGAACAAATTGTGGAAACTATATAAGAAATGCAAAATGACAGTGACCTCCAATCTCCCAGTCATCAACGTTTTGAGGTCACCAAAGAGGCACAAGTTCATTAGCCACCTAATATTTATAGGAATGCTTAAACAGCAAGAACAAGATACTGATGATTGGGTCAATAGAAATGAAATATATGTAGATTGCTGCCTGGATTCACTGGTTACTTACTCCCCTGCAACCCATAAAATTTTTATGAAATTAAGTAATTTGCTTCTCCTAGTGTGGTAGCTGGCTGTGCTTGGAAAAGTGGAGTCAAGAAAAAGTACAAACTGTGATGCTTGCATTTCAGTTTTCTGCAGAAGCATCCCATTCACATGTATTTGACATATCTCCCCAGCTATGAGCTAAAACAAGGGGGCATACCACTAATGTGAGTTCAAAGCTGAGCATCCTCTATTCTTGCTGCCTGGTGGCCTGGGCTAGATGGTGTGTTAGTTTTTCAAAACATATGAAGTATATCTAGCGTGTAAAACAGTGAAAAATGCAGCCAAACAGAGAACATTCAGAATTGTTCCCCAAAAGCTGTGAAGGCCTTGTGTGGGCAACATTAAAGAGCTAGGGATTGATGAGAGCTGAGGATGCCTGAGCAGCTCCCCCTCCTTCCTCAGAGAGCTGCCTTTCTGCTGGGACTATCACCCTCATCCTCGTCCGAGCTGCCCAACAGGTATGTCCGTGTCTCCCATGTCCCTGGCTGACTCTGACCTGCTGATGGGATTTCCTGGCCTGACCACAGACTGCTCCATGGTTACGGATTGGCCTGGTGGCAGCGGGGTCTGGGCTGAGCCCATTACAGCCCCATCCTGGCCCCATGGGTGCGTAGTGGGTCTGCTCTTGGGCTTCCTGATGGGGACGTGACTGGGATCTATAGCTTGTTCCTCGAGTGAGTGGTCTTGTGCCGTCTGGATCAGTTAACAGGAGCTCTTCAAGACGTGGTTATTCTGGTGGAAGAGGCTGCCACTAGTCATAGCAATTTCTGCTTTTGAAATTGAGGGATTGTTTAACATTTAACATTAGTTCACTGACTAACAGAGACTCTATTACAAAATACAGATGTGTGCCCACGAGTGTGTTCCCTGGTGCTCATGCCAAAATCCTTGGTGTGGTGTAGGAGTTACTGACTTGTGGCTAGACAGGCCACTGAGTTGCCTTAGGAGCCCTCCAAACCAAGGAGCCCAGGGACTGGCAGGGCTACATTGATTTGCTTTAATTCCCCTGTGGAGGACAAAATGAGAAATATTGCATCACCCTCAGCAGACTGACTTGATTTTTGCTTTTGGTTATTTGTAAGGCTCAGATGAGTGCCTGTGCTGTTTTCAGAGCGGATTACTACTCCCCCTTCTCAATAGAGAAATCATGATGTTTCCATTGGTTGTGTTGTGTCATTGAGGGGAATTCCAGGTATAATGAAAAGAGCAGAGATGATCTGAGCTTCTTAAGTAAAAAAACACATTTCAGAAGGCATCAGCTGTGAGCTACCCTGCAGTCACCAGGAAGAGAAGATCCTTCTTGGCAGGCAGAAAGGGAAGAGGCAGCCAGCAACAGGAGAAGGAAAACAGGGAGACGTTCCCCATAGTCTTACGGTCCAAATTCCTCCCCCCTCCATCCTACCAGGTTGTTGTTAATTAATTATCTGTTGGGAAATACTGTATTTCCATAGGCCCTGTGTCAGTGTCATCCTTGTACCTTGTTGTTTCCTAGTAGCTACTTCCTGGGTTTCTCCAGAGAGTTGTTGCTTGCCCCTCCGTTTTATAGACGAGAAAGCTGCAACCTGAACATCTGATTTGTGGGACATTAAGTCTCACCGTAGAGGAAGCTGAAGGACTCGGTGAAGCACAGGCTTTGCGAAGTTTGGCAGAGATCAGTGCCACCAGTGCCCGCATCCCTGCAGCTGGGCAGGGAGGTCATTACACAGAGGCTGCTCAGGTGGCCCTGAGGGATGAGGTGTGCCACAGCGGAAGTATAGGGCTTTCCTAGTGTGTCTCCAGAGAAAATTCTTCTTCAACACCACGTACAGCCCTGGAAAAAGTCCTGAACATGGAAGCCAGGCCTATTAGCTAAGTACATAAACGAGGAGATCCTCAGAGTCCCCAGAGTCAGTGGCTGGCACCTCTGCTGTCCTTTGAGCTGCTCTTCCGTGCCGGGGTGGAGAGATGCTTACTCCTCGCCTGCTCCCTCCCCCACAAATGCACACACCTGGGCATTCAGATCATGGACTGAAGTGGTGTGACTTGAACTTGCTTTGTATCTGTTAGTTCAGAGCTGCAAACATACTGAGCTCAGGGCTTTCCTATTCCCTGACCGATTTGGAAATGCCAGGGAAGATTCAAATTTGCAGATCCTTTTGCTAGAGGGACTGCCTAGCCTGACGCAGCTATATGCAAATTATTTGCTTTGCATAGGTAGGGACCAAAAGCCTTAATTGTGCATTTAACATCATTTAAAAAAAAAAAAAAATCATAAGGTGTTGAGCTACAACTTCTTTCCTCAATCTCTGCTCCCTCTGGCAGAGACCAGGGATACAGTGAGAGGGGTGGTGTGTTCTCACCCACAGGACCTGAAGTGGCTCAGGAGGAGCCTGAGGAAAAGAATGGTTGTAGCTCTGTCAGAAGTGGGGTTCTTTTTTGTCCGCTCCTGGTGACCTCTCTCATTTCCTCTACTGCTCTACAGGCAACACCACAATGACATAAGTGACCCTTTATAGTCCCACCAGTCTGGGTAGATGAAATTCAGAGAACTGGATATTTGGTCTGCTTTATTTCTACTGCTTTGAGTGTTGTGTAGCAATCTCTGAGTCAGACAGTAGAAAACTAGGAACTGGGAAGCATCATTTGTCTGCAGAAGAGAAAAGTGATCCTCCTACCCTTAGTGTTACCACAGGATCCTCTTCCAAAGTTTTCTTTTGTTACTGCATCCAAGGGTTGGAGATCCATTAATCCATTTGTGGGTAAGTTTTTTATAAGATGGCCTGATAGCTGTGCTGCTTCTCTTCCACAGTATAGCCCTAAATATAGTTCTAATGTAGACATATATTTTAAGGTATTAATATATACATATTTAGTCTAATATAATTCCTCAGTTTCACCAGTTTGCTGCAAGAAACAGTAGATATTTTCTCTTTTCCTCTGCACTGCTGTTGCTCTGTTGTATGTAACTGTGTTCCTCCTAACGTGTATCACATTAGAAACGAGCCTCCTTGCAGGTATTGAAGGCCTTGCCAATGTCATTTGTCATCCCCAAGGAAGTGCAGCTCAGCCCTGTGTGTCCTAGCAGGCTTTGGGAAGAAAATATACTTCAAGTGAAAGGTCAAGAAGGAGCAACTGCAGCAGGCTGATAGCCAGCTGCGATAAAGAGATCAAACACAGCTGAACAAATGCAATCATCCAAACAGTGTGGAAGCAGCAGGTCATGGTAAATCATGTACAGTAGCAGAGACTCCTGTCCCGAAAATTTGCTTGATCTTGATGCTAGTCTTTAATTCTTTTCCCAAAATTTTCAAGTTTAAGGTCTGTCATTTTCTATAACAATCATATGTGTTTCAGAGCTGTTTCCAAAGGAATAGAAAGGTAAAATTACTATGTCAGGAGGGAGCTCTAGAATCACATGAAGGAAAAATCAAACCAACAACGAAAGAACCTCCAAACTGATTGTTCCATTAAAAAAATCAGCTGTGAGTTGTGCCAAAGTTTAGTGTAGAGCTGTAAAACTCAAATATACCTTGAAAACTCCTTGCTTCCTCTGCTTGGAACATGGCCACTACATTTGCTTTGAAAGTTTTCCTTTCCTTTCAAAGCAGTTCACAAAAAGTCACCATATGGAATGGCAGCATTTATAAAGTGCCATGGAAATGGAAACTCCAGTGCTGTTTTGTCTTTACAATGTTTGTATTTCCTTTTTATTCCCATAGAGATACTTACAACAATAAGTTCTGTTTTGAATTTTAAGATAATGTATATAATTTCTAGAAGTATGCTTAATGTGTTTTCCTCAAATATCTCAAACAGCTGGTTAAAGATGCTGGCCAGCAAGCTTAGACTTGTGGATGTAACTGCACTGTTCCTGGCTGCACAGTTTCTTAGAAGTGGGAGCCCAAGCTCAATTTGTGTCCCCAAAGGGTCTTTTGGCCAAGTGCACCTTTTTGACATGTTTCTACTTTATGGGGTATGTGCTAACTGAGTAGTATTTTATTTATTATTGAAATTTTTAAGGTGTGAACACACCGTTTTGTTTTAATAATCTCATTCCACATTAACACAGCTTCTGAATGAATGAACTGGAGCCTCAAGCTGAGGTGAAACCTGGAGCCTCCTGAAGAGCAGACAGCAGTACAATTTAACACATAATGATGAGAAGTGAGGAGTACTATAGCTGGTCTTCATGAGGCTTTTGTCTCGTTTTTTCTGCTTATGTCTACATGAGCAGGTGAAGGGAGGGCTGGGGCACCGGTTAGAGCACTGTCCTGTGATTATTTAATTGCTAGCATGCTCCCAGGCATGGTTTTGGTCAATCGCAACTAACGTGTGTCCAGGTAGTGCTTTGACATGGTTCAGGCACAGCATGGCCCAGGATTATTCCTAATAAGCAGTTTGGACAGGTATACTCTTTTGTGGGAGAAAAGAGAGGCAGATGGGGTGTGGGAGAGGGATGCAAACCATGGTATAAAATCTGAGCCAGAAAATGCAATTCTGCTCTATTTGCTTGTGTAGTTGTAGCCTCTGATCACCAGGTTTATGTGAAAGCATCTTGTTGGCTTTAGTGAGGGACAGGTCAGACTCTTAGTTGCATCTTTGCTTAAAGAGGCTTCATCAGGCAACTCTCTATTATCTACAACCACTTCCCTTTACTTTCTTCTAATCTTTTCTAGAGCTGTAGTTTCTTTCCATGACCTCCTTTCCTTGAATTGCTGTGCGGCATTTGCCTTCTCGTCCTTGACTGTAACTGCATCACTAAACAGCAATAAGCTGGTTTACAGAATTTGCAAGGACCTTCAAAGATACATTGGACCTGCAGTATGGGCCGGTCCCCTTCTCAACAGCCATGGCAAACTGCTAACATCAGTGACAGTGCATTGACCTAGAGTTAACAACAAGGAAGCTGGACTGTTTCTTAAAACCAATATAGCCACAGAGACCAAGAAGTTTCACCATCTCTGCCTTAGGGCGTGATGGTCAACTTCTGTTGACATCAGTGGAAAGATTCTTCTTTTTGAAAGAACCACTGAATCGGACCATTACTCAGAAGGAAAAGTCACACTTATTAAGTCACCCACACCTCTTCTTATGTTTTCCTTGGAGACTTGAACTATCAGACCTTCTGAGAGCAGATCACGTCTTGAGACGATGAAAGAAGACAGTGTAATCCAGTGACTGGCTGTTTGGTATACCCGTCATTTACTGCTGGTGTTGCTTAATTATAGTCTGTAGTGATGAATTCATGACACAGTGCTAGCAATGCAGTTGCACATTTTTTATATGGCAGGTCTAGTACACAGTGCTGTTTACACCTGGGGCACTATGCAGATGTAATTTTGGGATAGTTATAAATTTACAAATTCTTTTCCAAATATGAAGTTTCTTCTGAGGTGGCAACTGTAATCTGCTGCCCACCTACGTCTCTAGCAACTAGTTTTCAAGTGCTAATCTGTTTTGCTGGATCCCATCCAAGCACGACAGTTGTGGTGAGAACTGAGTCAGATTCTCTGGTGGTTCTGAAATTTGTCATCAAATGTGTCAGAGCTCTATCACAATATCCCTCACTTCTCAGAATAGGCTTCTAATGGTCTCTCTCAGGGTCACGGCCCTTTCTGAATCCCAGCGGTCAGGCCTCCACACCACATCTCTGTAACTTTAGATCTCATGCTAGATTTCCATTATTTTCCCACAAATATAGCAGGAGGAAGGAATGAGACGCTAAGTACTATGTTGTTGAAATGTTGTTTTCTGTTTTAGTTGTGTGAACTTCCATCAGCTTTACTGCGAGATGTAGCAGAGGCAATTGGTGAAAACTGTTAAAATGCAAAGACAAAAACAAGCTGTAACCTTCTCCCAGGCATTGAGCAGCAGGGTCAGCAGCAGAGCTCTGCTTTTCCAGCCAGTTTAATTAAAAAACATAAACTACCATGGCTCGCTCATTTCATCCCAAAGCCTTTCCTATAAAATCAGACATCCTAGGCTTCCCAGGAGCAGCATTTGCCCCTTCGCCAGCGCTGTGTTAAATAAAAAACCATAACAGAACAGATTTTTACTGAAGGAGGAAGAAAGCAGAAAAGCTACAGTGCAATTTGGAAAGCCTGACTAACCTGTGCATTATCCCTTTCCCCTCAACTAGAGTGTGCTGGCCTCCTCTAAGGGCTGTGGGTCCCTCCTGGAGTAGTCAGTTGTTATTCTTCTGCCCAAATGAGCCCCGCTTGGAGTCTGTTGGCTGCCTCAGAGGATTTTGATAGGTAAGAAAGGGTGAGCCTCTACGGCTCCCTCTGGACAGAAGGAGTCATTGTTCTCCACTGGGGGACAAAGGCCCCTATGAGTTATTGTTGAACTGTAGTTGAATAGGAAGTGATACTCTTGCTTGCATGGCTCTTTTCTAGCCATTACAGCTAGTTGGGGATACTTCTGGGCTGTGCTGACCCTCAGCTTGCAGTGGTCTCAGCTCCTTTGGATGAGGTGGAATAACAAATGGGATCTGCAGAGTCTGTCACAGAAAGGATGCTTCCTAAACATTTTTTTCATCCCTTTGTGGAAAAAAAAGTGAGGTTTGGGGAACCTCTGCCCAAGAAAGTTTCTTTATCACAACATTGACTGAGTTGGCGCCTACCCTTTGGGTATTTGGTGTGTTTGGGTTTCCAGTGATCGTCTTATATTTTTATTAACTTCACAGCTCCCTCATTGGTAAACGTAGCTGATTTTAACAGAAAAAGCCACCAAACTTCGCCAAGCACAGATATAAAGCGACCACATTTAGTCTGGCCTTTGCCAGTCTGCTTTCCTTGTTTTCAATAGTGCTTTTCATCACCTGCTGGGATTCTGTCTTTCTGGAACTCTAGGGAGGGCTTAATCCTTTCCTTCAAGATTTAAGCAACCAGGCTCTTCTTCTAAGGCAGTGGCTGCAGCAGACAGTTTTTGAACTTAAAAGGGCAAAAACTGTGGGTCAAATATCCATGATGAATCACTACAGTCTTTGAAAATGAGACATCAGTGGGAGCTTTTGATTTTGGCAAATTTGTAAAATGAGGCTTTTTTTTTCATTAGTAACCCAGCTGTTACCCTTAATCTAACTGCTCTGGGATTTTCTGCGCAGCAGTCCCTGCTACCTGAGAACCTGGATTGAGGTTTTTATAGCAAAAACTCTTCCAAGGGCCTATGCCATGAGACAATCTTGCAATTGCAATTAGTGTAACAGCAGAATTTCTACTGAGCATGCTTTTACACTGGGTTGAGGGTATCTTCACTGTATTGCCTTAATTCAGTTTCCCAGTGACAATCAGTCAGGCAGGTTTCTTTGTTTTAAAATATGTATCTGAATTTGTTTAGGGAGTGTCCAGCTACTTTAATAGTACCTTCAGCAGCTTTTAAAACCAGATAAACATTTCTGTACGATGACAATTTATGGCAATGTAATAATCATTTAAGAACCTACAACTCCCACCCCTACAACAAGCAGCCAGTAAGAAGATGGTGAGATATCCTATGGAGATTGTTACTGGCATGTATTTGTAATCAGGTGGAATCCATTTTATTGCCAGACCTCTGTTTAGCAGTAGCATGTAAAATCAAAAGAATACAGATGTGGCTGTCGAAGGTGTCCCAGTGGAAGATGAGTAGTGGGATGGGTGCTTGATGCAATGGACATGCGAAAATCCACAACAACTAATTTGAACTAGATCTGAGTAGCCTTTTCCCCTACACTGTGGCAGGATTAATGACAACAGCAATAAGCCAAACAGTTCCTTGTTCTTTTTATTATTAGTGGTAACAATAAGAAGAAATAATTATATGTGGGACACATGGACTAGAGAGTATGTGTGTATACACAAACATATATACACAGGTTGAGGTGACAGATTACTTAGCAAATCTATGGCAAACATAGGCCAGTGTCCAGAAGCCTTGGTCTGTGAGTCCTCCTGAGAGAATACTCTGTTCTGAATCATTAGCAAGGCCTTTTGCTTCAGCAGGGTTTGTCAGCTCTCTCAGCTGATACTCCATGTCAGGTCTTGATCATCTGTTTGTGATAACAGGGGCGGAAACACCAGAAAGAACAGATGAACTCCTCAGAAGGAAGCTTTCTATTTCTGTATAAATATCCTTTGCAATAAAGTGAAAAGAAGAGAAAATACAGCAAATCTGTTATACAGGATCAGCAAAACTGTTGCTAAATAGAATGTTTTTATGAGCAGCCAGCAGATTGCTGAGACTCAGATATTAGCCTAGTGACCGTATAACAAGTTACAGTCCTAATATAAGACACAGTTCAGTTTCACCATTTTGTGCTTGTTTTAATGGCAAATAAAGACCTTCTGTTTTTCAGGTGGCTTGTTGGTTTGGTTTTTTTTTTTTTCAGTGAAGAATCATATTCCCTTTTTCTGGCATCCAGCAAACTGCAACTGAAGTCAAAGATAGAGGGCTTCACAAAGACCTCATTATCTTCTTCTGATTTATTAGTGTGATTTTGCCTTCTCTCCATACAGATAAGTCCCTTAAATCTTTTTGCAGGCTTTTGTATTTAGACTCCTCCAGGGCAACAGCTTAGTGAACATAACATGTAGCTAACCTAAATTTTACAATAAATACCCTTTCAGGATTTTTTTCTTTTGTACCCAGTGTAATTTTTGGGCTCTGTGTGTGTGTGTAATAGTCTTAACTAATCAATTAAAAAAGTGATGGTTATGCCTGAGGTCCAATAAATTTTCTACTGTCCAATTCATGTCAAAGCAAGTCAAAAAACTTCCACGGGGCCTAGCAGAATTGGATCAGGCTCCACACGTTTAACAAAACTCATATGGCTTACAGGGCAGAGAGTAAAGTTACAGTTTGCATTTGCTTACAAAGCCGGGGGAGGAAAGCATACCCTCAGCAGCTACTAAATGGAGTTATGCCTGAATTGTTTCTGGTTTGAACTGTCAAGGGAGAACACAGCACACTGGCTACATGTGGATCCATTCATTGTCTGCAGTAATCAAGAAAGAGAGGATTTTACCCTTTCAGACAACTAAGTTCCTCTCCAGGCAGCTAAAGGAGATAAAACAAGATCAGGAAAAGAGACATTTTTCATTATCTTCCCACTAACCTTTATTCTTTGTAGCCCTAATTTTAGGAGAACAGCTCTTTCTGATGAAGGGTCTATGCACCAGTGCTATCATCTGAGACATGCTCATGTTGAGCAGAGCTTTTACTGTGCTGTGGCTTATCTTCTATTTTAAAATGCTCTGGACTAATGGCATTTGTAGCAAACTAAAGCATGCTGCAGAATCCTGCCTACAGTGAGTAAGTACAGGGTGTCTCAGACCGTGGGGGTCTGAGGTGTCTTGTATTTATGTATATATTGCATGCCCTGCCCACGTATATAATTTAATGTTAATAGAAATATCTCTTAGCACAGTAAAGATGGGTTGCCCTGACTAAGTTTTGGGGTTCAGCTTGCTGTTTTCACTTACGAGACTCCTAAATGTAAAACATTCAGCTAAGTTTTTCAAGTTCATGATCTAGAAGTCCAGGAAAAGATGTGCAGTAGATGGTTGGTTTTTTTGTGATTCCCACACTCTGGTTACACCTCAAAAAGCATTGACGTTTGAACAGTTGGAGAGCATCCATCTTCTCTTGCAAGGCTGCATTTCATCTGTAACATCTGGTGTAAATAAGTAAATTCCTTTTAGATGCTGAATTCTTGTTCTTTTGAAATACTTTGCAAATTTTCCAAGGTTGAATTTTTTTTCCTTGCTTGTGGCTTATGTTTGACTGCAGTTAATGAATACTGTGTGTTTGGGATAGAAATCCCCTCCTGTTTTACCTGAATGGAAATTACTCCTATGTGTGTGCCTTTTCAGCATTAGGTAATTTATAACTAAACAGCAGATTTCCATAAAGCATCCTATTAACACTTTTCCTATTTTCCTTTTAATAACAAAACCCTGAAGAACACCTACAAATGTATTTAAATGGCTTTCAGTGTTTAGATGAGTGGATGAGAGTTGCCAGCAAAGTTATTGCAGCACAGCTACAATCTCTTTCAGCCATTGCAACACCAGCAGGTCAAATTGTTTCAGAAACCAGCTTGGTTACTGCTGAGACAAGAGTGTGTTTAAACTTATTTTTCAACACAGGTTTGAAAAATCATGGGCTCTAGTAGGGCGGCCTCCTTAGTTGAGAGGTCTACTGAGATTTACAGCTGAGGTCCTACTCCATGGTCCATGAGGTCTGAAGAAATCTTACTGTTTGTGGGGGCTGTCTGATAAAGAGCTCTGATCATCTCATCGTTTGCCCTGCTCCCTCCTGAGCCCCAGGTACTGGCTACCCTGCAACCATCTGGGGCAGTTCTCTGATGTATGCTCATGGGCTTTACTGCCTTGTTTGTTCAGTGGAACAGAGAACTCCATGAGACATAAAGAAATATTTGCATTCTGTTAGCAGTTTGCTACACTAGGAAAATTTAGGGAGAAGGCATTGGGACGCATTCTCAGCAAGTGAAAACTGGCAAGGCTTAGATGAAGGGAAATGTGTTTTGCTCTGCAGCAGCTGAGGGTTTGCTGCTGTATGTCCAATATGATATTGAACATTAAATAAAATCTCAGAGTAAAAGTGAGGGCAAGTTTGTAGGGAGAGCTGTCATCTTACCTCTCTCTGTTACTAGTGATAGATTTGGGGAAAATGGATGAACTTTTAGGTCACACTGAGAGAAGTGTTTTTGTGCTTGAAAACTTACCTATTGTCCAGTTGCTACAATGAGTCCAATAAAAGACACTACTTCTCCTTTAGAGAATTCACTTCCTTTTTATATGCTGAAGCAAGTAAAGCAGTCTTTGCTTTAGAGAAACTACATTGAGCACCAAAGATGAATTATTGCTTATGCATCTCCCTCTTCCACTTTGGATGTGGGAACAAACTCCCAGGCAATATTATCCCTAAATTAAAAGAAATGTAAATTGACAAGTGCAAATCAGGACTGTATAATTTAATGCTTATTGGACGCTATGCTTTTTACATGAATTTGTATGAAAACAGGTTTGGGAGCCTCAGTTCAGATTTATAATTGAGAATGAATTGCAAGTGATACTTGCTCAGTTAGACAGAAATCATATTCATGGTTATCTGACAAAGGTTGTTTGGCTTGGTTAATTGTAGTATGTAGAGTAAATTACTGACTGCACAGTGCACAGAAATAGTCAGCATTTGGACTCATAATCAATGTTTCTACTGCTGTTGTTAGTTTGATCCGATCCTCTGAGATGCTGAGCACGTGCAGTCAATGGTGATCGGGTGCACAGCAGACAGAAGTACACCATATTAATAGGCTGAGGATTGTATGTTGGTTTTGCCTCAGTGTTATTGAGAACAGCTTTCACCTGTTTTGGCAACTTCTTAGCTCTCAGATGCATCAGGTGGTGCTGAATGGTAGTGATGAGTCAGGATTCTTCTGCCTCCGACAATAATATCTGCGCAAACCTGGATAAAATGAAAAAGTACCAGCTACAGATGTGCTGAAAGTGATATTTTTAAAGTAAAAGAGACAATTAAAGTCCTTTTGGATTATGTAGTTTCCTTAGCCACTTTGAAACTTTCTAATAGACTTTTAAAAATCCATTTGTTTCTGTTGCCTTTTTGGCTTTTAACTTGTCTTTCCAATTATCGCTAAGGTCTGTAGATCTGTATCTTACAGCCTGAGGATGAAACTGCAGCCTTCAGCTGCATATCAGGTACTCCTACCTGAAACCCGAACTGAGGATCTCTCTTTCCAGTTAATTCAATTTTTTTTATTATGAAGACAGTGGGCACAAATTTGAACTTAGAAGACTTAGCTGATTTTCAAGATGATTTCCTTTACCTAATGGGCTCTCAGCAGCATCATGATATTTCCTGTTATTTTTTAGAAGGCTATCTGTGGTAAATAGTTATTGCTTTCAAAAACGACCATGCATTTTAAAGTAAATAACCTTGTCTGGTGGGTTGGCCCCAGCCAGCAGCCAAGCACCCACACAGCCGCTCGCTCGCTCCCCTTTGTATCGCCGCAGGTTACTCTCAGACTGAGGTGATGGGTGGCTCAGGATGTTGAGGGCAGGACATCGTGGTTTCTTTCTGCCGCTCCTTGTTTCTTAATCTTTTCTTTCTCTGTTCCTTCCTTCTTACTCATTTCCCCCGCTCCGGTGTGGGTTGTCCCTGGGCTGAAGTCCCTTCGAGGGTGTCAGTATCTCCATCATGGAGCACCTCCTGCTGCTCTGGCCTTGGAGGTCCTTTTTTTTTTTTCTTGGCATTTACTGCCCTTCCTTACACACACTTTCCCTGAGGCACCACCACCTTGGCTGCTGGGCTCAGCTGTGCCCTGTGGTGGAGCGGTCGGAGCCGGCTGGAACCGTCTGTGTCCGGCACGGGGCAGCTCCGGCCTCCCCTCACAGAGGCCGCCCTGCAGCCCCCGCTGCCAGCACCTTGCTGTTTATACCCAGCGCTTCTCCCTAGCTTTCTGGTTTTTAGATCCCGATTATTGACTTCCAAGGTCTCTTCTACAGAAATACTTATCTATACAGGAATGTGTACTAACTAAACTTGTCACCCCAGTAGGGGACATTAGTTTAGTCATAACTCGTATCCTGTTATTTAGACTCTGTTTAGGACTTCTAGACCTACCTTCCCGTTGAGAGATCAAAAGCAGTTGTTATCTTTCTTAATACTTCTGGAGTATAAATTGCTTCAAAAGTGGCAAGAAGTGGAGGTCAAAAGGACCCGAGTTCAGCTCTCACTTTGCCTTGCTCAGTAGAGGGACATCTGCTCCCATCTCTTCTCCAAGCCCCTGGTAAGACTCGTCTGCAGTTTGCGAGGCAGTGAAGACCAGGGTTGAGGCAGGGCAGAACTGCTGTCCTTCAGCACGGTTGGTAAGTGCCAGAGTTTGGTTTATATACTGTGTTTTCAGCAGCTGGGGGAATAGATTTGAAAGGGCTATAGCTGCAAACCAAAATTAAGACCAACATTTTCAAGCATGGCCCTTGCATGACCATGTCCTTACAACAGCTTTTCAGAAGTGTTCCACATTTAATGCTCTCCAAAGGGAGCAGTGCTTATTAAATGAAACCACTCTTTTTTAGCAGTCTTGTTCTGCAGCAGAAGGTGCAGGTTTTGTGCCTGGATTTGTAAATGCTGGAGTATAGGTTTATCAGCACTAAATTCTGTAAGGCTTTCCCATAGAAGTTAGAGCCAGAGAAGGGTCCCAGCCAAGACTCCTTGGTTCAAATGTCTTTACACTGAGGAGTTTAAATCCAGATATCTACTAGATTTGTAGCAGCAATAAATCTAAAAACTTGTAATAGCACTTGATTCTTTCAAAACCAAAGTTTAGTTAGGACTAAACCACAGGATAATAAGATATCACTAGAACTTATATGAAGGTGGGAAGCAAAGGAAAAGAGTAAGTGAACTGCAGACTTTTCTGCAGGATTGCTATGACAGGCTTAAGCCGGTGTTAAGAATACAAGAATGTAAAACCAACTCAGGGATCCTATTACTACCTGAAATTCAAATTAACTTAATGCAATAGTAAACATTACTTTAGAAAATTAACTTGTCAAATGAAACAATTTGTAAAAACTTCCTTCAGCACTCAGGTTACTGCAGTGGAAGTTCCTTTCCCAGATAAGTTTTGTTTGGTTCACAGTAAATATGAACGTTAATCAGCACGCTAAAGCATAGCTGCTTAGATTTGGTTTTACTTTGTACTTGAACCTTTTCATGAAATGGGGAAAGAGGGAGCAGGAGGGATCTCTAAGTAAGGAATTTGAAGGTCATTCTAACACAAAATCTGCATGGTCTTGCATCACCTACAGCATCTGAGTATCTTCCAGAACTTGTAGTTGTTTTTTTATTTTAACTAATTTCCCACATTGTATGAGATATATGCCTTTGTGTGCTTTCAGGTCTTCTTTTATATCCTTCTATTTTACTGTGACTGTGCAGTAAATATAAGTCCACTAGAAGTTACCTTTAGATGTGAAACATCAGCTAAGAGACTGGTTTCCTGTCCAAGGTGGAAGTCATGTCCTCTGGCCCCGGCAACTGTTTTCTGCCGAGCTGAAAATGCCACGTCACATCACAGCAAAGGTGACAATAGCAATCCTGGTTTTGGACACATAGGTAATTTCTTGATCAGGTAACTTAAGCCAATCTCTTGAAGTGCTTTGCATATTAGGACCTGAATTTAAACTTAACTTTGATTCCTGTTATGGAGCTGTTGTGGAGAGAAGAGTCCTGGGAAATTACATCCATACTGACCTGAGCTTTCCAGGTGACCTGGTTCATTTCTGCTCTCAATCTTTCAAAAGCTGTTTCTTCAGTAAGCTAACAAAAACTGTTTCTGGAGGTATTCTGGACATACACTACTAGAATTTAATCCAAACTAATATATGCACATTAATGGTGGATACTCTTTATCTGAAGTTCTGCATACTGCTTTCTAATGACTTCAGTTTGACATCTGAGAATGAAGCATACCGGGAAGTTTTTGTTTTCCCCATTGTCACGTAATGGATGGCAGGTGAGCTTTCAATGTAGTATATATTACTTGTGAGGAAACCCTATATTTAAAGATAATGGCTCAGTAGGGAAAAGATATTTCTGATGTTCCTTTTCTGAAAAAGCTGGTGTATCACTTTATCTTATAAATCTTATTTTTAAACTATATCTGTGCACTATACACTATATAAACAATCCTCAGCATCGCCATGCTCCAGATACTGCTCATTCTTCCTGTATCCCACTGTGAACATTATATTTTAGGAAGGCTCAGAAAAACAGTATTTTTCTTTTTCTGCTTGTCCTGTAATATATTTGTGTAACTGCTCCTGACTTTTTTGCAAATGTGGTTGGAACGATGATCCTCCTCTTCTTTCACCTACCCTACCAAAAGATTACTACCCAAAGCCACAAGAACTCACCAAGTGTCCTTGATTCTCAACTCAGTCATTCAAAACACAGCTGTACGCAGTTTGTCTAGCAACGTCACCAAATTCATTTGGTACCATAATCACAGCTTTTATGACTGTCCTTGAAAACTACAGGCCTCTTCCTATCAGTTTTATACCCTTTTGAAAGAAAAGAGCTGCCACCTGAGAAAGTTTTCATCCACATGAATGTATCTGCACCTAAGAGAGCACTACCCTTATTTTTTCTTGTGCAACAGGCCAACATGTGCTACAACTTCTGAGAAGCCAGTATCATCCGAGGCTTCACTAGCCAGATGCATCTGCAATCTCAGAGTCAAATTTCCCACTTGGGAAAATGGGTAAAGGTTTGTTTAAATCAGTAGAGAAACACCTAATTGCACCATCTGATTATCTGATTCTGAGGATCTGGCAGAATCAGCATCTCACTTCTCTTAAACTCTAGTTGTATGACTTAGTCACATATCTAGCCTTCCTTCCCTTTGATAGTTAATCTTTTCCATTAAAGACAAATGCAGGTCATTTATTTCAGCAATTTTATTTTATCCATTTTTTTTTCTGGTATTAGTTCCAGCAAAAATGCAAGAGAGACATTTATAAGTGGGTCCTTAAAAAACTGGCACTGCATCAGCCAAATTAAGTGCACAAGCAAATGCGACATCCATAAATGACCTCTAAATGACGTCTCATAGCAAGAAACTGAACTATAGTCCTTGATAAATCCAAGTTTTGGTCATTCATTGTTTTAGAAATAATAAATGGAGTAAAAATGAGAGAGAATGAAAGGTTTAACAACATTTCTCCTGACAATTGAAACAAAACCTCACAGAACCTGGAGAAATAACATGCCTCGCCCTGAAAAGGGAAACAGGAGACTATCCAAATGCAGACATTTTTCAATAAACTGTGGCATTACTATTCATCATCTGAAAGGAATAATCCGGTACTTGCTCTTTCGGCATGTATTTTTCTTGGCGTGCTGTGTTTATCGGTATCAGGAGTTTTCACAGAGGTATGTATGTGCAAAACCTGCACTGTAGGATGTTGTTCCTTCTGGAGCAGACCATTAATATCCTTAATGTAGGTGAATGAACTGATTATGGAGGAAGTTCAGCAGAACTTCTTGTTGAAGATGCTGTTCCTTTATAAGTATGCTGTTCTTTTATAAGTATGGGTGCTGTAGTCAACTCTCTGATAAGGGGGATAAGTAGACTTGATTTTATTTAACTTGCAGCTGAAAGACAATTAATATTCCTTTTTTTTTAAATCCCCCTGATGCTTTTTTTCACTGCAGTAGCTGAACATGGTAGAAATAATAGTCAATTAATCTTCATAAAAATTCCGTGAAGTGGGCAATTGGAATGCTTAGCTTTAGGCAAGAGAGCAAAAAAATTGAAAACTTAAGTGTCATGCTCTAAATCACAAACACTGAAGCAAAATCTGAAATCAAGACCTAATCTGGGTTAATTGACCGCACTGAGACCCCACTACCCTCTCTTATAGAGGAGAAATAAAAAAGGCTTGCAAACTTGCTGGGTATTCAAAATGAGTTGGGCCCCAAGTTCACATCCCAAAAATGTGCAGGTTTGAGTCTTCTGCCTTGCAATGTGAAGAAAGAATGAACTGGTAACTGTAGGAACAGAAATTATTTCAGTGTAGGTCTATCTGTTGCTCTGCTGGACTATAACAGGCAATTACTTTTCTGTGATCAGCGTTTCAGTGCCCTACTGACAAGAAAAAGCATACACAAGTAGTGAAGGTTATTGCAAGTACAAATGAGCAACTGCAGAGAGATTATTCATTACACCCTGCCACAGCTCAGTCACAGAATTAATTCATTTCATATGCTGAGCAAAGGTTTTGAGTTTTGTTCCAAAGAATCACGCTAGTGACTACCGACATGGGGAATAACTGCTGCCTCTGTGGGAGCGAACACTGTTTGAACAAAAAGCTAAGTTCAGACTGATGGGTTTTTGCCATTTTTGATTCAGTTCATTAGCAAGGTAGCTAGGTGAGGGAATCCCGTATGCCTGGGGCTGTGCAATGTCACTTTGCTTGTATCTTCTAGCTATCAAAACTTAAAAAAGAAAGAGACAATGGCTTTATTTCAGTATTATGTGCAGTGCTATTTAGCCTAGAGAGCTTCTCTGGTATTGACATCCTGGGTTAAGATTTTCATCAAGACATATTGTAAGTTATTACCATAATGTCCATGGGCTTTGAAATACTCAAAGGATTTGTAATGGAAATATATTGATATCAAAGCTTTTTTCAAGCCTAATTTCCACGAGAATCAGGTATAGCTGGCTGTACATTATAAAAACAGCAGAAGAATATTATATTGTTGCGAAAAGTAGCAAACAGTTTTACAGGTTTTTTGAATCAAATCTTTTCCTTACATCCACACATGACCAAATTAGCCTGTAAAATTAATTTTAAAATACTATTACAAGGATAATTCCTATTGGACAAAGAGCATATCAGAGTGAGAGAAATGGAAACTGGGAAAATAACTGGAGAGCAATCAGACTAGAAAACTTTTGCAGCATCTTCTGTGGGTATCCAGTGAAATCCCCTGGCAGTCATGGACCCATTATTATACTTACAAATTCACTTTCTTGGACTTCTTGAATCTGCTTTAGGTCAGAGTTTAACTGTGCTGAGGACAAACTTCAACATGTTTCCTGGGAAAAGAACTCAAAGGTGGAGAGAAAATCTCCTTATATTTGTAGATGGTTGGAAGGAGCTGTCTCTTTGCAACCTTCTGTGTGAGTGGCCTTTAGAGAACACCTTGTTTCTGTGACGTGGAGCTCTGGATTAGTTGTCAGGATGCTGTGCAGGGTGCATATAGAGTAACTCACCTTGGGAAGAGCTTTGGATGCAGAGTCCCTGTTGTGGTCCACAAAGGAAAAGTGTCCCACGCTTAAAGCACAAAGGTTGGCTTGGTGTATGCAGGAAGAGAGGTTATTCTGTGGCTTCCGACAACAAGGGGTTCATCATGCCCTGCAATGACATTAGAAAATGTGGTGTTTTGGAGAGTGGATGAGCTCATTCTATAAAATTCGAGGCAGATCTGTGGAGAGAGGAGATAAAAATGGAGAAATTGTAGCTCTGTGACAAATGTTCTCCTGACAGAGCCAGGATTTCACCTGGCACACTGAGACCTGTTTCATCCAACAGGGCCATGGAAGGCATCTCTCACGCTGACAAGAGAAATTGCCTTCTATAGTATATCTTCCCTCTGTGTGGTGGCCTATAAGATATTCTATGTCTCAAACTGCATCACATGGAGGACTGCAACTTACAAAGCCTCTACTGGATTACTGTAAATACATGCAACATGCAAACTAGGAAAGGAATGTAACAAGAGAAACAAAATAGTTACAACGTTTGAGGAGTATGGACACTGAAAGCAACTAATTGAAAACTGACAGGAGCTAATACAGTCATGAAAAAAAGAAAAAAACAAGCAAATTAAATGGAAACATCAGAGCAAAAAAGGAAAAGATTTCAGAAGAAACCTACAGGAATAGATAAATATATCAGAAGGACACTTAATGCTTTTTGTTAGAAATAAATGTGTTCTGGAGTAAAGCTATGAGCTAGTGATGCTTTTAATTTTTTCTAAGGCATTTGAAAATTGTCTGATGTCACCTATGAGAAGCAGCACCCATGTTTTTTTCCATATTTCCCGCAGACCAGACAAGAGAAACAGTGATCTCTTCTGGAGATGCTACCTAATGCTTATCCTGACTAGATTCAAAACAAGCCATCCTAGCTTAAAGGAAGGGACTGTTCATTACTGGAAATTTTAAGTGGCCACACACGTACCCATCTGATGGGGGGAGATAAGTGTGCCTTGTGCTTCTGTATGATGCATGGCTAAGAGCGATCCTTCGTGTCATAGCAAGCAAACTTTTCTGCTGTGATTGCTATGGTGATCTGGCATTTTAATAGCAATTGAAGGAGTAACTGGCTCAAGACCCATGCCTGGGAATACAAACAGGCAAGTACCCATCATGATAGGGTGGGTTTTTTTACCCATTTTATCAATCTCTGGAGACTAAAGTCCTGAAAGTGCGGTTGGTCAAACTGGCAGACAAGGGGGCTAATGGCTTTCAGCCATGGTAGCTAGTGGGACCCAAATGAGCAGATGATGATGGTATGGTGATGGTTTCCAGCTCTGTGAAGGAAAACTCCTGCTGATTTGGAAGTTCTACTTGATGAACACCACATGTCTATACTGAACTTTCTCTTCTATTTATCTTAAATTTCCTATGAAAGCCATTTCTATGTGAAGGGATAAAGAAGCTACGTGCTTAAAAACAAAATCAAACTGCAGTGCTTAGAGGTATGTTTATTCAACTGTGAAGTCCACTGTTGAAATAGGGATTGACAGACGTTAGCTATATTTTATCACTACTCTCATGAATGCCAGAACTGGAAATGCTCAGAAGCAGCTGATGCCAACAGTAATCTGAGCCATCAGCCCTCAGTTGAACATGTCCTGAGAAGATTTATTCTTGCTTTTTTTTATTATGCTTATTCCAGCCTTCCCACAGCAGATCTTAATGAAAAATATTCCAAATTTTGGTGACAATTCCAAGTAACTGACTGAGATGGAACAAAGTGCACCAAGAACTTGATTCAGGGAAGAGGGCACCTGAAATAGGATTTAGGAGTGATGTAGGTGCTTACCTCCGACACTGAGGTGTCACATCCCAAGACCTTCTCTCAGCTGCAGCCTAATGCTGGACATGCTTAAAATGTGTTGGCACCCTCGTCTTTTACTTTCTGAGCAGTCAAAGTTTGACTTCTTCTCTGTCCAGAACAACCTTCTTTGTGGTAATAGTAATCACGTAGCAACCATCCCATGCCTAAAACCTAAGAGGATGCCAAACATGAGCAGTCCTCCTTTGTCTGCCTTGCTTGAAGGTGTTAATGCAGTAAGTGATGGGAAAATGGACTTGATTTTCCAGGATGGTCTCATGCACAACATGCAGCAGCAATGGCCTTTGTCCTCATGCTGGCACCATGCCCCTTTAATGCAGCAGTCCAGTGAATGCGTTGCTCAGTCTGCTTGTGGGATATTTTGTCTGTGGAGTGTGAGAACTGCAAGGCGAAGCTATTTCAGGACAGGAGCAAGCTTACCCTCTCTTACTGAGACTATGTCACTTTGCCTAAAAATAATTGGAGACTCATTTTAGCGTGCAGGCTGTAAAATGCTCTTTAATTTCACCAGACGAGGATTGGCAAAACAGCCTATTAGCTCACATATGCCTCATGGCTTGTACAGTGCGGCTCATGGTAATGAAAATATCCAGGAGTGGTTCTTGAAGGTCAGAAGTGATTTTTCAGTTTTATGTCTCTTACTGACCTATCTCTGGCATCTTAACATGAACACACGCACACACACACTCATGTGATTAATAATCTTGAAAAATCTTGAGAAAAGCCAAAAGGCTTAAAGATTCACCACAGGTCAATGCTACGTTCAGCTGCATAGTCTGTTTATATTCTCATCACACAGTGTTCTGCCTCTGAAAAGGGAACAGACACAAAACCATCTGATTGATTAATGGGATGCAGTTACACACAGTGTCGTTATAAATATGTACAGTGAACTATTCACAAACAACATAATATCCAAGCATTTTTTGTTAAAGGAATTTACAAATAACTTCTGCTAAAACTGTTTCTTTCAAAACTTCTCTGTGAAAGATTTGCAGACAGCAAGTGCAGGTGAAATTCACTGAAATAGTGATTTATTGCAATTACTTAACTTGCTTTCAAATATACTTGTGTGCATATGTGTGTGGAGAGCACATGGGATTTTATGAAGGAATGGAGAAATAATTCAATGGTTTATTTGTTTCTATACAAACAAAATTCCTGTGCAAGTTTTGAAGGTATGGAAAAAAAGAGCAGAGCTTTTATGTTCTCCAGAAGCATCTTGAAATATCAGTCCTGATTTACCGCACCTCATAAGGACTTACAGGGGAAGTTAGAGATTTTTTTTTTCCCACCGGGGAAATGGATTGCTGTGGAGTACTACTTCAGCAGTGTGCAGGAGAGCAATGTTCACAGCAGCTGGGTGAGAGGTGCTCCTTCGGTCCGAGAGGTAAGGCTACATGCTTCTCCACCACTCTGGGCATCCTTCTGCCCTGGAGCACTAGCTTTGATTCAGAAATTATGAAAATCTGTTTCATAGCAGTGCAGAGAATGATTTTCAGAGCCATTTATAACAGCCAAAATAATTCAGTTGTGACCTCTTCATGTTCCCATAAAACTGTTTTTCCCTCGGCATCAGGAGATGAGTCAGCAGTAGTGATAACAAAAGTTAGAGAAAGACTGGAAAAAACGAGTGTCCCAAGTACTTTGGCAGTGAAAAATTAAGCTTCAAAGTGATTTCTTCATGGAACATTTTTTCTCTCTCCAGGACACCAAATTGACTGGCTATTAAAGAAAGAAGGAAAAAAGTGAGAGAGAGCGAAAAGGTCTTGGATGATATTTCTTAGTGTCTGCCAATATCTAACATGCTTTTGGAAAAGTTGCGTAACACAACCTGCCAAGAGAGTCCTGTTTGAATAGAGGTTAGTAATCCTTTCTGTTTGGTGGTATGTTTGTGGTTTTGCAGAACTGACCCACAGAGCCTCATTTTCAACTGGAGTAACAGGCTGCATTGTTTGTTAAGCCTATAAGGATCAGGAAATTGTCCTTTGAATGCAGCTTAACAGATCACGTGCCTACCCATAAATTACCATCAAGTTACCATCAGGTCTATCATTCTTCCGGTAGGACACCATGGGTGATGTGAAACCTTGAATGTCCTCTTCCTTGAAGGAGAAACTTTGCCTCCAGTGATCAAGCATACAGGTAGGAAGTCAGGGAGCTTGCAATATGAGGTGTTATGTTTAACATAATTTAAACAAGGACCATTGAAAAGATTTTTTTCTGGTTTGCAATGTTTTCAATGTAAATTCTTCTGATTTTTAAATCTGCTCTCCGTGATAAATCAAAAACGGTGTTGCCAAAATTTTTTCGCTACAGATAAGAGTAATTCAAATTTTCTAATGGGGGAAAATAACTTTTAATATTTAGCTACTTTTGTTTTCATGGCCTTTGGATAATGGTTATGAAGGAAAAGGCAAGGAAATAAAGGCAAGGAAAAGGAAAGAAAAATAAATTAACTCATTTCCTTTTCATGAAATATGTTGTAAAATAATTTCTTTGGCCCCTTGTTCATGACAATGAGAGACAAAACTGTAGAGGCAGATGTGTGAAGCAGTTTATGTCCAGGGAGCATGTGCCTCCTAAAAGGACCTCTCCAAGCATCCAAGGCTGACACCAACACTAAAAACTGCTGCCTGAGCCTGGAGCAGGCGAACTGCCTTCTGAATAACAGTTTGGCAGTGGGATGGGACGTCATCCCTTTCCTGAGGTTTGGGCCCTACCTGCCATCCAAAGCTACTGCCTTGATAACTGCGTTCATATAATGGACCCACCAGAGCCCCCTTGCACAGACATAGGTTGCGCATGGTTGTACCACACCTCTGACAAAAATCTTCTCTTGTCAGCTCAGGGCTTTTGTTGGCTGGGCTATGCGTGTTTGATGCTGGAGGACAGTGCATCTATCCTCTCAGATCCTTCTGGTGCAGAACTTTCCTATGGTGGTGCTCTGTGTAGTTGGGACAAAGGAGGCTCTGTGGCACCTAGCTGCAGAAGTGTAGCTGCCCAAGGGACTTCCTTGGGATAAACAGAGGAAAGAAGGGGCTTTGGGCATGCTTGAAGGTAGGTAGCAGCTGAACTGTGGTGTTGAGACTCTTAGGTGTCTAAATCTCTTTGTGGATTACACCCCTGTGATTTTAAGCAGAACACTCCAGAAATATCCCTGCCTGTGTCCCTCATGGCTGGCTGCTCAATAGATAGCTTGTGTGCTTGGGGTATTAGAAAAGTGTAACAACGCACTGGTGAGGCAAGCTGTGTGCTGCTATCTTTCCAGACTATGCCAGAATACACACCCAGAGGCGAGCAGAATCTACCTGAGGGTGTCATCCTTGTTTTGGAATTGGCTGTCTCTGAGGGTGCAAAATTGCCTATTTTAAACAGTCTGCAGAAAAGGTTTGTTCCTGTGACTCTAAAATGATGTTTATTGTAGTAATGAGTCTAAAAGAAGAAATGTGTTTCATAAGGCGTTTCCCAGGAACTTTGCTCTCAATACTTGCTACTTGAAACTAGTAAGTGGAAAAAAAAAAAAAAGACCGTTGCTATCTTGTTTTATTGTTCTGTCTGGCACTGTCTTGTGCGTACTGTTTGAGAATCTGACTCTGCACACCAGTAAAATCTTTGCCTTGATCCACTTCTCCTCATAGTCATGAAGATGCCTATCAAATTAGCTGGGATTTGGATGAAACCCACTGAGAGGTCTATAACATTCCAGCTTCCTTCAACCTAGAGCTGTGAGAAACATTCACCACAAAACCTAAAACTTTTCAAGGGAGCTTAGGCTGAATATCAGATGCAGGGAGGGATTTACTGTTGGGTGGAAATCATGTAAAACTCTACTTTTGACATACTTTTGACCTGAAACCTGACAATGCTTAGATATTTTGACTGAAGTTACTTTGAGGCTACAAAGCCAAAAGTTAAAGAAAAACTCAGAAACTGCAAAGGTGGCACAAAGAGCTCGAACTTAACACAAGCCTGCTTCAGCTTTCATGCTGGATTGAGCTAGGTGCTGCTTAGCTTCTCTGCTTCCAAGTAAACAACAGGCATATTATTAAAGCATTGCAATCTATTGCAAGCATGAACACAAACTTGTATACTGTCAAGCCTGAAAATAATCAAGTCAGTTTTGTATTCTCAAAAAAAGTCATGAAATATGGGGATAGGAGTGTTACTGGTGATTTTCCCCAAGATTTGCTCAAAGGCATTGTTTAGAATCCCAGCCGAGATAGATCTTTCCTGGATATCTAACCCTAGTTGTTCATTGCTTGGTGTTGCCTTATCACTGTCAGGCCATCTCAAACTTTGATGATGATGAACAGCAACTTGGAAATAATCTTGTGCAGTGTATTTGTGTTGTTTCTTGTTTTAAAAATAAATTATTTTTTTCTCATCTCATATTGCGTTAGGAATGACTACAAAAGATCAACTCTCAGCAGCAAGTAGAAATAACAGCAGGATTTGCTTAGTTATTTTTCCCAGACCAAATTTAGTGGAAAACCACTATCAGATGGAGAAGAGGCTGTGTTGCATTTGCAGGTGAAAATATTCTTGGGAGAAAAGAGCTTTTCTCTATAAAAGTGTTACTGCAGAGGATCAGACAAACATTTCCAGCTCTCTGAATAGTTCAGGTTCTGAGAGCTGCAGTTCCAACAGCCTCCAGGAAAGGAGTCAGTCATGCACATGTATGTCAATTCTCTCACATGAATGCACAATAAAAGCAAAGAAACTTTCTGAGTTGCCGAATCCTAACTTTTTTGTCAGCATGGAATTTTCTGTCTGGAGAGAAAGAACATCTTATTCTCTCCCCTGCTGCTTCTTGCTGCTTATATTGCCTCCCTAATTGGAAGCTGCAGTATGGATGTGCAAAAAGGGATATTCTTTGAGCATACCTCAAGGGTGAGCTGTCTAACCAAGGAAACAATTTCATCCTGTCTGTTGTAAGAAGAGCCTGGCTCAACAAAACGCCTGTATCATTGCTGAGCAGAACAAAAGGAGAAAAGACTCTGACAACTGAAACTGCAATACATTAATATTAATATTTTCTGTGTGCAGCTTTTTACAGTCTGCTACAGAATTATTTGCCTTTAATTTGGATAGCTGAATAGAAGTTCTAGCATTATGCTTTTATCACTGCTTCAGATTAAACCATACTTGAATCACTGAAGAAAGAAGACATAAAATTCCAGACTAGATCTGTTGCTTGCTGCAGAGTGGGCTATGCTTTTGAACGGTTTCCGTCATACACCTTGCATTCTGCACTCATAGGTGCACAAATGGAATTAGCAGTTTTCAAAGGGACGTCTAACAAGGAATCAGCTTAGCAGTGCTCTCTGCAGGGGAACCATGAAGTGTGACCTAGCCACCTGGGTGTAGGTGGCACCTGCAGCATAAGTGCTTGTGTTAAATCATGAATGTCATGGTGCTCCTAGAAGAGTATGTCTAAACTAACAAATTGTTAAGCCTGTTTCACTGCCAGGAATGCCACAGCTGTACCAATGCCAAATTACTATTGCAAATGGGGCACAGCTTTAATAAGTATGATGGTCTTAATCCAGCAAATTTTAACGTTAGAAATATCCCAGCTAAAGCCAGTGGAGTTATTCAGGTGTTTAAAATTAAGCATATGCATATTTTGTGTATAGTATTTTGGAAGAGTATAACTGAACCAAGCTTCAGATGCCCTGTTTTCATTGCTGACATTGTTTGGAAGTTGAGAGTAATATTCATCATCAAAGACAAACAAATGGAGGATGACTCAGTCTCATCCTCACTCAGAGGGGAAGAATCCAAAGGGAATTGGATTTCCCTGTTTAGAGAAATCCACGCAAAGGGAAAGGAATTCACATTTGTCTGAAACAGTGAAACGCAATCCTGTTAAAAACTGTTTTTCTGCACTTATTCAAAATTAGGCCGGAGGTTTTTAGGTCAAACACAGCTGATTTCTCTCTCACAGAGAAAAGCTGAAGGAAAGGCTTGATATTATGATGAACTTTTGCTTCTTGAAGAAACACACAACGATTCCAGGTTCACGTGTTCCTTCTCAAATCAATGAAAAGTACTTTTCAGATACCAGCAGCACATCAACCACAACTTTCTGCTACTTAAGCCAAGAGCAGAAGATAAGTCCCTTGAAAAGTCCACAGTGAATTCAGTGCAGATAACGTAACTTTTTTATTAGCCCCCCCTATCAAAACCACTGCTGTAATACTGACAGCTTATTTTCTTTATGTGCTTGGTGTCTTAGTTCTTACTACAGATAGTGAAATATATGGAAAAACAATACACAGTGAAATGACTAAAGAAAATTGAAAGATCTCATCACATGCTCTCCTGGGTAAATGCAAGTTGAAAGGTTCAAGTACTGAGTTCATCAGAATGCCTCAGAAATATCCTTCATTACTTTTTATTAACTAAATATCTCACCTTCCCTGGTTAAAGCCCTGTTCATTTTGTTGAGTAAATGCATGAACAAAGCTTGATGCATGGCGACAAATTAGCCATAAAGGACCTCATATGTAGCAAAGGGCCACTAATCTGGCATAGTTTGAGCTTCATTTTCAGTGCAGTGAGTAGGAGAAGTTAGCTGTAATTAATATCAAAGACCTTCTGATCATTGTCAAATAACTATTAGAAGGTGCACGGCTCTGAACTGTTCTCGTGATACTGAAACACCACCTTTTCTAAGATGTGCCAGCGGTAAATTTTTATACCTGTGTGATGGGATGCACTGAGCCCCTCCTGTGTTATTCAGAGAGTTTCCCTGAGCAGAGAAAGTAGCACCGCTGTTAGTTCTCAGCACAAGGATTGCCATGGGGTTTCACCAGGAGGGAAACGTAGTGGGGCTCAGCAGGATTGAGGGACTAAATACTGAAGGGATTAAGAGAAGTGTGTTTGGGGAGTGGGGATGATCCCCATGAACTTCTGGCCAGCAAGGGAGAGGGAAGGAGGGTAATACTCTGAAAGACAACTTTTGAGTCACGTTTCTGAACTGCACAGCTGTGTGTAGCTTGTGGAAGGATAAGATTGAACTGCAGAAAACTTATGTGTGAAACAAGTCCCGACCCAGGGTGCTGGAGAGTTGAGCGCTTCAGTCATGTAAACCTTCATGGTGAGCTCCTATTTTCAGTACAAAAATTGACTCAGAGACATTCATCATAAACAGCACATAGAGAAAGGGTATTCAAAGAAAAGTTAAGCAATGCAATATTCAAACCGAATCTAAGCAAAACATGCTTCAGTTAAATAACATATTTGAAATATATTAGACCCTTATTCGTGATTTTCCTCAGGGTAGTATTAGTGCAATAACAAAACAGATGAGGCTGAGTGCTTGATTTAAAAAGGTTGGGCCTTCAAGGCCTGATTTACTGGCCAGCGAGGCTCTTGCAGGCTGGTCTTCCCAGGAGCAATGGTTCCCGGGTTTGGAACGCCGAGGCGAGAGCCTTGGAGCGCAAAGCAGTCCAACTGCGGCTGAACATAAGGTCACAACCAGGAACATCTGAGATGAATAAATCTTTATTGGGCAGGGCTGCAAAACATTAGGTAATGAGGCCAGTGACAAAAAAGACCTTTTTCTGAATCATACTCCAGAACGCTCACCAGAACAGGAGTTCAGGCCTCTAGCAAGGAGCAAAACTCAAATTTCTGATGCTGATAGGAAAAAAGGAAGGAAAAATCAAGCAAGTGGTTTCTTCTGCTTGTGTAAGTGTATGCATCGTACACTTCTGCAGTGTTTCAGTCCGTAAGAGCTTGGCAGTTTCCATAGTTCAGGCTGGATGCACAGTGCTAACACAGTCTTTTGCAGTTCTTTTCCAGCTTCCATCGCCATATCTGTCTTCTGCCCTCTTCTCACCTTCTTTCTCACCTACAAATAGAGAAATTAAGCTGAGAAAAACCAGAAAAACAAAACCCCCCAAACCTTCCATTTCTGGGGAAATGTTTCAGTACTTGTTTCCACCCTGAACTGGGGTGGAGAGTTGAAATATCTCTTCTCCCTCTACCCATGGGAAAAAAGTTGTGAAAACTCTTTGCTCAGAATAAATGAAACACCTTGTTGTGAATTATTTTGGAATTAATTTTTCTCTTGAATTGGATTGTGCCCAGGGGAAATGATCACACAGCTGGGGGGCTTGCTGAGTGAAACCTGAGCTGTCCATCTATTCAGGTCAGAAATCCAAGAGCCTGTGGGCTAGAAGTTTGGGGTCCTTCTTCAATTCATTTATTGAGACATACACCATGAGCTATTTCCTCCCAGGAGGGCGAGGACTGATCTCCTGTGAAGGAGGACAGCTGCTAAGAGGTGTTGAGACCTTGAAGAAAAGGCAAGGAAGTCAGAGTGAATCAATCCTGCAGACTGGAACCAGACCTTAGGTCCCCAGTTGATCCATTTTAATGATCTGTATTGTGACTACTGCTCTGTCCAGGATAGGGACGCATCCAGAAGGACTCTAGCTGCTCTGCTGAGAGGCCTGTGGCCACCTGTGGGATGCTTTGGCTCCTGCTTGGTCCTGCTCATGTCTGTTCCTGGGCCACCTTGTTCCAGAGGTCTGCCCTGTATCTGAGCAATCCTCCCTCTCTACTTCAAGTGTGGCCTCTTCTGCTCTGGGCATGCAGCACTTCTTATCCCAGAAATGCTCTGGATTCGATCATAAACTTTTCAGGCCAGGACTGACTGGTCTCTTTTTTCCTCTCTTTTCCAAACATTGCCGTGAAGGAAGTGCAGTACAATACGGACAAGCAAAAAACCAAGAGACAATGGACCTGTACAGGGTGTGCAAAACTCATAAATAAACTGTTACTGAGAAAACCACATTTCAAAGAGGAATCTAAAGGGGAAGAAAGCAGGTATTCAGCCAACCACAGCTAAGGCATTCTTCCAGTCTAGTGGGCTGTCTAATGCTCTGTTGTCAGAGAGGAAGGGATGTGAAACAGGTACTAACATATTTTTCTGCACCTGTTGCTGCAAGGAGAATAAGTTGTGCATTAAAATGAGATTCTTTTAATAAAACTGAATGTTGCTGAAATTGAGATGGTGCAGTTTGCGTGGAGTGGAATTGCACTTCAGATATGAAGTAAGTTCTGCTCTTCCTTTTTCTATTTCTACTTACTGTGCCTGTGAGATGTCATCTGGTGGATTCAGTTGTGTCTGTAATGCTTCAAAAGGCTTTAAAAACTAGTATTGTGAAAAGGGACTGTAAAGTACAGAACTGTGTGTGAAGAGACATGTAATGATCTCTGAATTTACATCAGACACTGGAACAAAGGAGCATGAACTTAAAAAGAATGTAGCAAAACCAAAGGAAATCTCTTTCTGATAAAGCACAGAAATTAGTTACGGGAAGATCTCTTATGTCTGCTCCCCACTGCTAAGGCTGTGCTGCCTTTGACAGGAAATGTCCAGCCTTGTCTTAACTGCTTTGGGCAGTGATGCTTCTGTTCTCTCTAGGAAACTGTTCTAGCTTTAAGAAGCCTAAAAAATTTATCATCACAAAATGAGCTGAAACATCTGAAATGCTTTGTAGCTAGACATAAACAATTTGCAGTAATTTCAATCCTGCAAATTTTGCAGTTAATTTTGCATAGTTCAAGTGTCCACACGGACAGAGTTTTGCTCAATAGTTCACATTTTGTCTTTGAACACAATCCCACCATACACTGATCTCTTCTGAGTAGCCTTTCTCATTTGCTTTCTGCACTTCAGATGCAGGGAGAGGGTGTGCCTGGAATCGATTCACCTGTACAAATAATGCTGCTGCTTTCCTCTGATCTGGGTTTTCCTGAGGTAATTAGTGGGTGTTAGACCAAGGTGCTCCACAAAAATCTCTCTTCTCTCTCATGCTGTCCTACCATGTGTGGAATCAATTTTCTGACTCAAAGCCAGCATCCTCATCTTGTATATTGCCCCCCCGAAGATTCACCATTTGTATCATGTGTCAGGAAAACGAGCTGTCATGTTATTTAGTGAGTAATATAGTTGTATAGTGCTTGTTTGTGTGGAAAGAGTGGAGTCAGTGCCAGAAGACTAGTGTGGAGGAAATATAGGGAAGACAGACTGCAGGCAAATGACCCTGTGTTCACCAAATACCTTCCTGTGCTGAGATGCCACTGTGCTGAAATAGATTATAATTTATGCTAATATTAAAAGCTGAAGGGGCTTATTTCCTTTGACAAAGTCAGGTTGGTTGGAGATAAACTGCATTCCAATGCATAGTTTGAGTTACTGAACGCACCCAGAACAATACAGCCTGACTACACTGCCTTCCCTGGCAGTGTTTCTTATCCTGGTTGGCTCCACCTGAAATTTCATGCACATACCCAGAAAAGTGACTGGTGCCTCTCTAGTCTTCACAGGCAGCTGCCCAAGAGCTGCCGCCATGCTAGATTGGGCTGTAGGCTGACATGATTTCATAGTGTGCACACAGCTACTTGGGCAACTGGTAAAAGTTTTGTCAGGCCAGAAATAGGAGTCCTTCCTCACTGGCTGCTGTCACTCATGACCAAAGATATTATTTCTTATGCTAGAAAGTAAGCTACTACAATTCATACCCTTTCTTCATTTTATACCCTTCAAATATTTACAGGGAAGGTGGTGATCATGCCTTTTTCACAATTTAATCCATGCTTAGTCAGACAAGTGTGTTGTATTCATCTCATAAAACCTCTCTTTTTACAGTAAGTGAGTCTCTAGCCCCTTAATCACGTGTGTTGCTCTAATCTGAAATTCCCTCTCATTTGTCTGCGGAATGGGTCTCTGCCTTATGCAGGGGGTTCCTCAGGAGCTGAGTAGGAAGGACTAGCATTCTATGTGAAAGGGAAAAGAAGAAGGGAAGAACTTTGTGGGGTGAAAAAGCTGAGTGAAAGCAACGAGCATCCATAAGGTAGAATTCACTTCTCTTCATAGACTGACCCTTTTAGTGACCACTGCAATTATCAGTCTTTTCATTTGAGGGATGAAGTGTCACTTTTTTTTAGGTTAAGGGTGGTTAGGATGTTATTTTGTGTTGTATGCAGGCTTGTTGGCAGGGTACCTTTAAATCCCCCTTGTGGACAGGGGAAAAGGGAAAAGGCTCCTGAAAACAGGCTAAGAATGATAGGTGCTTTTCAAGCCACTGTCTGATGACTACTTCTAAGGAATGTCCAAAATGTAACTAACAAAAGTACAAGTCCAAATTTGCTATACAGGGATCTGTAGCTTCATTGGATAGCTTTGAACAGATCTGCACATTGAAAAAGGTTGACCAAATACTGCTGTAGAGAATAAGGACAATAAGAACTTTTTTTTTTTTTTTTTTTTAAGGTAGAATATTGCAAGTATTGACCAGGTTTTACATGTTACTAATCTAGCAGAATAGTGCCTGCAAAATGTATTGGAGTCAAGACTGGGTGACGGGATGAATACCCCTGCACAGGGATTGCTGTCTTCTACTTAGTTGTCAAACATGAATGACATTTTACATGAAGAGCTGTCACTGTCTGAAAACATTTATGTGCCAAGAGGTAAAATTAATACTGTTGGACCTCTATCTAGCACCAATTCAGGTTGTCTGAATGACATTGATGGTTGGAAATTCAGCTTCTGAGGAAAGGATTGTGAACTGTAATGATGTTAATCCTAGACAATAAGATACGAGATACGAACTCATGTACATAACTTGAAAACTGAGATTTACTTGTAATCTGTTCTACCATTTTTAACTATGCATTATTGCCATGTAACTAGTGTTTAGATCAACCCTGAACAGAAGCACCCATTCAGTTTAATATGGTTTGTACACTTCTATTCGTGCAGCCTCACTTTTTTTTTCTATAACCAATTGTAGCAATCTGACAAGAATACCCACATACACATCTGAGCTTAATTTAGACTTAACCTTAGAGTAAAGCAAGGACCATCTAGATGAGCTGGGGAAGACTGTTCAGGCCAAAAAAAGGAGATCCACATGCAGCAGGCTGGTGCTATAAACACCTGTTTTTGAAATAACGGAGAACAGTGAAATGCATGTCTCTAACTGGATGCCTAAGCTGTTCTCCACCACTAACATTTTGTCCACTGTTGCTTGCTCTGCTAGTTAACCACTTGGACAGCTTCTGTAGCTCTCCTGCACAGTAATTTTAGTCTCTGGAATATTTTATTTTAGTTTGGTCAATATTAACTCAGCTTTCTGTAGGGTTAGCTGTAGTTCAAGGAGCAATCATGCTTGCATGTGTGATATGTCTTTTTTCTGTGCAAGATGACCTTGAATACCTTCACTGGAAATAGTCCTATACTGGCAAGCAGCAGCAAGTTCATGTCAAGTACCAACATATCAGTTAGTGGATTCACCCTGCTTTCTGTGTACCTTGGCTGGGTGTGTAATGTTCTCCTCTGACATGTAATTTACGCATTAAAATCTCCTCGGATTAAGAGAGTGAACTCGTTCTCAGGAGGAGGGAACATGCAAAAGAGATGCTGGATTTCAAAACCTGGCCAATGCATTATTACTGCTGGAATCTGGGAGGCTAACCCTTCATTCCCAGGCATGCAAAATGAGTTTGTAAAAGGCAATGAAGGCTCCCAGGGCAGGCAAGTCATGCAGGCTGGAGGAAGGAGTGAGAGAGCAGGCCTCCTCCTGGCACGCTGTAATGCATGTGGATGAGAGCAGGGGAAAGACACTCTTAGGGCAAAGAGCCTGCTTTCCTTCCGGGTGCTTCCACTGAGGTTCTGCTCCGTGGATCGCTACAGACACAAGAAATACTGGACGTCTCTCAGTCATACCCCTGATTCACCCACTAGAGGCAAAACGTTCCTATTTTAACTAGTCAGGAGCCTTTAAGCAGGCTAGTCCTGCAACCTTTTAAGTGAAATAACTATAATTGAAGGTTGAAAGGTACCTCCATCGTCAGCTAACCCACCATCCCCTTTGGATAGCTAACACCAAAATGGGCAAGACAACACACCATCTGTACAGGGACTGGGAGGCCAAGAAAATTTACCAGCAAACTCCTACAGGAGCTTGATGACAGCACAATCCCCAAAGGAAGAGTTATTAAGGTGGTAACAGAGAAATCAGATTAAAGCTGAAACAGCGCAATTTGAATACTTCTGTTCATGTTTTACTCCAATGTGTTGCATCAGTAAAATGTTAATGCAAGCTAGGGGACTAGGAGTGTAGAGCTAGAGTTTTTTGAAATGTAGGACATCTGGTTTGCAAAAAACTTAAAAACACAACCCTGTTTTCTATTTAAATAAGTCTGTTTTATTTCTTTATCTAAAAATATGTTTCCCCTGCATAGAAAGCAAAGCACAGAATCGCTCGTCTGCACAATCCGAACAAAAAGCAGCCAGTGTCTTACCATTTCCCTCCTCCTTTTAGAGGAAAGCACAGCCCTACATTCCTATCTCTGGGCGGTGCTCCATGAAGATACATGAACGATTTCTCCCTCCACCTTTCCCAAGACTTGATGTGCCTCGTGAGAGATTCTGACTCATATTGATTATAAGAAAAAACTTAAAGGTGGAAGGCGATGCACCCAGCTAAAACTAGACAAGATTCTGCATTGTAAGGTAGATGAGAGGAAGAAGTAAGTAGCTAGTGTATGCCATGCTGTGGGTGTTCCTTGACACATCTTTGCTGACTTTCTAGGGATTGATAAAACTATTAATGCCCTCTTGGGCTCTGCTATTTGAAGTTTATTCATATCCCTGAGCTTGCCCACTTCATTCTACTTGACAGAAGTATCTCTGTATGATTTCAGTTGTCAGGCTAAAATGTCTAAAACAGGTGGGTAGAAAACTAACTAGAATTTGCACCCTTGCATTCTGCTGGGGCAAATTATTTTAGAAATTTGCCTAAATTTCCGCTCCCCCTCTGCTGTTTACAGAGAAAAGGCCTGTCCGAGTCTCAGCCTTGGGACAAACCAAATCCCTTTACAATATGTTGACGCTGTTAATGATAAAGCTCTTTGCACTATTAATCGCAAACCTTCAATAACTAGCACATATCTTTTGACATAAAGCTATCTCATCAAGATATCAGATTAGCTTGGCATAGCCTTTCTTCGGTAAATAGGTTGCATTTTTTGTTTTTCTTTCACTGCGATAGCTTTCGTTCTTTATTCTAATACTCTGCAAACCACTCAAGTCAGGCTAACAGACATGAAGTTGCCTTTTACCCTTTCATAGATACAGGTATTACAGCAAAGGTTAATAGAAGGATAATCTCGTGAATTCACAAAGCCAGCGTTAACGAAAATCATAGAAGTTCTTTATCCTTTATATTTTCTTGTTTCTTATTTTCAGGTTTAGTTGTGGGGGCTTTTTGTTTGGTTGTTTGGGATTTTTTAATTATAATATGTATAATGAAAAAGTCAGCAAAGAAGCTAGTCCATTACTGGAGAAAAACATTGAATATTTAATTTTTTATCCTTCAGCTTTGCACTAAGTTAAATTATAGAATAAAGACCTTTCAACTATAAGAACAATTTGTGTCACTGACTTTTCTGTAAAGAAAAACATACAAAATCCAAATTTTTTTCCCTTGAGAATCAGCAAATACCACTGAATGAAAATCCACAGGAGTCTCAGAGTACTACTGCAGTACAGGTATTAGTCAACTGCTTTAATAAGTTGACTTTCTAAGATTCAATTCACTTGCAAGTCTCAATGGGTATGTGTACTTCTGCCTCTAAAGCTGAAATGATCTTAGCAGATCGTAAAAGAAAAGGCATTTTTTTTCCATAATTGAAAACTCCTTAAGTAGACTTACGGATTTAAATTAAAGGATCTGACAAAATGGACATGCAATG
Source organism: Aptenodytes patagonicus (assembly GCF_965638725.1). NCBI lineage: Eukaryota > Metazoa > Chordata > Aves > Sphenisciformes > Spheniscidae > Aptenodytes > Aptenodytes patagonicus. The sequence goes on along the minus strand of NC_134951.1, from coordinate 40,490,455 downwards.
GAGAAAGCTTCAGCTGAAAACAATCTATTTGTGAATGCTATAAGCAATAAAAAAAATAAATTGGACTGGAAGTTAGACCCTAACCATAACTCTAGCAGCCATGAATCCACCCAGATTTGCTGAGAAATTTTCAAAGTAGCGCTGCAAGTACCCTTGATCTGTGTATGCTTACTACTACATCGCCTATCACGTGTATGAGTATCACGTGAGACGTATCATGGGTCAGTCATCTGAGCTTCTGACTGTGGGTGCTGCTTTCTAGTAAAACCGCAGGCAGAAATACTGTTACAATTATGCCGGCGCTTAACCTCATTTCAGTTCTTTTATATTTATATTTTGCTGTCTTTCCAGAGCTGTGCATCTATTACAACAGCTTCTGTATTTGGGCTAAGTTTCAGCGTTCCTTCTAATTTTGCGTAAATCACAAGCCGTGGCTGCCTGGTATCCAAATTAACTTTTTGTCATAAGCAGCCTTCACCACTCCCATCAAACATAGGCCCTTTCTTAATTCTGCCACCTATACATCCGCAAACGATTTCTTCTCTCAATTCACAGATTCTTCTGATTTTCCCTAAATTTTCCTTAATATAAATCTGTCTGCCTTTTAGCTTCCTGCCAGCATCTACTTTCTGAGACTACCAGACACAGTCCTCACAATTTCCTTTCTTCTGGTGTCTCTTCTTAATATCATAGTCTTATACTATTTATAAAAATAGACAAACATAAACACCAAGCTGCACGTACACCTAGGTATTTGCATTGATTTCCAGTGTAACTACATTATCTATCATCTTTACCATTTTCTTCATGCTTTCCTGCCCATGGTTAGTTCCATTGGGTTCTCTGTCCCCTACCTCTTCAGTGAGTGTTCAGATTTATGCAGAAATTTATTCAATAGTCTTGTGAATCTTAAAAGGTAAACTCTCCAGGGTATGAACTATTTGCTTCTCTCACATTTGCCTTTATTTGTTTTTGTAGAGTGCTAGGCATGCCTAAGTTTGAAATACTAAGTGTAAGGGCCAATGCTATTAACTCCTCAAACCCCGAAGTCACATACCAGTTTGATTTTCAGGCTGTATATTCTGCATAAGGTATGTTTCCCACAGTCCAGGGAACAGGTTCAGTCCAGGGACTGGATTCATGCCTCTCTCTTAATTTAAACATAGTGAGGTATCAAATGTCTAGAGGAATATGGCATGTTGTAGGCATAAATTGTTACCTTAAGCTACTTGAGAGATGCCAAACAAGAGCAATGTTCTGAACTTTTGTCATCTTCATTGCTGTGGAGACATGGTGTCCAAGCTCACATTCCCCACACACCCAAAACTCCCACTGGCTCCTGGTGCTGCTGCATAGACTCGATGAGAGTCTGCAGAGAAAAATTGCTCTTGGAAAACTATCCTGGGAGCTGATTTTTTCATCAGCAGAATCACACAGATTCTGTTGAACGTTTACTGTAGTTCCTTTTAGTGAACATTCAGTAGTTCACCACACAGAAACACTTTATGTTACTGATACCATATTATCTCCTGGTAATTTAAAAATAAAAATATGTCACAACAGCAGAATATCTACAGTAACATATGTTTTACATATTATTAATCCATGAAGACATCCTGTATGATTAAACTACTGTCCAGTATCTTAAACATTCATTTATTTTAGTAAATCAAACTTTATTTCTAATTCCCTTTCCCAGAGCAGCTATACATATCCAAAAATAGATGACTAAGCATTACTGAAGAGAAAATAAAGATTAATCAACCAAATAGACAGACACCAGAGATTACTTATGAGCTGTGCACAAGGGAGATTCTTCTTCCCATTTTGGAGGTATAGTCCATAACAATGTTGAGTCCCCGTCTTGAAGTACTCACATTTATTCAGGCCTCCCTGCCCTGACAGCACTTTATGTGCCTGCGGTTTGGGAAGCTACAGCCCTCACCCTGCAAGCTAACATGAGATTTGGCGCTCATTTAGGAACAAACAGCTCTCAGAAGGAGCTGTTGAAGACTCCGGCATGCTGGGGCCTCGCCACCAAACCCAGCTCTATGGAAGCACTGGCATCTCTCGGTCCCATCAGTTACAGGCTGATACCCTTCCCTGCATTACAACCCCGGACCCTTCCTCCAACACAGTTTTCTTCTGTTCTGACCTACTTTGCACAAATGTTCATTCACTCATCACTGAGAAAACTACAAATCACATTTTCCTTGCTTTTCTTGCCCCTCTCTCCTCAGTCCCTTCCCCACTTGCACATCACCCCTTTCTCTTTTTTATTGTTATTCTTTTTCTCTTATAAATAGATGTCTTTTTGTATCTGACCTTTGGTTTTCAAAGCCTTCTCCACCCTATGGCTCAGGAGAGGCCATTTCGGTCTTTCTGGTTTTGCAGTTCTCCCAAGAATGTAATTTCCTTGGGAAAAGGAAAAAGAAAAAGAAAAAAAAAAAGAAAGAAAATCTTCCCCTTCATATCAAAATCCATTCATCCACTTCTAATTTTAGTTTCCCTTAGCGAACGCTACCCTGTAATTAAAACATTGGCAGATGAGAATATTACAGAGCTTTCCAGTACAAGTGAACATTATTGTTAAACGTGATAATTTTATGTCTGACAGTCTAGTAAACTGACTGACTGAAAACATGTAGGACCATTCAGACTGAGGCTCGCAGGGACCACTTCACACTGCATTGTTCAGACAGACTCCATTTCCACAGGTAGTATTTGCAACAGGACCAAAACCAATGAATAGCTGATAGAGGCCAACATACCAGGACCAATGCTGACATCTACCAGCAGATGATTTAACTTCCTTCTCACAGGGATGCTGTACACTTTCTTGGAAACCCTTCATTCACACATGCACTGAATGTCAGGTAACAGGACCGTTGCAGAACCAAGCCTCCAGAATTGTTTCCTTCCCATGACCTAAGTATCCATCTTCCACAGACCTCCCACTTTTCCTAATCTGGGAACAAGGATTCAAATTAATATGTGCCATGCTCAACAAAACAAATGTCAGTGTCTACAGACATAGTCATACATGCATTTTTGCTAGTAGCTCCACTTGCATGAGACCTCCTATAACCACTCATTCCTACCCTCACCCACCTTCCATTTCACTAGCTATTCCTTCCATCCCCAACCCCATTTCTATCCCAACCCTAAATACAGCTGCACCAGCAAAACTGAGGCAGCTGTGAGCAGTGTTATAGAGGTAGCAACAAATGCCTGGGGAAGGGCAGTACCTCTTAAACAGGCTTTATGCCAGGTCAGATAGTTTCAAAACGGAACTATCCCATGACATAGAAACAATCTGAACTTTTTACAGTTGAGATATACCTGTGACAGAACTAAAAAGGGATTTTGCCTTTAGAATTTCTAAATTTATTTTAGAATTTCTAAAATTATTTTAGAAAATGTCTGTAGTTATTATAAAAGCAATATACCATGCAGTTTCCTAACACCAATTGAAAAAAAAAAAAAAGAATCAGAAGAAATGGGGTTTTGAAAGCATCTTGTGTTGTGGTATCTCCATGGCTGCTGGAATCTGAAAAACAATTTATGTTTATAGAAACTTTTATTCCAGTTTCCTAGCATTTAAGATAGGATAAATGGGAGAAGATTTTTTTTTTCCCTCTCCTTACTTTGTTTAAAATGGCCACAGAGTGCATAGTTTGCATCAGGAACCTTTAAAGCCGCCCTGTTTATTTTATTTGTAGCTTCTACTTTTTTTTTTTTTTTTCATTTGTAAGTGGTCTCCTCACAAATCAGAGAAAACCAAAGGAGTGAAAACCATGCTCACCACCATGGATATGATACCCCAGCATCCTGAAAGCTGTTTGGCTTTAGATTACGTAGCTGAATGCTTTCTATGGCTTGGCTAGTGCAAGCCTGTTCCTCTGCACACCTCTTGGTACCTGGGCTTGCCTCAGCTCCTCTAGAGCTCTGCCCACTGCAAAGATCTCCACGTATTGAACATACAGTGACAAATTTTACTTACGGATCTTTCCTTCATCAGTTCATTAGTATACTTTCAAGTACCAAGTTTGCAGTAAATTGTGTGTAGTTTGACTTCCAGAAGCCTTTGGATCTCTGAAGACACTCTTAGCATGCAGTAGATGTGAAGTACTTCATGCCACTCTGAGAGAGGTATGCTTCATGAAAGAAACAGCTTTTTTTTTTTGTAGTTGCAGGCTCTGCTTATACTAGAAATTACACAGTGCCAGAAGACAGGCCCAGGCACTAACTTCATTGTCTACACTGTTAAATTTTTTGAGTGGTCCCTGGAATGGTTTTTGCCTGGGCAGTTGGCCCAGGCCTCTTCCAAACAATTCCTGGGCATGTTTTGAGAATTAGCACGGGCCAGGCATCATGCCCAACATGTAGTTTGGATGCGGGCACCCTTTTTTGGATGATAATAGACTTCACTAGTGCCAGATGGCCTCAGAGCCAGGGGGAATAAACAGCCTGAGTGCCTATGCAATGTGTTAGTGCAGAAGATCTCTTGAGCTGAAAAATGATAGCTTAGCTTATGTGTACGTGAGTGTCTTCATGTTAACAAGCTGTAACCTGAAGGACCAGATTTTACAAAGGGCAATGTCAGACTAGGACTTTGTGGCATCCAGGAAGACAGAGTGGACATTAGGCAATGCCTGTATTGCTGAAGAAATCACAGCCACAGGTCAAATCCTTGGACAAAATGTCCAAGACACTGGCTCAAATGGACCCTAAGTAGAAATTGGCTTTAATCTTTCCTGGGCCCCCTCTGACCTGAAGACATATTTACGTTTCTCTGCAGTTCAGAGTGCCTGAAATAATACAGGGGCTGTGTTACGATCCACCAGATGGGTGTTTTTAGCATACAAATTAGAAGGTATACGTTGTATGCTTTAGGATGTGGTGTGTGTTCAAAGATGCAGCATCTACTGGGATGCTGTTACAAGGCTGTGTAGATGGGAGAGAGCCAAAATAAATGTACCCTTGTCTATTATGAATCGGGAGCAGCTCCTGTTATGTTTGGGCACTGCCTCTTAGAGTGCTTGTTGAAGTGGTCTGAAATAGAGATGAGGAGTGAATTCAGAAGGAGAGTGATCAGGGGTCCAGAGTGTGGTTCCCACACTGGCCCTCTCTTACTGGAAAGTGCAGTCATACCCCGAGGTGCTGTGTCCATGGGCACAAGACCTTGAAAAATCCTTGCAGATTTTAGGTTATCATCTGTGAAATCTGTGAGCTAAACTACTTTCTTCCACACCGAGCAAATTCTGATAGCAGGATGAGAGAAGATCTCTGCACTGAATTCCTTTGTTGTTTTCTATGATTACCAGTTAGTAGGGCTCAAGTAATAAAAATTTATTATTAAATGCTGAAGAAGCTAAGCATGCTGGTAACACAGGGGTGTCCAGGCATGTAAGTGTTTCTGCTGGGTTATAACAGTCCCAGTTCCACCAGGGAACACCAATAAACTCTGCTGACAGTGGTTTTAGCCCCATAATTTTTAGGTCAGACAGTGAGCCAGAAAGGCTTTTATGTTCAAACTCTCCTCCCAGTTTGAAAATTTGGGATTAAATATAAAGTGACTTCTCCTTGGTTTTTTTGCTTTCAAAATGATAAACCTGTGTCGAAGGACAAAACTTGCTAGAGTGTGTCAGCATTAAATAAAGAACACTAGGAAAACCTTCTCATTAAGGGAAATTAAGAAGTTAAAACAAGCTCCGGATGTCAAAAAGTTATGCTAATGATTATTATAATTAGCATTAATTAGTGTTATTAGCCTTTTTTAAAAAAATAGTGGTTTTGGACAATATGAAATCTTCAGTGTGTAGACAGGCAAACACTGACTGAGCAAAGAGATCATGTATCTAAGAGAAGCTTGTTACAATTATAAGCAGCTGCTGAAATGCATCACAGTATTGTGCACTGAGCATCTTGTTTCAATATTGAAGTTGTCACTGGAAATGGGCAAATCCTTTGCTGTTACAATTTTCGGTCTGGTTATTTGGGTTCATTTTAATATGCTAGTTTAATACTGTTGTAGTTCAGGACCTGATCTATGAGGTAGACTTCTCCACTTATTGGGGGAAAGACAGGTGGCTGGAGACGGTAACTTCTTCAGCCATATGGTTTTTATCCACCGCTGCAGAGCTGCTGAAACTGAGAGATGACAAGGCCAACCAATGTCTACAGGACAGAAAAAACACAGGTAATAGTTAAGTCAGAAGGACATGTATTGACAATATGAGGTAAATTTTCAGTGCTTGTTTGGGGGGGGTTACCTGTCAGCAAGAAAATAAAATTGATACTTCTTCTGATAACAGAGGTTGTGGGGTTTTTTTCAGACTTTTCAGTTTGGCTTGTCTGTACTATTCAACTTAATCTTGCTTCATAGAGAGACATTGTGAAAAGCAAAGCCAGAAGCTCAAAGAGGATCCTTTTCAGTGAAGCAGAAAAGTGCTGGCTACCTTGTGAAGAGACTGGATTTTCAGTTCAGAGGCAGTTGTACAGTCCTGGAGACACCAGAAATGAAAAACTGCCATCTTCAACCATGTTTATTTAACTGAAGAAGGTTTCTGCAATTTCAAGACAACTATTTAGCAGAGGAAAAAGTGCATACCTTTTCCATGTCATATACAGCATTTGCCAAATTTCCATCACTTCTGCTGCAGAAGTGTTAGCAGTGCCCGTAAATGCCCTGGAAATGCTTGTTATAAATTTCTGTCACTGATCAGGAATAACACAGCATATATTAACTTTGACAGTTTGTTCATAGTCACAGTCATATGTAGATACCAAAATGCAGTAATTTCTAGAGCTACTGGACAAAAGAAATGGCTTTATGACCTAAATATGTCTAACCTGTCAAGACTCCTTCTTATGTACCTCTTTTTGCTATATCAAGCAAAGAGAAAAATAGCTTTTGCCATCCCCTACAGAGAGTTTATTTTTGTTTTCATGGAACAACATTATGAGACTGCTATAGTGAGTATTTGAAGGTATGTCTGCGTGGGAGCGGTATACTGTAGGCATACAGAAGTATCCACTGGTGTGTTCTGTGATAACTTCTTGGCTGAGAAGTTGTAGTAAGCACTGCTGTAGGAAGAGAAGGCACTAGCCTTCCCCCTGAGCATGGTATAGGTATCACTTCAGACGCATATTTTACCCTCTAAGTGCCTGCAATCCACGGTCACCAGAAATAACTGCCCCGTGTGGGCAGTTGAGATGCAATCACATTATTTCCCAAGAACGTGAAGAGGTAATTTCAAGTGCACAGCCTGCACACTCCTTTGGACATGTGAAAGGTACATACCTAAGTATTATCATTTTACAGGGCTTCAGGTGCAATGAAGTCACCACTTTCTCATGAGTCACAGACAAATAAGAGCAACCATCTTGTACTCAAACTGCCTGGTTTATCTCATTTTCTGTTTTACTACTCTCTGTTTTTACAATGGCCATGCATCAGCTCCCTCTGTGGTGATGGATCATAGATTTCAATTGTTCTTCGGCTTACCACTTCCTTCTTGTCCAACAAATTGAAGTCTTTAAAAGAAAAGGCAGTTACTTAGGAAATCAAGTGGTTAAGCTTTGTGGACAGTCTCAGTTTTTATGTTGGTGCATACTGCAGTGCTCTTGTGAAAGAGTAGTCTAACTGTCACTTGCCACGGCTTTTATTTGTAATGTTTTGACGAAGCAATAATACATAAATTTTAAACCATATCATCACATTTCTATTTCAAATTTATCTTTCTTTATATTTGCACAGGTTTTGGCTTCAACTTCTGAGACTTTGTTATATTTACAAAATTCAGATCTTTATTTTCTTTAAAATGATCTTCCTTTTAAAAAAAAAAATCCCTTCCCTTCCCTTTTCCAAGATAATCCTAATTTTTTTTCCTGAATAAAGAGGATAAATTTGGACAGTAACTTATAGAGTTACAGATGACAGAAAAAAAATGCATGGGTTTATAATGTAACCCTACTTCAGTCATTAGAGTTGCAAAGAACAGGAAAAAATGGTAAACAGAAACTTTCCTTTATGGTTCTCCAGATATGAACAGAAAGTGTGAAAGAAGACCTTTCTGACTGCAACTTTACAAAAACTTGTTATGCCTGAAACTAGTATATGTAAAAGGAACCATATACAAGTAGAGAAGGGTAGAAGAGCATATTTTTATAACTTTAGCTAAGGTTCATGCACACCATTGCTTTTAGCTGACACACACAGACACTACACCCCGCTTCCTGTGCCTTGAGTGCTGTAAAAGCTCTAGTCATGATAACCAGTGTGAAACCATAAGCGGTGGGAGGACTCGCAGCTTACTTTTCTCACTGAGAAGAAAAATAAGGGGGGGTATAAAATAAATAAATAGACGTGCTTGTAGAAAACTCCTGATATTTGACAGGTCCACTTTCAAATGCCGGCTACAGCTAAGACAGTAGCAAGCAGTCCTACATGGGTGCAGGTGAAAGGTATTTGGTAATACACAATCAGGTGTTCATAATGGTAAGCACAAGACATGTTTCAGTCACTAAACAGACCCTGTTATACTCTGACCCTGCTTCCCCCTTCCTCCAGAAGAAGTAATGATTAGACCTGTGTTTTTTTGACCGGGGAAGAAGCTTGACTTGTCCCGAAGTACTGGGGGAAAAGCTGTTGATGGAGGGGTAGCGTAACAGCACTGACCAGAGTTCCTGGATGTCGGGTGTTACGAGGTAATCAAAGGGAGGGTATCATAAGGTTTTTGTCACAAAAGTCTTGGTATAAGGTCTGAATGATGCTTAAGCAGATGAGTAAAATGACAAATGGAGGAGCGGGGGAGTTAAAGGGACAAAAATACTACTTCAGACAAGTGTATTTTCATAAACCGTCAGCGTCAGGTGGTTGTGAATTTGGCTTAGCACTTCCCCGGACTGTTTTGCTATACTGTATACTCTTAGTGGCCAGATCTGTCTCCTCTTTGTGCTGCTGTTTTCACTGCTTGATTTGCACTCAAAATAAAGGGTGCTTGCACAAGGCTGATAAATCTTCCTCCTCCTAAAGCTACTGCTAGCTCCAGCCGTTACATTGTACTGGTTGTTATATTATCTAGAGTGCTACCTAAAGTATGTATATATGTCTCTAATACAGCCTCCTCCACCTCTTATCTTGAACTGAAAGAGCTGCAGGTAGGGGCCAGAAAGGGAGGTGGGCAGAAAGGAGGAATACTGCCAGTTTGGCAGTACCTCACCTTTGAACACAGTGGTGGCTTTCTCGGTCTGGAGCTGTACACACCTTTCCAGACAGGCATAAAAGAAGGTGGCAACATCTGTCACCCCTGGCTGCTTGCCTGCACCTCTGGCACAGTGCAGAAAGGTGAGAAGTGGTGAGTTAGACCCAGCTGATGTCCTTTAACTTACATCTGCGGAAAGAGCTGTGCACAGAGACTCACCTTCTGCGCACAGACATGGGCGTCCCGTCAAGCAAGCCAAAGTGTGACCGTTCCCTGTAACGTTATTTGTTACAGCTCTGCACAACCTGTGGCTAACCTCCAAGCTTCAAGAGTTATGGTGTTTTCATCATACGTTGTTGTGAGGCAAGCCGGGTCCCTCCGCCTGTCAGAGTCATTGCAGCCAGTTCTGCAACCTGGGCTGGTTTGCTGCAGATGGGCTGAGGCTTGCTTGGTGTCATGGTTTAACCTGGCAGGCAGCTAAACACCACACAGCCGTTTGCTCACCCCCCCCCACCAGTGGGATGGGGGAGAGAACTGGATAAAAGGTAAAACTCATGGGTTGAGATAAAGACAATTTAATAGGACAGAAAAGGAAGGGAAAATAATAATAATAATAATAATAATAATAATAATAATAATAATAATGATGATGATGATGAAAGAATATACAAAGTAAGTGATGCACAATGCAATTGCTCACTACTTACTGACCGATGCCCAGCCAGCTCCTGAGCAGCGGCTGTGCCCTGCCGGCCAACTCCCCCCAGTTTTTTTTGTTCAGCGTGATGTCATATGGTATGGAATATCCCTTTGGCCAGTTTGGGTCAGCTGTCCTGGCTGTGCCCCCTCCCAGCTTCTTGTGCACCTCCAGCCTCCTCGCTGGCAGGGCAGTATGAGAAGCTGAAAAGTCCTTGACTTAGTGTAAGCACTGCTCAGCAACAACTAAAACATCAGTGTGTTATCAACATTATTCTCATCCTAAATCCAAAACACAGCACTGTACCAGGACACCTGTTTTTCTCTCTCTCATGCCAGTAGGTGCGTGTGAGGCTGTTTTCATGCCATCACTTCTCATAGCTAAGGAGAAAAAACTCAGACCTGAACATGATCTCTTAATCATGGTCAGACCATGACAAGACAGCTTATGAGTGTGCAGATGTGGGGGAAAGACAGCCTTCACAGCTGTCTCACTGTACCCCAGCCTCTCGCAAGCTTTCTTGTCAAACGCATTCCTGTATCATTAACAGTCATGTCTTGCTAATTGTCATAGGAGTGCTCCGGTGTCTTGAAGGGGCTGTGGTTGGTGTCTGGCAAGTGCTGACCAAGTATGGGACTGCAGAAAGGGACAGGGAGTGCAGCCATCAGGACCTTGGGCCAGCACCCACCTTTCCTGCAAGACTCAGCCCAAGGCTCATCCCTCCCTTGCTTCCCTGCTACACACTTTTGCCTTCATTGCTGGTGGAGCTCAAGCAGCCCCTGCCCCAGGGTGGTAATTGTAGGATTTCCTACAGGTCGCCTGCGTGGGGTAGGCAGGCTATGCCTCTGGGGGGTGGGAGGGTGCCCACTGCTACATAAGTACCTGTTTGGCCCCCAGTATCTCCGTAGCTGGAAACTGCCCTTTGTCCCTCTGCAGGAGGGATGTGATTTTAGGGGTACAATCCAGCCCTGACTTGCTCAGGTGTTAGAACTGGAAAGAATTCCAAAAGTAGCACCAAGCCTCCTTAGGTTGTAAGAGGTCAATGTTGGACTCTGGTATGGACAACATTTCTGGGGTAATGAAATGCATGAGAATGGGTGCTTGATAAATTTATGGCACATACAAACACATAGACTGCATTTTCATCAACAGATTAAGCAATATCAGGGAACACTCAGGGTTCTTTTGTTAAATTATTAGAAAGATTCCTAGCACAGATCTGGCCCACTTCACTTATTTCCTAACAATTTGTGTTCACAGTCATGGTTAACAAGTTTAATAGATGTAACTATCATCAGATCCATCAGTAGATAGCACAATACCATTTAAAAGTGTTAAGTTCAAAGGAGGCATTTGTATACCTGAATAGTCATGGTAGTGTTGTTTGCTTGGAGAGATACGCAGCTGGCATTATTGATATAAGAATAATTCATCTCAAATTTTTTCATAACGAGACAGATTAGTTTGTTTGCAAACTTTTTATGTTATTTATCCCAAGTTATTTATACCCTGAGGTTTTAATAGAAGTGAATGGGGTTTTTTTTAGTTTTTCTTTCCTTCCCAATTGTTAAGGTATGAGACAGAGCAGCCAAATTATACAGGAGAAAAATGTCACCCTGAGTTGCATGAGTGCTTGCAAGGCACAGAGCTGTAGGAGTGGGAGGAGGGACTGGTTCAGGAACAGTTTTCCACCTCAGCAGTGGGTATACAACATGGCACTCTTGCTGAGCTCAGATCTATTCATTTCACTCTCTGTACCTTTCTGGGATTGTGCCTATTAACAGTATTATCCCTTAACAAAATGAGGTTCTTATTCACTGCCAGACATTTAGGCTCAAGTAATTTGTGCTCTCTTTATGTATGTGTCTACACACGAGATGTGACACAGTGTCTATAACCAATCCCACAGCCAATAACTACTTGTCACTTATTTGGCTGCTAGTCTGAAGATTAGAATTAAAAAGAACCTAAGGAAAATAAATTTTTGTTAATGAAGCTGAGCTAGCTGGTTGGAAACAATCATCTTCTGTATTTAAACTGTGAAATGAAGACACTGGTCTGAAACTTGCCCTTGGAGCAGGAAAACAAAGGTGCTGTGAATAGTTGCCTGGCAGTATGTGGGAGTTGTCACTGGGCTGAGGAAAGCACAGCAGAAGCCCATCAGTTTGCTATGGCAGAAAGCAGAGGTACAAAATAAGCAGTCACTAGAACTAATGCCAATGGATTTTATTTGTGCTGTTCCCATATGAAGAATCATAGCTCAGTACCTTTCATGATCTCTGTGGGAGCTTGGTTTGGTGGTCCAGCACTACCACTTCTTTCCCAAGCTGTTGAAAACCAGTCCTGTTTATCAGTCCATCAGAGAGGAACGGAAAAATTACATCTTTTGAAAGCAGGGTTACTTGTGGGGAATGCAAGACAGAGAGTAGCTGGTTAGTTAGCAGTATCGCCCCTCTGCTATCGCAAGGCAGAAATGAGCTGTCCTGTGCTCCTCACGCATATGCAGTGCAGGGCCAGTGATCTACCTGACTTCTGTGGTAGCATATCAGTGTATGATTTTGCTGTGTTAGTATCACCATCAGCTCTGCTGTGGCATCCAGGAAAGCTGAAAACCTTCTGTTGCTCTTCAGGGTAGCACACCAGGACAAACCCACCCCTGACTGCCTCTCTCTCTCTCTCTCTCTCTCTCTCGTGTATTTCTTGAAAGAAATGCTATGCCAGCTTTGACTTTTACAGAGGTGAACCTGAATTCCAAAAAGACAGAAAGGCAGAGTTTGGCTGAAAAACTGACCAAAGAGAAATACAGTCTGAGAAAGGTGCAGTTCTGCTTGGGAAATGAAAGGAAAGCCACTTTTGGAAGCCACTTTTCCTCTAATCCTGTTTCTAATGCAGTGATGCCTTGGCAGAAATTTTCCAGTTCCCTTTAAAGTATTGCTGGGGGCTGGCCTTGTGTGATAGTTTTGACCTCAGTGGGAGTTAAGGACACTCGATAAATCATTAAATCATGTCCTTAGAAAGAGGAAAATACTCTATCTTACTAAGCATCCAGAAAGCAAAACCAAAGACAGTTTTAAAGGTGAATCAGATCTGGGACATAAGTGAAGTCATCATCCCATTTTCAATATAATCCACTCCTTATCATAAATCAGAAAATGTATTTCAAGATAATTACAGCTTTTTTGAAAAGGTTAGTTTTAGTAAAATATAAGACAGCATCCAACTAACAAGGACACTTAAGAAAAACAAATGGATCATTTTCATTTTTTTAAATAGGGAATTTAATTTTATTGGCCTTTGTACGTCAATGTAACTGCACACAATTTAAACAAGCATTTACCAAATTAGACTGCAAATTTTACCTCTGCCTTCCAAGAAGGCTCCAATTCAGGAAGTATCTGAGCCTGGAGTTTTGGGTCAGCTCACTGTAATGATAATGGGCATATGCAAAACTCTTTATCAAGGTCTGATTGTAATTATATGTACATTCAACAGCTCCAGAGTAGGTTAGGGAAAACCTGCCTTTGGACTGGCTGGCCGCAAGGTCGTGTGTGTGACCCACTGCTGAGAGCATCTGAGGTGGTGGCACTGATATCTCTCAACTGCCTGCTGCCCAAACCAAAGGTGCAGTACAGCTGTCTGGGAGACTTGTTACGCTGTGGTGGGTCAGACCTACGCATTCTCTGTGCCATCCCCTTCTACATCTAATGGCCAAGTGGCACATACTATTTCTCTGCCCCGAGGAACCAGAAAAAGAGGAATTAGTAGACACCGTGTAGGGGGTGAATAGTAGTGAGACTGAAGGGGGGGAAGAGGTAGAAAAAAGGTGGATGTGGGGGCATCCAGGGAAAAAAGAGAGAGAAAGATGGTGGGGTTTCCAGGATGGATGGAGGGGACAGGTTTTTCTCAAGCCTCTCAAGACCCATCCTTTCAACTGGGTTGAACAGCTCTGCTCTGAGGAGTCAAGCTTCCACAGCTTATGCTCATGGGTTTAGTGATGGCAACGGGTGATGCGTGCACTCGTGGTAAATGGAATGTAGTTTCACTTGGCTTTACCTGGTTTCACTGAAGCCATGAGAATTTGAAATAACTTGTATTGCAGCTGGTTAGAGGCATATACTTAGATAGCTACTGCCTACCAGCTGAGTCAAGGTAAGCAGTCTTATGGCCACTTATCTGAGCTCTGGTGTGTTGTATGAGAGATTGAACTGGGAAGGGTATGGAGAGTTTTCTGGGTGCTCCTGTGAGTAAAGCTGCTTTTGGATGGGCTGCTTTGAACATACCAGTACCTATTCTCTGCTTTGGATTTTTCAGTGATTCCCAGTGAATATCTATTTTCTATTTCTGACTGTATTTCTGTTCTGATCCTATCATGGGAAAGACATATGTTTGAGACAGGGCAGCTGACAAAGATGAGGGAACGGTGAGATTGCTGGAGCTAAAACTTCATTCAGTGAGCTAGTTCATCTGCAGAAGTTTCTGAAGGTCAAGACTCATCAAAATATGGTTCATCATTTGGTAGTACAGTGTGAGATACCTTCATACTTTAATAAATGTTTGCTGCCCTAACTGGTATGAGCAAAAATGCAGTTTTAATCTGAGGACTGTGAAGAAGACTCTCTTCCCATCTCTATGGCTACCATTGAATGGAAAGAGGCTTTCAACTAACTCTTGGCAAGGGGCCTTTGTCTACTCAGTCACAGCTAATTAGCAAACAAAAAATGAGGATAAACTTTGGGAAAAGAGTATCTACTTTTTTCTTATAAGACTTCTAGTTCTTAGATTGTTTCCTTTCATTAATCTTAAACTTTTCACACAGCTTATCCTGTAAGTAAAGGATAGTCAAGCTGAATTTCAGCTGGAAATAGTTTTTTTGGGTTTTTTTGGTTTTTCTTTGCAAATTTTGGTCCATGTGTGAAGGTCTGTTTCCAAAACTGGACTTAGAATAAACACTGTTCTCCGTGTAGTCACTACTGTAGACTTCACATGAATGAAAGACACTGAGTTTAATCTCTGCCATGTTAATGAGCTTCCTCTCCTATGTTAACCCATGGATGTTTAAAATACAGCTCCTGTAGATTAGAAATTGTACATCTGACAGCTCTGTTGCATCTCCAGGACTGAAAGTGTAATTTGATTCCTAAACCTATGTTCTCTATTTGTTGAATTCTATTACCTACATGAGCTGGCTTCCAGTATGAATTGGATTTATTAGCTTGGGCACTGAATCAGCTCTGAACCTCACACACTCTCAGTTCTTAAACACAGGCTCCCTGTAGCCCCCTGCCTTTCTTCAATTTTGTAGAATTCTTTGGAGCTTCAGATTTGGAATGATATAAAGCATTGATTTAAAGCTTTCCAGTTATTAGGCATCGTACTGAGACTTACTGAAGTAGAAGGGTAAGTGCTAGTAATTAATCAAGGCAACCTGGCTGTGCTGGTGTGATGAAAGTGAATGAGTTCCCGATAGGAGATTTAATTGAAAAACATTAAGTTTCAAAATGAACTGGATGAAGTCAGGGGATTAGAACATAATTCTTTCAATCCTGGCAATTTAAAGAAAGACAAAACTCTTTCAGAGGGAGGAACTGCATAATGCATTGATGGGCCATCAAACACTAATTGCAGGCTATCAGTTAAAAGTGACACCTGGAGATTTAATATTGGGTATTTGGATACAGGCCACAGGATAAAGATATCTTCTTAAATGTGAGTGGAGGTGAATTTAAGCCAGCAACGCTTATTTGGTATGAATGACAGCCCAACTATATTTCATCAGAAGTGAAAGATGGGCCTGAAAGTGCATTCAGGGCACTTTGTCTATTCAAAAGATCTGATCGTGGTCATTTCTTCATACAGTGAAGAAATGCCACAGCCTCCCATACCACTGAATGTTTCCCTCTTCTCTGCTTATCACCTGGGTGGCATTGCTCTCACTGGTGTTTTTGAAGACTGTACAAATAATGCAAAGAGGAAAGAACATTAAACAGTCATACACATTTTCAACCTCTTGCCCCTTTCCCTCTGCACAACTCTTTTGCTTCTTGAGACCTCTGTGGGGACAGCAGGAGAAAGCATTGGCAAGAGGACAACTTCATTGTGATCTTACAAGATATAATGGACTGAAGACACTGTTATGAGTGACAGTGGAACACTTCTGTTTGGTTATTCTGTACAGTGCTTACGTAAATGTTTTCAGCTACAGCCTTGGATTTGCACTTTTTCCATATTTCCTTTATCTTCTTTATAATGTTTAGTTGCATGATGTGAATTCCAATAGCCAGCGAGGCTGATGTGAAACACATTTATCCTGCAAAGCCTAAAACTGGACCTATGTTCCACCACGTAGCTGTTACACAGCAATGCACATTATAGACGGAAACACAGCTGCTGGAAAATACCACTGACAAGAACAGACGCTTCTGAGAGACGAAAATGAGCATTCAGCCTTGACCTTTTGGTTTGCTTACCATGAAATGTCATTGTCTTGAGTATTTATAGAACACTGACTTAAGTCTTGAATCTCTTTTACGCTTTTAGTCACCTGCTGTCACCTGCTGCTGAGGTTGAAATTGCAAAACCAAAAGGAAGGAAACAGGTATCTTTACACTAAACAAACTTCTTGCATTTTCTTTTGACTGCCTGACTCTCATGGGAGATTTTCAGTATCTTCAGTAGTAGCGAGCTATCAGTTTTTGCGAGAATACAACCTGATTTTGTTTTAATCACTTAATTATTGTTTCAGAAGGTGCTTTTAGAACTGCTCTGGGGTGAAGGGGCTGGGAAGGCTGAGTAACTAAAAGTCCTGGCCTTGTGGCAAAGCTTGGCAGTTGCTAGTAATTTGGAGGCTGGAAAATGAAGATGGAATGTATTAAATTTCTGTAATTTAAAAATATTTCTATACTGATCTTGGTCACAAAGGTGCAAACTGTTAAAGGAGAAACATGTTCTGTAACTGTCACAGGTGCTCAATATAGCAGATCCTAAAAGAAATGCTTTGAAATCATCATAGTAAGTTCTGCAAAAAAACTGATTGAGCAGAGCTTATATTGGAGAAAGAAGGATCAGCTCTTTTCATCATTCCCTGCCTAAAATGTTGCTATATACTTTAGCTCATTTGCCTGTGATTTTTTATCTTTGTGTCAGCCTTTTTGGGACAGCAGTGCCGTCCTTAGGACAAGAACACCAAAGGTGTGTTTATTGCAGATTTCTGTCTCAGTGGCCAGGAATGGATGCTTAGAAAGAGTATAAAAAGTCATGTTATACCATGTAACTCTTATGTAAAGAGAGCTTTCATTTTTACTATCCTGGATAATTTTATATAATTTGTAAATTCATCACTTATCCCATTCAGCAGTTCACATGTGAATATATTGAACAGTTTTCATTCAGAAACCTGTTGAATTCCCAAGGTAATTTCTTTATTTATGCCTACTCTGGTTTCTGCTTTTAATTAATTATGAATATACAATAAACCTTTCTTTCTTATATCCTGACTGGTTAGTTTCTTACAATTTGATGGAGAGGTGCCTTGTCAAAAGATTTCTGGAAATTCATGTAATTCTGTGAATCACACTGCCATTGTCAATATACCTGCTGACCCTTCAGTGAATCCTAATAGCTAGGTATGTGAGCCTTGACTTTCTACTGCAAAAGCTGCTCCAGTATAACCAGGACATCAAGTGTTGAGCAGATCTATAATTTCTCATAGCTTCACCTGTACAGAAGTCAGGTGTAGGTTACTTGCACAGTCTCTCAATCCCCTTTTAAGAAGGGGCTTTTCACTTGATACTCTCCATTCCTGAGGAAGAGTTAGTCAGTAGATTACCACTACGGCAGCAATTCAGTAGTCTCACAGTTTGATTACTGTACCACTTGGTGTTAAATGCAATGGAGCCCAAGTGATTCCTTAGCATTTATTTTATCAGTCTGTTCATAAATGTTCCCTGCTGACCTTTTGGTGGTTCCTCAAACTTGTCCCTTGTAAAGAAAGTGGCTGTGACTCTCTCTAAGCTCTTCTTAAGTGAACGTGGATAAAGAGAATTAATCTAACTTTTTTGTTATGACTTTGATGTTTTTAGTTCTATTAGCTCTGCAGACTGTACAAATTTTCTGCCAGGGAGCACAGAAGATCTTATTTACCCAAGTTATCTTCAAAACCTGTTTTCATCTGCCTTTTATGGTTTTACATTTGATTTATCTGAATTTATACTCTTTTTTGTTTCCCTTCTTCAGATAAGACTTCTGCTTTTTGAGGGAAGTCTTTCTAACTTTAAATGCCTTCCTTTACTGTTGTTCAGTGGTTCTGACTTTGGTGGGTCCTTTTTTGTCCCTCTTTGATTAGAAGGTATTATTTACAGTGAGACTCCAGTTTAGTTGTCTTTAAATAATCTCAAGTCTGCCTGCAAGAATTTTATTCTTCTATGTGTTCCTTTTAATTTGTTTTTAACAAGCTTCTTCATTTTTATGTTGTTCTCTTTTTTGAAATTAAATCTACTTCATTCTTGCAAATGCTAAATTTGAATATATAGTAGTCATAATTACAGACCAACTCTTCAAAAGTAGCGTTGCAAACCACATCTCATCCGCTCAAGACTAAGCCAAATTGTTTCTTTACTTGTGGGTTTTCTGACTAGCAAGTTTAACAAGTGGTCATTCGTGATATTTAAAACTTGTATCTCCATATAATTTCTCACTATCACATTCCTTCAGTCTACATGGGTATAATTGAATTCTCACATTTTTATTATCTGTTCTGCTCTGGCAGCTTCTCTGATCTCTCTCGAAGCAAGTTAAAGTCACATCACCACTGCCCTGGCTGGTAATATCAAACTTCCTATTAAGGCAAGACACTTGGAACTGTAGAAATTGTTGTGTTCCTTCTGGATGCAGTTAAATTTTTTACCTTATTTTCTTCATTTAACTTTGTCTTCTCCCCTTCTCTCACTCATATTGCATTATAGCATCACTTTAACTTTGCATTCCTATGTCATTTCTGTCAAGAGAGTAGCAAGTGTGCTGCTGGTCTATGACCCAGAGCTGGTGGCGGTGACGGCTTCCATCATCTGCCTGGTCATAATCAAACAGGGCAAGACAATGACACAGATCCGGTCTGGAATAGCAGGGCACAAGGCTGGCTGCAAGACTTCCTACAACGCAGTTCAGGCTAGGACTCTGGGCCTGATCCCGAGCTTAGATGGAGCCTTGGGGTCCAAGGGCAGAGGGTGAGGGTGTGTGTCTCAGATGAGGCTGGTTGGGGTAATTAAAGCCTCTTGGGGCACTCAGGGCCATGGCAATTTGTACTCTGGCATTATGATGTTGCACAGTTTGGATTTCTTCTACCTATTATACCTATAACCTCATTCAAAGCCAGAATTCCCCCATCTTGGGTTTTTTTCAGTTTTCTAGCATTTGTATAGAAACACATACATCCCTGATCTCAAAGCATTACCAGTGGAGTTTGGCAAGGATCTCTTCTGGGACCTGTGCTGTAAAAATGTTCGTAAGTGGTTGGGAAAAGGGATGATTACTCAGATGAGAAATTTGTTGGTAATACAATGTTAATTAGGGTATAATGGATGAGAGTTGACTCTGAAGAATTGCAAATGGACCTTGTGAGGCTGGGCAGTAAAATGACAGGTAAAATTCAATGTAGATAAATTAAAAATATTGCACATCTGCAGGGGAAATCATCCTAACTTCTCACATAGAATGGTGGCCTCTGAGCTGACCATTAATACTCAAAACTGAGATTTTCATAGAATCATAGAATAGTTTGGGTTGGAAGGGACCTCTGAAGGTCATCTAGTCCAACCCCCCTGACATGGGCAGGGACATCTTCAGCTAGGTCAGGTTGCTCAGAGCCCCGTCTAACCTGACCTTGAAGGTTTCCAGCGATGGGGCATCCACCACCTCTCTGGGCAACCTGGGCCAGTCTTTCACCACCCTCAGCATAAGAAATTGCTTCCTTCTATCTAGTCTGAATCTACCCCCCTTTAGTTTAAAGCCATTCCCCCTCGTCCTGTCGCAACAGGCCCTGCTAAAAAGTCTGCCGCCGTCTTTTTTATAAGCCCCCTTTAAGTACTGATAGGCTGCAAGAAGGTCTCCCCAAAGCCTTCTCTTCTCCAGGCTGAACAACCCCAACTCTCCCAGCCTTTCTTCACAGGAGAGGTGTTCCATCCCCCTGATCATTTTCATGGCCCTCTTCTGGACCCGCTCCAACAGGTCCGTGTCTTTCTTATGCTGAGGGCTCCAGAGCTGGACGCAGTACTCCAGGTGGGGTCTCACCAGGGCAGAGTCGAGGGGCAGAATCCCCTCCCTCAACCTGCTGGCCACGCTTCTTTTTGATGCTTCTGTTGATGCATTTTAGTACTGTGATAAATAGTTCCATGAAATTATCAGCTCAATGATCAGGGGTGGTCCAAAAAAAAAAAAGCAAAGCATATGTTAAGGGTCCTCAAAAAGGGAATTACAGATCAAAATACAAAATATCATAACACCACTGTACATATCCATGGTTTGCCTGCCTGTTGGTTACCTCATGCAGTTCTGGTTCTCACTTCTCATGAAAGGCACGGTACAGTTGGAAAAGACTTGGAGAAGGACAGTAAAGACACTCAGAGGTGAGAAATGTGGACTGGCTAAATACATGAAACAAATGGCTTGGGCAGGGGTGAGGGATGACAGATCCAAGATCACAGTTATGGAGAGAGTGGACACAGATCCACTATTTGCTGTTTCTGCCAACAACAAGGATAAGAAAAAAATATTGACTGAAGGTGGAGGAACCGAGTTCAAAGCAAACAAAATGAGGTGGTTCTTACAGAACAGGTAATAGATTTGTGAAACTCCTTGCCAAAGGATGTTTTGGTTGTGAAAGCTTAAATGGGTCCAAAAGAATATCGGATAAACTCATGGAAGAGAAATTCATGGACTGTTGCAAAGTATATGGAAAACACTTCTAGCCCAGGAAATTCAGGGGCTGAAATAACTGGTGATTGGGAGAGTATATAGGGAGCAGCACTTATGTTTGTTTTCATTCTTTATGTTCTTATTCTTTCCTGGACATCCCATTATCAATCCACTTATGGCTAAGGATTATGCCAATCTATATTGGTTCACAATGAGTAACAAGAAGCAAAAGCAACAAAATCTCAGCAATATGTGTAGGTTTTCAAACAACCCTATGTTTAGAAACCAAAAAAAATTCTCACCCTGCAGTTCAGCTCTAGGCTCTGTCTAAACTACCAAATTGAACAGGGCCAGCGCTTAAGCAATGGATCCTGATCATCTATATTGTTTAATTGCTAGCATGCTCTCTCAGACTGTTTTGACCCAGGCCAACCAAAGCTGTTGTCCCAGACAGTGCTTGGCATTGGACCTGAGATGGTTCCCAGCTGAGTAATATGGATGTCGCCACCCTCTTTTGTACGGGAGGAACATTTAGTTGCCTGGACTAAAGCTCTACTGTAACCTGTGGTCTTCAGGATCAAAGAATGGTTTGTGGTCTGTTTTGTTTACTGGCACAGATGTAACCTCAGTGTCTGATTGTAGAGTCAGGCTCAGACTATGCAAGTAGATAAAATGGGCCTGGAGCTATTTTCTGACCCTGAGGCCGATGGGTACAGCATGCATGGCACCAAACTGCTCAACTCCCATTCTCCTCTTTTCACTTCCCCAAGCGGGATGACTGCATCCCAAATGTTTCCTGGGAAAGACCCCTTGCCTGTGCCCTTCCTAAACAATGCCCAGACATTGTCTGTAGGTGTGCCTAATTGTGCAGGGTTTGTGCTAACAGTTTAAGAGTACGGACGATGATGGGTCATTGGGTTTGTCTGCAGCCTGGACCTGTTTAGCTTTTAATACCCAATGTGCCAGCTGCAGAAAAGCAGCAGCATATGAAGGACAATGGTTTTGTCTCCTCTGTAATGAACTGGGAATTAGCTGCCTCAGTGCTCTCCCAGCACTTGCAAGATTTGTACTTCTACCTGAGTAACGCATGGCTCTGCCATGGGCATGTCAGGGCACAGCGGGGCTGGGAGCGGTGGTGACTCCTTGGGGTGGCAGGGCAGGGCCTGGCAGCCAGGGCCTGTCCTACCACCCCAGCCAGAAGCAGCGCAGCCAGGGGACACTGTGGCAACCCCAGCTTTGGGCACCTCCTTGGGGCCAGAGCCAGGCTGAGGCCAGGCCGGGCCATGGGCCCGTGGGTGGGCCTGGCTTGGTGGGGCCCATGGCCGGGCCGGGTTGTAGGGAGCTGGGGACTGGCCCTGCTGCGGCATTAATGGGGCAGGGACCAATGGTCCTGGGGGCTTGAAATGGGGTCCTGGGCTGTGGGCATGGTGGGGGGAACCCTGGGGGTGGGCAGTGACAGGCAGGGCTGGCGGTGCCCTTGAGGTCCTGACTTTTGGTCACAACCCATTTCATTTTGTTCTTCCTTCACTGACCTTCTGGAGCAAGTGGCAGTATTTTCTCAGTCGGCTGCACAACCCTAGCCCAGAAAAAAGATTTATAGCTAAGAAAGTATACCTTGTTATACCTACAGTGAGATCTGAATATCTACTGCCCTTTTGTGTGGGCTGACTGCCATTTATTTGCTTTGCTGATAACCATGAAACCTTCAACTTTGGCCTCCTCTATTCGCTATTGATTTCCTTGTTGAAATCAACAGTGGCCTGGGTCAATGTACTATACCTGCTAAAATCCTTAACAACTTTCTGTTCAATACATCTCCATCTTCCAGTGTACTGGAAGCAGTAATTTCTACCTGTGGATCTCTGTTATATTTGTTATATTCCTTGGTGCAGAGGCAACAAATCTTCCACAAAAATTTCTGTATTGCTTTAATTTTTCCATACTGGCACTTTAAATGTCAATAACACTTTGCAAAGAGATTAATTCAAAATAGGAAGCTAGTGGAAGTCAGAGGTTTAGCAAGTGCACATAGTACTTTATAGATCACCTCTGAATTTATAAATTGTTTGGATATTGTTTCTAGGAAAAATAACCTACTTTTTTTCCTTGCTCTCTGCCAGGGAGGAAGATCTGAACCAATTTTTTTAAGCGAGCATTAACAACAAAATATATGCTGTTTAATGGGAAATTACAGTTTTCACATGACGTGGGAAAATCAGATTTTGTACTGTAAATTGACAATTAATTTGACAAAATATGCTCGTTTAGACATTAGAGAAATCTTAACTGCCTTTTACTAGCATCATGTATTAGAAAAGGATGCCCAGTGTAGTCAATGGGGTTGAGATTGTGTGAAAGATAATAATGTTTTTCTCTACATTTCAGAAAACATTTGTGAAAAATGTGTGTAAGTTCCCTCACTGCTGTTTTTGGAAAGGTAATAATCTTAATTAATCATAGGTTTCTTTTCTCAAATAGCGTATTTGAGTGGTAAACCATCAGATCCATGTTTGATTATGATCACACTTGTCCTCAGAGGTGCCTCAGTTCTCTGCTTTTAACTTTTCCCTGAACGTTCCTCCTTGAATCAGACCCCATTCAATACCCACAGGGTTACTGCTTTGGGGATTGTGCTGGACAAGTGAGTGTACCACAAAGATGGCTCTTCCTTTCATATAGATGTTATAGCTCATCTTTCATGCCTAATCTCCCATTGACTCTCAGAGTGTTAGGTTGGGTTCCCTAAAATATACAATTTATATTAAGATTATTTTAAAGCAGCCTATTTAAAAATACTGTGGTGAAATTCTCATAGCATTTCCATTTGCTAGCAGCTGTCAGTGAACTGTACTGTCTCTTCCTCTTCATAAGCAACTTTGATATTCCCTAGTTGCTCAGTGAAATTAGTCTTCTGCTACTGTCACAGAGTTGGTATTGTTCTCACAACATTTCAGTAGGGTCTATTAGATACTTTCCTCTAAGCTTATGATGAATTGTGAGTGTCATACAAAGAGTGCCTAGGTTTCCGGGGGGAGGTTAGAGGCTGGTAGTGCAATTTTTTTGCTTATATGGTAAAGGGCTAAAGGCATCCTTGTAACTGAAGAACAAGACAGTGCCTTTTGGCACGCTCAGTTCTATTAACCGCTCCGACAGACTGTCTGTCTTATTTTGGAAAACAACAATTAGCCTCTTCTGTAACACGGTTAATGTTTAAATATACTTAATTGGAGCATATTGGTGAGGCAAGAGGTGGCTTGAGGGTCTCTCAGGATTAATGTCAGTAAGACTCATAAACTCTGTTTATTAGTGCCCTTTGATAATTCCTTATGCTTAGCATATGAAAAAACAACCCCCCCACAACAATAGCCTTGTCTTGGTGATATTCCAAATAGCACTCTGTCAGCATAGAGTTGCCTTTGGCACATGGGGTACTGCATGGTTATGGAAAATGAGGGGCTGGAAAGCTAACATGGTATCTTTCAGAGAATTATTTTAGAGGAATTAGCTATTTACACATCTGCTACCTGAGGGTAGGATAGTCACTTCAGCATCCCCCAAAGGTCCCAAAGGCAGGACTCTCTCTGTAAGCTGGCATTCTTACATACTATATGCTAAACCTCTTTTTGACCGTTTCAAAGGAATCACAAATTCCAAATATCCTGATTCAGCACTGGAAGGGCAAATATCCATCAAAAGTCTGTATCATTTTCAAAGTGTTTGGAACAAAAAAATCGTAACTTGAACTTCAGATAATATATTATCAGTAACAGTTAATGGAAGGAAAAAAAATTGAAATTGGAATTTAACAGGACTAAGTTCTTGCTACAGTTGTACAAATTCAACAGGTAAATTTTTATTATTGCTTCTGCCGATGAAAAATAGTAAACGCTTCTGAAAGTAGACCTCTTGTACTTATCAGAAGGGTTGTAAAGGGAGGGAGAATCTGATCTCATACTTCAGAGCTTGATGTCTATGATCACTGGTGCAATCACTTCTCAAAAGCTAAGCCTATGAAGAACATAATATTTGGTGAACATTTTCCAGACTTGTGAACATCTCCAGTTAAAAGCATTCATTCAATCATGAGAGTGCCATCTGTGATGAATGCAGTGTCACATCCTTGCCAGTTCGCAGAATAAATTTTGGAAAATTAAATACTTTTGCTAATTGTTTTTTCTTTCCTGCTTTTCAGTGAATAATATTTTCACCCAGTTTAGTAATCAAAAATGGAAAAAGGTAAATAAATGTGGTGCCAGGGAAATAATTTCCTGTCACAAGAACCAAACCCTTGAGACACAGATCAAACCTGATTTAGAAAATGAAACAGAAAATCCCCTAAACCAAACAGGAATCAAGTCCCTAAAATTGAGTGTGTAAGTATGAACCATTTGTTGGATTTGCTTCATTATAAAAATGTAGACAAACATTTCTATTTACTTGTCTTTTCTTTCTGGAATTTTTAAGGTGTTTCTATGTCATGCTTTGTAGCTTTCCCTGAGAGCCATGCAGTTTAGTATCTCTCCTTTTTATTTTTAAAAGATGGGATTATCTCCTGGAGCCGAACATTTCAGAAAATATGAGAATCTTCATAAGCACTAGTATATTCACACATCTAAAATTTATTATTATCATACTGGTTTTAAGCAGCAGAGGCACAAACAAGACTTTAAGACATAGTGGGGCATTGTCTCAGAGGCTTTGAGCCTCGTGTTGCTGTTTTCTTATAGTGAAACCTGAAGCTTCTGTATAAATTAGGTATGTGAGGGAGAAAATGTTTTTTGTCTAGAAGTTTAATTATCACTGTTTGTGTAGAGATAGGCTACCTCCTTGGAACAGAAAGTGATCAAGCACCCAAACCCACAGATTTCCAGAGTATGATGCAGGCCAAACCCATGCATATGGAGGTAAAAGGCACTGCAACAATCTTGCAATTTTGATCAACTTCAGTTTCTCTCCCCAGTGGAGTTTGATATGTGTAGCACGCTTTCCTAAAGGGCAAAGAGGGACCTCTGTAATGGTCTGAAAAATCAGCCTAAAATACACAGAGTAGATAGTTATGTGGACTTTCTCAGGGAAGCATCAGAGCTCCTCACCATCATTACTAGACTTCTTTCTGGCAATCCTCTCTTCATGTAAGAAATGAGGAACTGAGGCACGGTACAGATCAAGTGACATGACCGTGGTCACTTTATCAGGATGTCCGATGAGCCAAGATCTTCTCTTTCAAATCTCTGCTCTGTTCATCAGACCACTCCATGGCCAGCCTGTTGTCTAGAGACTGACCATCTTTCTACAAAAGAAGATAGCTCTTTGTGAGAATGAGTTTCTCTATGTCTGTGGATCTGACCAGCTCCTGCTGCTCAATGTTAAAACAAAGATGGAGAACAGCCACAAGTGGGACTTGTGGAGAGGACAGCAGAAAGCTTAAAGACCTGCAGTGTCAATTTTTCTTCATGTTTTATTGGGGTTCTCAGTAGTGCTTGGTCATATATTCCTAAACAGTCTGTAGAACACGTGTAACAATTCCAAGAAGGGAACAGAGATAGTCCATACCAAAGGAGGATAAGCTTCATTTGTTTCCCTTTAGGAAATAGGTCACAGGATTGACTGCTTTGTAAATTTTTTCATAGCCCATTACCTTAGAGTGATCATGTCTTTCACTAAGAACTGAAAGATGTTGGTTCTTCATTTAGCAGTGGCCCAGTTATGATTTTGAGGCTGAATGGGATCAGGGAATTCATCTATTCTGGCCATGCATAGAAGATGAGCCATGGCCTCACTCAAGCCAGGCAATTTGTATATCTTTAAAATGCAAGATGTTTTCTAAACACAAAGAGTGTACTTTATGAAAGATAAAGTGAGAAAATGTTATAGTCTGGAAGCAATGTAGTCAGGTTAAGAGCCAGCTGATGCTTCTTCCTTCTTTAATTTTTTTTTTCCCCCTTGGATTTGGGCAATTTTAGTTAAACACCACACAGTCTTCTGCACACTCATCTTCTTCTGCCAACCCGGAGCATTTCCAGCTTTGGGATCTTGATTTGTGTGGTTTGGAGATTAAATGCAGCCTGAAATGATGGATGTTTTTACTTGCACACAGCCATGATTAAAAATGAAGCAACCAACAGTAACTTAGGTTACGAAGTTTGATGCATGATTCATGATGGTATGAAGTGTTTTTTTCCTAGGGAACATCATAGTGCATTCACATCAGCGTCCTTTTTAATCCAGTTTAGAAAATATGTTAATGGCACCTGAGTGCATGTCTGCAGTTGTATTTTTATTATATTCTGAGAGTTAAAACCATCTGCAGCATTATATTATGTGGATGAATCTTGGAAGGACTATGCCAAGGCAAGGGATAAATACATATTGCTACCTTGTGATGGAAAACAAAGTGAGATGTCAAGAGAAAGGAGGTAGGAATACTGCCTCTGCTTGGAATCAGCAGCAAACACCTCTTGCTTCTTCTTTAACCCTTAGAAGTGCGAAATGCAGTCTTAGACTTTCTCTTGATGTGGGGAGAATATAAGAAGTTGAGGTGAAAGAAGGAGGTGGGGCTTCTTTCAGCTTGCTGTTGTCATAGCTTCAGCATGATTTTATAGCAACAGTGCTGCAATTTGTTCTCCCTCTCAAGGCATTTTGTTTATAAAAAAATGCCATCCTGGAAAATCACTGTGTGTTTAGTCAAAGTGGAGATGATTTCCAGAGGTCCTTTCCAACCTCAACCATTCCATGATACGCTTCTAATAAGCCCATTTAGGAACCTGCTAGTTCCAAACTCCACAGCCTCAATTCAGCCTCTTTCTGTTTTTCATTGAAAGTTGATCACTATGCTTTTCCATCCCCCAGCAAGTGTATTTTTAATGTTGTGCCTATTTTATGCCCAGATAGATAAAATACCACTGTATTTGGCATAAATTTCTTCCTTTGGATAGGAAAGACCTAAGTAAGTTCTGTACTCTGGAATATAACCCTTGGTTTCCCTGCAAATTTGAAACTAAATGTCTAGTGGAAACTTGACTGGGTGTGGGATTCTTTAGCATACAGCACCCTGTAAACTTTTCTAGAAACTCTGTTTTATGATTCAGCATGTTGAGGTCAATATTTTACGGTAATAAGCACTAAGATGACACTAGTTTGTGTGGGCTGCATTAAATTTGGGCTAAAAAAGTGAACAGTGAACCATATAATTACATAGAAATAGGATTCATGGTATGGTGGGGCACGTTTAGTCAGACGTCCTGAAATGCAGTCATTATGAATGCTTTGGGTTTTTTCCCTCCCCTTTCTCTTTCCTACAAGACAATTTAGCTCTGCAAAGAAAGTTCTTCACTGACATATTTGCAAGGCTGAAGTTGGGTGTGTTCATTGGTAAAGATGCACTAAACTTCATATATACAGTGGTAGCCAGCTCATATTCTATTTGTTTTTGACCGTGGCATGGAGGATTGAGTTCTGAAGTGATAGAGAGCTGAGTGTTAATGTCTTGGCTGCAGCTGAGACTGCCTAGCGGTACGACAACTTGTGGCAATTGCAATTTCCCGATATAGCTAGATGCTAGGCATGTGGCTGAGTATTGTGGCTTAACAAGTTATCACCATCAGAAGTGAACAGTGGCTAGGAAACTGGCAGGGCTGGTGTCATGTTTTGAAAACATGCTATTGCTAGTTGGGATGGTAATTGCTAGTTGGGATGGTTCCACCTATGCTCATTGTGTGTTCGGTTTCAAGATGAGCATTAAAGTTTAAATCATTGACCTTGGCTCCAAATTAGAGGATGATTTTGTAAAATGTTCTCTCGCTCCACCACCCATTTAGCAACCTCCTTGACCTCTGGGGGCTTGATTTCCCTGAAATGCAGGGATAAAGCTAACTTTCTTTCCTGACGGTGGGGTAATTTGTGTATTGTTTTAGTATGATTTAAAATGATTTCTTCTTTCTATCACTGTTCATGGAAACCTTTAAAGTTTTTTTCTTTCTTTCTCACTTCAGTTTTTGTCTTGTGCTCTTTGAATGGGAAAAGCAGAAAATATCTCTTAAAAATATTAGAAAATATAAGCATCTGCTTTTTTCTTCTGACACAAGTCTCTATCAGCATTACTTTGAGTTATCTCCCCCACCTTGCCCTGGATGTCGATCAACAGCTGGTCCCATTCTCCCCCTCCCCCAGTCTCTCTCTCACCTCTGAAACAGTTTATTTTGGACATCTCTGAACCTTGAACATCAGTATGTTGTAAAAATGCAGCAGATTACAGTGATTTGAAGGTTTCTGAGGGGCAAAAGGACCTTTTCAACAGCATCTGCTGAAGCTTTCCTGGTTTTGGCAGTGAGAAGAAATCAAAGGTAGCAGTTCTGCTGGCACTGAAATTAATTGCATGGAGTTTGTAAGCTTGCAGTATCTCTATCCAAGACTACAAACTGCAGATTAAAGCTGGTTTGTTCTACCATTCCCCCTCGCCCCAGTATTTCTTACTGAGTGTATCATTTGTCATTTATACATTTGCTCATACTGATAGCTACGTTTTTCTTTCAACTGTCATTCCCTTGCGGTTTGTTACTCAGAGACTAAAATCAAACTAAATGTTTCTGATAAAGTATTAGTATTTGATCTACTGTCTCTTTTCTGGCCAAATCTTGAACTAGAATAAGTTGGAAGAGCTTGACTGTTCCTCGTGAAGGTATGTTACTTTGTGCTGGTCCTGATGACATTTTCAAGCTTCTTCCTCACCCCCCACCCCCTACTTGCTTTTACTCCAGCATAAGAAGGAAAGGAAGTTGTGGCCATGGCAAACTTTTTAGATAGTTCTCATTTAACAGGCGGTTCTTACTATATATATGTTTTCAACAGTACTTGACAGTAAAAAGGAATACTTTGTAGGCTCTCATTGATGGCAAACATTACTGCCAAGAAGTGATGTAAGTTCTTCATATCGCGGACTGCACTTCACTATCTAGCCATAAAGCTAACTTGCATGGACAGGAAAATTATTATTTAATTTTGAAAACTATTGTTCCCTAACCAAATGCTAATTGTAGTATTTGTACCTGTTAAACATGCTGAGAGTTTTTCCTTGTTGTCAACTAAGTATCTCACAGAAATTATATACATCTGTGAGAATCAAAAATGGGTAGGAAGTTGTGCTCTACCACAAGGTCCAGGCAAGACTTTTTCATTTGCCTTATTATCTAATATTCAGTCCTTTGCTGTGCTCCTTCTTTGGTATGTATTTGGTCTTCCCATTTCAAAGGTAGGCTAGGTGTAGTTTTTAAAACCGAGGGTGCTGACTTTGCTAGAAATTCAAGGAAAGAAAAATTGCTAGTATTGCTACAGTTATATTGTCATCAGTGATGGCACACAACACCTGCATGTTATGCCACACTTCTACTGGAGGATGCAACCAATTGGGATGGTAATGGGAAATCAGCAAGATGAAGTTTAAATGTGAGATGTGTACTGTGCTAAGCTCTACAAAAGGAAATTTGATGCAAAAATACAGAATGGCAACAACAAAATGGTACAAAAAAATCTGGAACTGAGTAACCGATGCTATTGCAAAAAAAAGGCAACCCTTACTTTAGTGTCAGCCCAAGGAGAATATTACTCTTCTACTTGGAAGTGACAAAGTCTCATCTGGAAGACTTTTGCACACTGAGCTCTAAGAAATGGAGAGACAATTTGCATAACAGCAAAAACAAAAAACAATTTAGGGAATGTCATATGAAGAAAAATGAATGAATCGGGTTTCTTTGGGGGACTGGCATGGACTTTCTGTTTAGAAGCAGCTATTAATGTTGCAATTTAAGAGTGATGGGT
Source organism: Aptenodytes patagonicus (assembly GCF_965638725.1). Taxonomy (NCBI): domain Eukaryota; kingdom Metazoa; phylum Chordata; class Aves; order Sphenisciformes; family Spheniscidae; genus Aptenodytes; species Aptenodytes patagonicus. The sequence continues at coordinate 40,459,828 of NC_134951.1, read as the reverse complement.
TGTTTTCCATAGCTGCTGGGGAAGGATAAGAAGACGTGACTTAATTTGCAACAAGGGTTTAAGCTGGATAATAGGAATTACTTTTTTTAACTGTTAGGCAGGTGAACTGCCATTCTTGAAAGTTTCTGAGCATCGATTTGGATGAATGTCTCTGAGGAATGCTCCAAGTATGCCTGATCATGTATCTCTGCTTGGGCTAGATTAGAATAAATAGCTGAAGTCTCTGTTTTCTTTGTCACTCTAATACATATTTTTGCATAAACACGTGAAAGGTTATATTATGTAAGAAGATGAACCTCTCACCTTGCTACTAATATTCAGCATTCTCTCCTATGCAGAAGTCCTTCAGTCCAATGCTCATTTCTGAGCCATACTCTTAAACTCATGTGTTCAAGAGTGCCAGGTTTTGTAGTATGGCCATGGTTCCACTAAGACCAATAGTTAAAGGTGATTTAGCTGTTTCTTTTTATCCATTAATGGGTTTGAGAGTGTACTTTACTGTCACCTGGAAGTTCATATTCAACATAGAATCATAGAATCATAGAATAGTTTGGGTTGGAAGGGACCTTTAAAGGTCATAGTATCATAGAATCATTAAGGTTGGAAAAGACCTCTAAGATCATCGAGTCCAACTGCCGACCCAACACCACCATGCCCACTAAACCATGTCCCTAAGTGCCTCATCTACACATCTTTTAAATACTTCCAGGGATGGTGACTCAACCACTTTTCTGGGCAGCCTGTTCCAATGTTTAACCACTCTTTCAGTAAAGAAATTTTTCCTCACGTCCAATCTAAACCTCCCCTGGTGCAACTTGAGGCCATCTGCAGCTAGATCAGGTTGCTCAGAGCCCCATCCAACCTGATCTTGAAGGTTTCCAGGAATGGGGCATCTACCACCTCTCTGGGCAACCTGTGCCAGTGCTTCACCACTCTCATTGTAAAAAATGTCTTCCTTATATCTAGTCTAAATCTACCCTCTTTTAGTTTAAAACCATTACCTCTTGTCCTGTCACAACAGGCCCTGCTAAAAAGTTTGTCCCCATCGTAAAAAGTTTGTTCTCATGTAACGTTCCAGCTCTAAAGTAAGTTTTGCTTTCATTCTGCATCTGATTTTCTTAGTTCAGCGGTCAACATAATGACAGTCAGATCTAGAGGACGAGGAACAGGCAATAATGAACTGAGATATTTACATAATCCTTCAACTTTTATTGAAAGAGATTTTGCAAGGTGTTAATCGTTACAGATTTGAAGGAAAAATTACCTAAAATGCTGCTTTCCCTATTCATCCTCTCTGTTTTCTGAATCTGTTCTGGGAGGTGCAGGCACATATAATTTCTTATTCTTTCTGTTCATACAGCAAAGATGAAACTAGTGAAGGTGTGCCTTTTTGTTCCTGTAATCCTTCCCAGCAAAGCTCAATCCTGTTTTTCTAACTACAAGGCAAAGCTGTCTTCTCACCTTCTTATAGAATCATAGAATCATAGAATCATTGAGGTTGGAAAAGACCTCTAAGATCATCGAGTCCAACCGTCAACCCAACACCACCACCCACTAAGCCATGTCCCTAAGCGCCTCATTTACTCGTCTTTTAAATACTTCCAGGGATGGGGACTCAACCACTTCCCTGGGCAGCCTCTTCCAATGTTTCACCACTCTTTCAGTAAAGAAAATTTTCCTCACATCCAATCTAAACCTCCCCTGGTGCAACTTGAGGCCATTTCCTCTAGTCCTATCGCTAGTTACTTGGGAGAAGAGACCGACACCCACCTCGCTACAACCTCCTTTCAGGGAGTTGTAGAGAGCGATGAGGTCTCCCCTCAGCCTCCTCTTCTCCAGGCTAAACAGTCCCAGTTCCCTCAGCCGCTCCTCATAAGACTTGTTCTCCAGACCCCTCACCAGCCTCGTTGCCCTTCTCTGGACACGCTCCAGCACCTCAACGTCCTTCTTGTAGTGAGGGGCCCAAAACTGAACACAGTATTCAAGGTGCGGCCTCACCAGGGCCGAGTACAGGGGCACGATCACTTCCCTAGTCCTGCTGGCCACACTATCTCTGATACAGGCCAGGATGCCATTGGCCTTCTTGGCCGCCTGGGCACACTGCTGGCTCATGTTCAGCTGGCTGTCAACCAGCACCCCCAGGTCCTTTTCCAACAGGCAGCTTTCCAGCCACTCTTCCCCAAGCCTGTAGCACTGCATGGGGTTGTTGTGGCCGAAGTGCAGGACCCGGCACTTGGCCTTGTTGAACCTCATACAGTTGGTCTGCGCCCATCGATCCAGCCTGTCCAGGTCCCTCTGCAGAGCCTTCCTACCCTCGAGCAGATCAACACTCCCGCCCAACTTGGTGTCATCTGCAAACTTACTGAGGGTGCACTCGATCCCCTCATCCAGATCATCGATAAAGATATTGAACAAGACTGGCCCCAAAACTGAGCCCTGGGGAACACCGCTCGTGACCGGCTGCCAACTGGATTGAACTACATTCACAACTCTCTGGGCCCAGCCGTCCAGCCATTTTTTTACCCAGCGCAGAGTCCACCTGTCTAAGCCGTGAGCCGCCAGCTTCTCTAGGAGAATGCTGTGGGAGACAGTGTCAAAGGCCTTACTGAAGTCCAGGTAGACCACATCCACAGCCTTTCCCTCATCCGCTAGGCGGGTCACCTGGTCGTAGAAGGAGATCAGGTTGGTCAAGCAGGACCTGCCTCTCATGAATCCGTGCTGGCTGGGCTGGATCCCCTGGTTGTCCCGCTCATGCCTTGTGAGCGCCCTCAAGATGAACCGCTCCATAATCTTCCCTGGCACCGAGGTCAGGCTGACAGGCCTGTAGTTCCCCGGATCCTCCTTCCGGCCCTTCTTGTAGATGGGTGTCACATTGGCAAGCCTCCAGTCATCCGGGACCTCCCCCGTTAACCAGGACTGCTGATAAATGATGGAGAGTGGCTTGGCGAGCACCTCCGCCAGCTCCCTCAGCACTCTCGGGTGGATCCCATCCGGCCCCATAGACTTGTGAGCATCCAGATGGCGTAGCAGGTATTGACTGCTTCCTCTTGGATTATGGGGGGTTCATCCTCCTCGCCGTCCCTGTCTTCCAGCTCAGGGGGCCGAGTACCCTGAGGATAACTGGTCTGCCTGTTAAAGACTGAGGCAAAGAAGGCACTGAGTACCTCAGCCTTTTCCTCATCCTCGGTGACAATGTTCCCCCCCGCATCCAATAAGGGATGGAGATTCTCCTTGGCTCTCTTCTTGTCATTAATATATTTGTAAAAGCTTTTTTTGTTGTCTTTAACGACAGCGGCCAGATTGTGTTCTAGCTGGGCTTTGGCCTTTCTCATTTCTTCTCTGCACGACCTAACGAGATCCCTGTACTCTTCTTGAGTTGCCTGCCCCTTCTTCCACAAGCGGTAAACTCTCCTTTTTTTCCTGAGTCGCAGCAAGAGCTCCCCGTTCAGCCAGGCCGGTCGTCTTCCCCGCCCGTTCTTCTTACGGCGTACAGGGACAGCCTGCTCCTGCGCCTTTAAGACTTCCTTCTTGAAGATTGTCCAGCCTTCCTGGTCCCCTTTGCCCTTCAGGACCATCTCCCAAGGGACTCTCTCAACCAGCGTCCTGAACAGGCCAAAGTCCGCCCTCCGGAAGTCCATGGTTGCGGTTTTGCTGCCCCCCCCCTCACTTCACCAAGAATGGAGAATTCTATCATTTCATGGTCGCTAAGCCCAAGACGGCCTCTGACCACCACATCTCCCACCAGTCCTTCTCTGTTTGTAAACAGCAGGTCAAGCGAGGCACCTCCCCTGGTAGGCTCACTTACCAGCTGTGTCAGGAAGTTGTCTTCCACACACTCCAGGAACCTCCTAGACTGCTTCCTCTCTGCCGTGTTGTATTTCCAGCAGACATCCGGGAAGTTGAAGTCCCCCACGAGAACAAGGGCTAGCGATTGAGAGACTTGTGCCAGCTGCTTATAGAACGCTTCATCCGCCCCTTCATCCTGGTTGGGTGGTCTATAACAGACTCCCAGCAGGATATCTGCCTCGTTGGCCTTCCCCCTCATCCTTACCCATAAACACTCAACCATATCATCATCACAATCGTTGAGCTCTATACAATCGAAACACTCCCTAACATACAGGGCCACCCCACCGCCTCTCCTTCCTCGCCTGTCCCTTCTGAAGAGTCTATAGCCATCCATTGCAGCACTCCAGTCATGAGAGTCACCCCACCATGTTTCTGTGATGGCGACTAAGTCATATCTCTCCCGCTGCACAATGGCTTCCAGCTCCTCCTGTTTGCCGCCCATGCTGCGTGCATTGGTGTAGATGCACTTGAGCTGGGCTATCGATTTCACCCCCGGCATCGGCACACCACCCCTAGGCTCATCTCTAGTGAGCCTGGTTTTATCCCCTTCCCCCTTCGAACCTAGTTTAAAGCCCTCTCAATGAGCCCTGCCAATTCATGAGCCATGATCCTTTTTCCCCCTGTGAGACAGCTGAACTTATATCACTGTTTGTGCTGGGACAACCTTTTATACCCAAATCTACAAATAGCTCACCAAGCCTTGGAGCACTTGCTTTGACTTTGTTGTTCTGTAACCTTCCTGTGTTTCAAAAGCAGATCTCTCAGAGCCTCCCATCACTGCCTGTTGCTTCAGTCTGGTAGAGTACCTAGAAGTGGAGATGGCATGACAGACAGGGTAGTGTAGTGCGAGAGACTTGCTGTTGTCAACTGCAGTTGTCTTTCTAGAGTCATGGCAATGAATACGAAGTCACTCCCTTAAGCCAACAAGACCACAGTGATGCAGTAGGTGTTTTGTCCTATATACTTGGTACAGTGGGCAGCAATAAAGTCATTAAATACACTTTGATATAATGGCCTAACAGCAGCAAGGGGGTAATTTACTGTTTCAGCGATCAGACAAGCAAAGCGGAAGCGTTGGCACTATTGATGAATCAGAAGAATCTGTTCTGGTCCAGCCCTTAACCAATTCTTGTATTAAATCTCTGTAAAGTACATATCTGTCCAGTGGACTACAACAGAGAATGAACTAATTTCATATGTAGTCTAAGTCCAGCAAACCTCAAAAAGTGTCAGTAGGGGTAAGCCTGACATGTTGCAACAGCCATAATGTATGGGATTGGGAGTGTCTCGTGCACAATAAAATAATATTTTTTTTTTTACTTTAAAATCATTAAATTCCCACTAAAATGGCATAGCAACTGAAAAAAACTGGCATGAAATAACAACTCATCAAAAATAAATACAAGGATAGCTAAGTTCTTCTCTATGTCTTAGACTTACTGTACATGGGTTTAGCACAAGGACGTGGTACATAACAGCTCATTCTCAGCTGTGGTCCTTGCAGAGCAAGGACATTGCAGAGTGAGTCATGGTAGCAATGCAGCAGCAGCAGCAGCAACACAGAACTGAATTTCCTCTGCTTTGTATGTTTAATTCTATCTGTCCTTTTGTCTTCCTCCATTTTAATAAGGAAATATTTACTAATAGTTGGAATATCCTTGCTTGTTGTAACTGCACCTTTGCAGTTTACAAATTCCATATATCTCCATCTATTAATTTTCATTTGCTCGCTATGTTTTGTTTGTAAAAGTAGAAACGGAATGAAACCATAAAAAAATACATACTTGAACAGGTTGAAAAGACTGTCAGCAGGTCTGAGTGCAATGCTCACCATAAGAGGGCTGAGCACTGTTCAAGCACAACTCCCTGTCTCCATGCACTGGATCTATCATGACACTATAGTAAATAGTAACAATTTTTAGGGTTATATATTTAGGTAAATAGGGACAAATACTTATCATCGGAAGGTGATGACACCCTTCTTGCAGTTCACAGTGGTGAGCGTGGTACATATTTGCTACAGGTTAATTGACACTAAGAATACGTTAATATGTTTCTCAAGGATAAACTTTACATTAGTTATTCTTAGTTCTGTATTTCTCCTCGCAAATCCTGCAACTGGTCTTGAGGGTATAATGCTTAGGCACATAGCCTGGTGTTATTCAGGATATTGAGAGATACATGCAGATAATTGTTAGGAATTCAGTGTGCAGTGTTACTTGTGTTTATCTCACAGTTATTTATTTTCATATATCATAGTATTTACTTTGCTAATACTTGGGTCTTGGTAGCAGGCAGAGAGAACTATTTTCTCATGATCTACTGTGCTGTCTTCCTTGGACTCATTTTTCACTTCAGTTTTATAGCTGGTCCAAATGCATCTTCCCCTTTGGTGCATTTTCCATTCACTTTCATTATTTATGTTCTAATGTGTGGAGAGATTTGGGACATGAAAGTGAACCTATCCAAGGAAGGGGAGCAAGGTCTGTAGGAAGGCACACATAGATTGTAAAAGAGCTCCATTTCCAAACTTATGTTTCTGGGATCTCCCAGTTTGATTCAGTGGTGGTTCAAAACTACACTCATCATAGCGAAAGCCCTCCAGTTTGCCTCCCAGGTGTGCTGGCACTGGCTTCCCATGGATGCCTGGGCTGCCTCTACTTTCCTCTGATCCTCTGAAGTGAGAATGTGCTCTCCACAACTCCTGCGTCTGACACAGCATTCCCAGGACCTGCGACCTGTGAGTGCTTTTTACATGTCTTCCAAGAAATTTCCTCTGATCAGTGTTTTTGCCTCAGCTTGTTGTGGCTACTGTTTGCATCTCAGTGCATTTTGTTCTCCTATGGCCATGCTTTTCCTAAGCATAGACTAGTGCATGTGTGCAGTAGAGGAGTGGACTGAAAGTGGTGGGGTAGAGCTATTCTGAGTCACGGTAGTGTCAGCCACTGCCTTTTGCGGAAATGCTCAGTCTCCTGAAGGAACCCATTTACTCTTAGCCAGGTCATAAGAAAGTCCCAAAGAACATCTGAAAAGTTGGATGGAGAAGGCCTTAAAGACAAAATTTCACTCCTTGATAAGTTTGGGGAAAAAGTAAGGAGATGCTTCTGTTTTGTTCTTTATCTATGAGAAGTATTCACAGCATGAGACAGTGTCTGAACCACATAAAGTACCTTGCTGAGCAATTTGGGACTGCATTAACGCTAGGATTAGTGGGAGTTTGTATCCTTGTGGTGGTTACTAGTATTATTGTGTAAGCTTGGAGCATTTTCTACACTCAAAAAAATTACACTGATGCAAGAAAAAAGGAAAAAAATCATACTTTTAAACTGAACGCACTACATATGCAAATTGATGTGTGGGACTGAGAGCAGCAGAGGTGGCAGCAGGTTGCAGTTTGACTAATCAAGTCAGTCAGGTTAATCTGTTCTAAAGCAGCAGGCTTCAAGCCAGAGGAAGATCTACTGTTGATGCAGGCTAATTGTGAGGTTAATACAAAACAAACTCAGGGCAAAAAGATGTATCAGTTAGTGTCCTACATGGTATTTATATTATTTTAACTTTTGTTGCAGGCTTGTTATTCACCCTTCCACGTTTGAATAAGTTCCTGTATAAGATTCCACATTGAATACAATTTTAAAAAGCACTAGGTATCAGCTTAGCGTGGTTAACTCCTGTTGTTTGAAAGCAGGGGGAATTAGCCTGCTTACTAAAATGGCTGTGCTGTTTCTAGTATACTGGCTTGGCTTGTTTTGAATTTGGTAGCCCTATCCTGTGCTGCCTTTATATCTATAAAAGTCTAAAAGTTTATGGGACGGTAAAGCAAGATGTAATACTAAAAATAGTCTTAGGATTGATTCTATTCGAAGAGTGACGCTCACAGTGTAGGAATTCCCTAAGAATGTTGTGAATTGTGTGCATCTGCCTGAAGCTGCCTGAACAACCTCACCCATGCCAGGAAGATTTTAAACTCTGGGTTTGCTACAATTCTCTGGGAAGACTGTATTTCTTTAAGCATACGAAAATGACCTTTCCTGACTTAAGATAATGGGGCATCAGGAGTAGCTATGCAACTTAATAGGAGCCATTTTTAGGAGACTAACAATATATGAAGAAGGGCATCTTGTCTGTAAATGGTTATTTCTTTTTCCTAGAAGAGTATAAAATGGTAACATTCTGTATAACATTTCAGAAAAAATATATTTTTAGGAAAAAATTCAAAATCAAAATAAAAGAATGCTGAATGGTTCTGAAGCTTCTGTTACTATAGAAAAGTGTTTAATTCCTGAAACGCCCTTGGACAAAGTACCCTATACTTTTAAAGTTAAGTACACTTACTGTAGTGGGAACAGAGAAAGTGTGCCTGTGTGTGTTTTTCTTTGAACCATGCCCTCAGCTGTACTGAAAACACAATGTATGTTTCTGGTAGGGTGACTGTTCCATTTCATTTTTATGAGTAAATCATTTTTGGTACCCAAAACCAATGGCAAAAGCTAGTGATCTTGTAGATGAAGAAAACGCCCTGTAATTTGCTATTGGCATTGCCACTCTTGGGATTTTAATCTTTATTCAAAAAATATATGTATTTAAACACAAGATCTTCATAAAAAATGTTCAGACCACATGTAGACAAACACTGACTAGACAATTTACCACATCCTATGCAATTCACAACTCTAAAAAGAAATCTAGTCTTCTCTCTTTTTTCTCTTCTTTTTTTTTTTTTTGGTATATTTTTCCAAAAATGCTTTGCTTCTAGTTTTAGCAGAAAAGAGTTTGTTTGGACATGAGTCTAGACGTACTGTGATTTGAAGGGAACAGGTACATTCCACATCTCCTGCCAGAAAATCTATTGATTCCCTAGTCAGTGTCACTGCTGGAAAAAGCAGGCTGAACAGAACAACTCAGTGAGTGAATAGGTTAGCTGTGCAGGGGAGTCTGGCTTTTTGGATGGGAGCATACTATTCAAATTAGATTAAAAAACAGCAAATCTGCTGAAGGAAGCATTTGGGTGTCTGTCTCTGGAGCCATTCAGCCTGAAGGCTGATGTTTTCAGTTTGACTGCTGTGTATGTTCCAGCAGAGAGACACATACATTGTACTTTGCCTTGGAGTCTTCATGTGTTTTATCAAATGACTGCTTAATGTAAAAAAATAAACAGTCTCTTGGATCAGGGTTTGGATCCCAGGTTTTCCTATTTCCCAGAGAGTGCCCTAAATGGTTTGGCTGGAAAGTAACATTCCTGGCCTACTAAATCTTGAATTCCTTTACGAAGGTGGAACAGCTCCAGTAGAAAGAGCTACAGCCACCACATTTTCTTCTACCTCAAATAGCCTGTACATCTGCTGCTAGAGCACTCTCCCAGACAGTGAAGGAGGAGGGCTTGAACTTCTTTTGCTGAACACACCCTAGGACCCAGGATTCCCATGTCCTGTGTAAGTGTGCTAGTCATGGAGCTGTTGGTTAAAAAAAAAAAAAAAACAAACCAAACTCAAATGGCTGTCCTGTCATGCTTTAAAGGAAGCCTAAGCCCTCAAGTCTCAGGACTGGAAAGGATTTAAGACATCATTTCTCACAGGCTCTGGTGGCCTTCTGTCAATGTTCTGCCTCTCTTGGGTCCCAGTCCTCCTGCACATTTAGACACAAACACTGAGAGCTAGGATGAAGGGTTTGGGACTCTAGGTGATGTTCTCAGTACTGCCAGAGAAGAGCAAAGGTTTGGGTAGAACGGATGTATCCCACAGATCAAGGCCTGGCTATGTGGCTGGTGTTGCAGGCATGGCTTTGGCCATAGGACCCTTTTGTAGAAATGAGGATTACTAGGGAGAGATGGGATCCGTCTGTTGTGGTTTAACCTCAGTCGGCAACTGAGCACCACACAGCCACTCGCTTAGTCCTCCCGCCCCCGGTGGGATGGGGGAGAAAATCAGAAGAGTAAAAGTGAGAAAACTCATGGGTTGAGATAAAAACAGTTTAATAATTGAAATAGAATAAAATTCTAATAATAATAATAATAATAGTAATAATAATAATATACAAAACAAGTGACGCACAATGCAATTGCTCACCACCTGCCGACTGATGCCCAGCCAGTCCCCGAGCAGCGGCCCCCCCGGCCAGCTTTCCCCAGTTCATGTACTGAGCATGACGTCACATGGTATGGAATATCCCTTTGGCCAGTTTGGGTCAGCTGTCCTGGCTGTGCCCCCTCCCAGCTTCTTGTGCACCTCCAGCCTTCTCAGTCGGTAGAGCATGGGAAGCTGAAAAGCCCTTGACTAGTGTAAGCACTACTTAGCAACAACTAAACCATCGGTGTGTTATCAACATTATTTTCATCCTAAATCCAAAACACAGCACTGTACCAGCTACTGGGAAGAAAATTAACTCTATCCCAGCCGAAACCAGGACACCATCTCACAAAGAGGGGGCAGAGCATCTTTGCCAACAGGCTTGCTAACCTAGCTAGCAAGGACAGCTTTGAAGGATGTTCATCAAAGGATGGATACTGTGGCCCACAGCTAGGTGAAGGAACAGGCAACAGAGGGGAAGTGTACATGGGATATGGCAACCTGGAAAGTTCTTGTACTATTCTTGAGAAGGCAGGGCAACCGGGGACCTGTTGCAAGCACCTGCACAGAAGCACGCTCAGCTTGGGAAACAAACAGGAGAAGCTGGAAGTCTGTGCACAGTCACAGATCTCTGACATCTCTGAGATTACAGAGATGTGGTGGGACAGTTCTCATCATTGCAAAGCTGCAGTGGGTGGGTGCAGGATGGCTAGGAGGGACACGCAGGGAAGATGAGTGTGGGGCTGCACTCTGTGCAAGGAGCAGCTCAAATGTGGGAAGCTCTTTAACAGAAGAAGGAAAGGGCCATTTGAGCTTATGGGTCAGGATCAGAGGGGAGGTCAATAGAGAGGATCATTGTGGTGGGAAACTGCTACAGACTACCCAATCAGGAAGAGGAGGTGGATAAAACCTATTTCAGAGAATCAAAAGACACCTCATGAAAGAAACAACAGGTCCTGGTGATTCATAAGTCATTTCAATATCTGCTGGAAAGGCAGAAGTATGGAAGGCAATCCAGTGGATTTCTAGAGTACCTTTGGGACAATTTTTGATGCAAACACTGGATGAACCAGTAAGGGGAAGGACTCTGCCGGACATGCTGCTTATGAACAGGGAATAACTAGTTGCGAATGGGGTATTCAGTGGCAGCCTTGGCTACAAGGACCATGAGATAGTGGTGGTTAATATCCTGCAGGAAGCAAGGCAAGCAAGTACCAGAGACCAGAACATGGACTGCAGGAGAATACATTTGCTCTTGTTCAGGGAACTAGCAAGAAGGATCATGTGGAAGTCTGTCCTCAAGGGTAGAGGAGCTCATCCTTTAGAGGGAAGGAAAATTTGTTGTTCATCAAGGACAATCTCCTCAAAAGGACAAGAATGATCCATCCCAATCTGTGAGAAAATGGGCAGGAATAACAGGAGACCAGGCTGGATGACTGGGGAACTCTTGGCTGGGATCAAATGCAGAAAGGAAGTGTATGTGAGGTGGAAACAGGGATGGGCTAACAAAGGAGGAATATGGAAACATCAGCCACACGTGTGGGGATGGGATTAGAGAAGGTAAAGCTCATCTGGCATTGAAAATGGAGAGGGATGTAACAGGTAACAAGGAGTACTTCTACAGGTATGTTGGCAGCAAAATGAAGGACTGACAAAATGTGGTTCCCCCACTGAATGGGAAGACAATCTCATGAAAAGGATTTGAAAAATGCTGATGTACTCAGTGTTGTCTTTCCCTTGCTCTTTTCTGGTGAGGTCTGTTTTCAGGCCTCTAACATCTCTGTGCAAAATTTATGGGAAAGAGGTACTGTCTACAGTAGAGAATGACCAAATTCAAGACCAAATAAGGGAACTAGACATATACAAATCCATGGAGAGTGCTGAGGGAGTTAACTGTCCTCTTTGAAAGGTCATAGCAATTGGGGGAGATTAAAAAAGTCAAATGTCACACTTACCTTCAAAAAAAACAAACAAAAAGGAAACCCCAGGGAACCACAGGCCTCAAATCAGTCTCTGGGAGATAGTGGAACAAATCCTCCCAGAAGTCACATCCAGGCACGTGAAGGACAAGATGGTGAGAGGGGACAGCCAGCACAGATTCATCAAGGGAAAACTGTGACTGGTTGACCTAATTGTGTTCTTTGATGAGATGAGGGGAGATCAGTGGATGTCATTTCCATTGAATTTAGCAACACAATCAACACAGTCTCCATAGTATCCTTGCAGTTCAGCCAGGGAGATATGGACTACATATGGACTACAAGGTGGGTGAAACCTGGCTGGACCGCTGCACTCAAAGGGTTGTGATTAGTGGTTTGAAATCCAGCTGATTGCTGGGTACTAGTGACTTTCCTGAGGGGCTGTATCTGAGGCTGATACTGCTTAGCATTCCTCATCAATGACCTGGGCAATGGGACTTCAAGCTCAGAAAGTTCACAGATGACACCAAACTGGGGGCAGTGATTTAAAGGCTGCAGGTCAAAGCTAGCATGTAGCAGGACCTTGATAGTCTGGAGGTGTGGCCAGATGACCTCCAGAAGTCCCTACCATCCTAAACGTCTATGATTCTTTTCCACGCCAGGAACCAGGTTCCCAAAAGTGAGATGCTGTGAAATGAGGGCAAGTTCCATCTCACATAACTGAGATGAGATTTATTTGCTTCTGAAGGGCTCCATTTGGCTGAGTGGCAATCTAATACTCTATTGAGGGGACCATGCAGGTAATTAACAGAAAAAAACATTACAATGAAAAATCTAATATTTCTGATTTTTCTAATATTTCTGTATGTGCTCTGTTAACTTATTTGTTAAAGAAAACCATCTCAAAATCTATGTATATAGCCAGGATACAAAAAGAAACCTAATTCCCATTCCCACAGATATTTTTGGAAGGAACTGCTTAAGAGAAAAGTCAATCTTGCAACATTTCTGAATATAAGTGCCACAAAAAGTGTCTTAAATCAACCAATGAGTTTTGTTTTTTTTTTAATCTTTCAACCCTTTATTGAACTAGTCGTATTAAATTATTTCCAGAAGACATGTAATTCAAGAATGATCTGACCAATTTTGAATTATGTTTTATTTTAAATGTTATGAATAGGTCATACTTAGATATTCATAAATTATGTTACTTTGAAAGGGGAACATAAAACAGCAAAAGATGCTTAATAAAAAGATTATGGTGTCTTGCAAATGAATAGCTGGCTACTTAATGTCAGGATATTGCAATGTAAAAAGTATTGACTATTCATTGAAATTAATGCTTATGGCCAAGTGAGTATTATTAAACTTTAGCAAATAATCTTTATAGCTTTTGAAACAGTCTCATTCTGGAAGTTCATAATGTCTCAGTGGTTAAATGAAAATGAGATAGTAGCTATATTACGGCAAGCACTATTGAATTAACTTCTAAAAGAAACTCACTAAATGCTTAATACCAAGACTGGGCTGAGAGAAATGCAGCTGCAAAGAATTTCATTAAAATGGCAATGCTCAATGTTTCATTTGATTTTAATGGAAAATTTATGAAAGACTGCTATTAAGGTTGGGTGGGGGAGATGATCACTACCATTCTTTTACTAGTATAACCGAGGGGCTTAATTTTCCTTAGCTCTTTAATTGTTCCTTCATCTTCCCTGGTCCCATCCCTTGCTTCCTTAGAGCATGTATTTATAAAAAATTATTTAGATTTAAGCTGGAGGATGGGTTTCAAAAAGCTATGATTTTGTTTTCAAATTAGAACACCATTCATTTTTAAATGAAAGTAATAAATTAATTCCTCAGTGGTCATGGTCAAATATTATTCCCCCACTAGAAGTATGTAGGCCAATTCTACCAAGAGGGTTATTTGTATCTTGAAGTTATGTCTGTTGTCTAGGATGTGAGGAATTGGCCACTGGCAACCAGTCAGAACCATTTAAGGGAAGGATTTACTCATCAGTTTTGAACTTGGAAATGGTGGGTTTTGGACATCCCATTCATTAATTTTGTGAGTGATGACTCAAGACTCACCAAAACTTTTTCTTCCCACATTTACTGAATTGTGCATTCAGTCATTTTTAATGACTGTGCCAGATTTCAGGGAGACGTCTGCATGAAGTGTTCTGGACACTACTTTTTCCATGCTTAAAAAAGGTAAAAATTTTAAAAGGCATTTTTGTTCACTGATGTAAAAAAATGGTACAAGAAAAGCAGATATTTAGCATGAACAAATTGTAGAAATGCAAAGAACAGTATAAGATAAAGAGCTGTATTGACTTTAGTTTCACTCTAAAGCTTAGCCAGCTCAAAGGTGAGTTGCAGCAGCTCATGTTCAGCCTGGGACTGCAGTACGTCAGGCGTAGCAAGGGATTGCTGTGAGACAGACATGTTTGCCTCAGCTGGGGAATGCAGAAAAGACCTTCTGTTAATATAAATAAGGAGCTGAAATAAACACAACTACACATTTTATAGCAGATAAGTATCTGAGGCATAGGTTTTTCGCTCTCCATTAATACTGGCTGACATAGCAGGTGCTCCCTACGTCACATGCTTTGGATAAGCAGATGTTTAATCCTCCTTACTGAAAGGGTTTGGACTCCCTCATCCTCCTCCAGAGCTGGCCTATAGTCCTTGTTTCCTTAAAAAACTATATAAGGTTGTTACGTGCTTTGTGATTGTCCCCCCTTCTGAGAGGGACAACTGTACTCATTTGCAGTAATTTGTAGTGTGTCAGTACACTGCATAAATTATGGAGTTTGTAATGCCTTGCTTTCTTCTTGGACCTTTGTATTTCTTCTGACGCTTCTACCTTCAATAGTCTGCCTTCTCCAGAGGACTAACCACACTCTGTCACAAAATGCTTGTTCACAGCTCTTTCTTTTAGTGTATGATAGATTTCTGCTGAAGAACAGTGTTCAAAGAACAAATAATGCCCCAAATGATCAGAGAACAATTTATGAGTTTCAGTACTGTAGACAGAAAAACCGTTAGGGAAAAAGGATTACTTATATCTGTTGAAAAGTCCTCTGAACTTGCTCTTTAACGTAGCTTTACACTTACATACATTTTGTCTGTAAAGTGGCAGGCATGACTACGGCAATGAATAAGGAGAGTAGCTTCTAGAATATAACTTGCCCTGGGTAACTGGGTAACTAAATTGTTCATAGAGATGGATTTATAGGCCTCAGATAAGCAATATCCAGAGTCTTTTCTACAGTTCTACTATAACGTAAATATATATATATATGCAGTAAAATTGGATTTAGCTGGGTGTTGTTCACACCTTTTAGGTATGAACAAAAATGGGTGCAATTGTATTTATTTGCAAATATCCTTGCTCTGAATGTAGCTGTCAGGAAGCAGTGTCAGCTCGTACCGTAACAGAAAGCAGGAGGGTTGAGTGCATGGTATGGTGCAGACATCTGAACACGTACTTGTGGAAATGACTTACAACTTACAGAATGGAGGATCTTTAGCTGTAGTTATAAAACCTACCATTTGAATTTCTGTGTGAAATTCACAGACTCCAGTTACCAATAAATCAGTTCTGCATTTCCATCTTCTTCCAAATAACCCTTGATGAGGTCACCCAGAAAGAGATAAACAACGATGTTTCATGCAAGTATGTGCCTCTGTTGTTGCAATGGGAATTACAAGATGAGGCATCTCTGAAAGATAACTTGAACATGGTATCTCTTTTTTATTTTCCAATAAATGATTACTTGGAAGAAGACTTCTCAGCAGAAGCCAGAATTGAATAGTAAATTATATTTTTTCCTTTATGTGCTGTACATGCTGGTTATGTGTTGGGGGAGGACTTGAGATTTTTAAAAGAACATTTGCAATATCATACTGCAAAGCTTGAGAGGAGGCCATTAAGCAAATTGGGAATCTTATATGTGGAGGAAGTATTATGTTCAAGGCTTCAGTGCTTGCTATGATTAGAGTGCTCTTTGTGGGAGATTTGTTAAAATTTCTTCATCCTGGACACCTGCCAAGCTTAAGGCTTTAATGCTCTGAGACTGAGTCATGGAAGTGGGGACTGACTGCTCTCAGAGCTTGTTGGCTTGCCAGGAGGCGGGTGTGGGAGGTAGTATGCAAGTAAGAAAGAAGAGGGGCATGAAAAATAATCTCGACATTCTGTGATAATCTTCTGTTTAGAAGAAATAAGTCCATGGCTTCAGGTTTTTGATCTATTTTCCAAACTTGCCAGCAAAAATGGGACATTTTAGAGATGTGATCTCTTTTCTTGTTTCAGGCTGATGGCAGAAAGAACGTCTAGGTGTCTGGTATAAAAAAGACTAGAAAAACAAGGATTAACATGGTACTGAACATGGATAGTTAAGTATAGCATCAGTCCATGATAATTATCAAGTGAAATGAATAATTTTGACACAGAAAATAACTTCTTTCAACTTCTTTCATTTGCTAACCACTAGAAATCTCTAGTGGATCTCTGCATAACTGATTTAAGCTTGCTGAAAATAGACCAACTTTTCTGGATCATGTTTTATGGATCCTGACTGTACAGCCCCTGAGTATCTTAGAAGCATATGCTGAAAATTATTAGATAAACAGAAATTGCACAGACAGTAAGAAATGACAGCATTTGTGAGAACCATTTAACCAAATTAAATCAATGTAATCAAGTATTCAACCTTTCTTAGAGTATATGAGGGGGCTAATACACAAAGCTCAAATGCTTTTGGAAGGACAAATGGTAACTGGTGAGTTTTGAAAAAGCTGCTGAAAACTGGGATATGGCTGCAGGGTTACACACAGAGCACTGGATCCTGACGTCATTCAAGACAAGACAAATGCCTGGAATGTACCCACCTTTGGTATGTTAACACTCACAAAGCCTGGCTAGTGCAGGCTTCACAGATAGTGCTTTTCAGCTGGGAGATAAGGACTGAAGCTGTGGGAGAGCTACTTCATCAGTCTCACATCAGCGATAACTGAACATGTCTGCTTCAAGTGAGCTGAGGACAAAGAAGCGCAGGTTAGCCTAAATTGCTCTCAGTGCTGGGTTTGCCTTTACCCTGGTATATACACTGCCTGTGCTTATACATCAGCTGATATCATCTTGCTCAGAAGTTAGAGTGGAGAGCATAATCTAATGACCTCTTAGTGATAACTCTTTGCTCTTCGTGTCTCATGCATGCTTGTGTCTGATGTACTGCAACTACATGAGGTTCAGACATAGGCCTGGGAAGCTTGCACAGTTCCAACTATCTATAAAGCTTGCACCCAAATTGACCTGCATATGACTTTTTTGTGTGTTTAGTTCCATGTTCAGTTTCAGAGGTGGATGTATGCAACTGTGTAGGATGGGCTGGATTTGTGGCTGTCGATTCTCCCGTACCTAAGTGAAAAGTGAGAAGGTAGTAACACAGGAAAAAGAGTTTATGTGTGTAAATGGGTTCATATAAGGCTCCCTGTGATCTCTCATGGAGGGATTAATAAATTTTGGGAAGAAATGAGACCATTAACATTATAAATTTTTACCTCATCCAGAACGCAGACTGTAGATCCAGTCCATTACCACATCAATTCCATAAATGAAGTTTGATCTATAAATGCCTGGTATGTACAGGCATGGGAATTAACAGCGGTAAGGAAAATAGCTTTTCCCTTCAGTGGAGAGAGGGAAAATATCTGGGTATGTCCAGAAAGAGCCAAGGAATGAGCTCAAGAACTAGACCCCAGGTCATTATGTACAGATAGCTGTTAATTTCCTTTCTGGCTCCGCTCCAACCCCCTCTCTCCTAGACAGCACCTAAACATGGTTGAGGTGACATTACACCATAGGGACTGTTCCCAATGGTGAGTATGAGTGAAACTGCAACAAATTTACCTTCCTCTATCCTATTCAGTTCTCCACCTCTGTCCCCAAAGCTTGTCACCATCAGACATGTCCTCTTGCCAGAGCCAGGGCATGCAAAACACTGACCACAGCCCTCTTATTTCAGAGACTTTAAATGGAAAAAACCAGAAAAAATTGTAATTGTCTCTTAAGAAGTCATAGTCCAGCACTCTACCTCCCATATTTCATAGTCCCAGCAAAGCTGCGAGTAGCGTGCTGTAATGCAACATGCCTGTCAAGCCGTACTACAAGACTGCACCAGCCACAGGAGTCTCCCCCTACCAGCCTCTGCCTCTGCCAGCTGCCTTCTGGAAATATCCTTGTGCTTCTTTAGTCCCTGATGAGAAATGGCACAGCACGGATGAAATACTGGGCTAGCTCTTGGAATATTGTGGTGATTACCTCTTCAGCCTCCGAGGGTGCAGAAGTGGCTTTGCCACTGATGAAACTCTCTCAGGTCCTGACACAAGTCGCAGCTGCTCTTCATGACATCAGCATTATCCACAGACCACTTGCATGGGAAGTAAGCCCCTGGGGGGGTTTTAACAGAGGATCTGGCAGAATAAATCGGTGCTCTTCTCTGCTGATTTTAAGCTTCCAGAGCCTGTCTGTGCTGGCTGGCTGCCTTCCCAGGTGTTTTGCACTTGAAGGAGAGGGAAGACTCCAAAGAAGCCCCGCAAAGCCCCACAGTTGTCATAATCCTTTTAATATCCCTGAATTTGAGTGTTTGCTCCTCTGCCTGCCTGCCTGCCTGCCTGTTGCTGTAAAAAACCCAAATGTTTGCAATCCAGACATTATTTCCTGTTGGGCTAGAAGTTTTAAGATAGCCTGACATGAGGCTTAATAGCAATAAAGTAAGTTATGGAAGGCTATGGGGTATTTCAGAGGAGAGGAAGGGCAGTGATGTTCACAGATGTTATGATTTTATTTTATTTATGGATTGTGGAGAATCAAATAAAAATAGAGCAGAAACAACTTGCTAGTCAAATAGAAAATTATATCTACCTAACCATCTCTTTCTATACTGATGTAAATGACTTACAGTGAATCTGGAGGAATCTGTTCTTCAGTGAGGCAATGCAGCAATTCAGTCTTTTCCATCAGAGACTGAAGAATTGGTGATATACTGTTTCAGTCTCTCTTCTGGTGTTAATCTACCAGCCCTTACCCCAAGGTAAACTCTCATTTTTCTCATTTCATTTTTGGAGACTTTGCAGCTGAAATGCTGCATTGCCCCTTTCTGAGTCACATGTGATTGCAGCTGCTCAGCATATATAGGCATGAATTCAGTCAATTTCAGTAGGGAATTTTTAGGCTAAAGCCTGCATATTATTGTTAAAAAAAAAAAAAAAAAAAAGGGATAAAGGAAGGAAAGGGAACCGAGGGAGAAGACCTAAAACTTCCCCTGAATGCCATTATAAGATGCAGGTCTGTTTGAATATAGACAACAAAGAGGACGTTTATTTCCACTGCACCTTTTACATTTTAATCTAAATAAACATTGCCCTGAAGCAGGAAAGGAAATGATTCTTCCTTTTAATGGTCTCTGAGGTAAATCTTTCAGTATGTTCCCCAACTGTCATTATTTCTTACTTTATCTTTCCAAGGCCAATATTTCTACCTCTCAGGTTCTTCAGGCTTTTTTTTTTGTCTATTGTGTGAGAGTGTCCCAGCTTGGAGAGTCTCCATCAGCACGGGGACAAGGGCATTTAAAAGAAAGATTTTTCCAGTGTAAAGGTTGTGGACTCAAATGCTGGATTTTGCAGTTAATCGTACAAATGAGATAAAAGCTTTACTTCCAGGAATACGAATAGCAGAAGAGATGTTAATATATATATGTACATGTGTGTGCTTATGTATGTAAACAGGTACATCATATATATGCATCTATACATAACATAAAGGCCTATTCTTTCTTTCATAGGAGCAAAAGGAATTCTCACATAGATTTTATTTTGTACAACAGGGGCACTGTTACAGCAACCTAAAAAAAACCATTAAGGCCTTGACTGAAGTGCTTAAGCATCTGAGAAGCCTATTGAATTCATGGTGCTTCTTCACATACTTAGAGTTTGGCATGTGTCCTGGTTTTGGCTGGGATAGAGTTAATTTTCTTCCTAGTAGCTGGTACAGTGCTGTGGTTTGGATTTAGGATGAGAATAATGTTGATAACACACCGATGTTTTAGTTGTTGCTAAGTAGTGCCTACACTAGCCAAGGGCTTTTCAGCTTCCCATGCTCTACTGACTGAGAAGGCTGGAGGTGCACAAGAAGCTGGGAGGGGGCACAGCCAGGACAGCTGACCCACACTGGCCAAAGGGACATTCCATACCATGTGACGTCATGCTCAGTACATGAACTGGGGAAAGCTGGCCAGGGGGGCCGCTGCTCGGGGACTGGCTGGGCATCGGTTGGCGGGTGGTGAGCAATTACATTGTGCATCACTTGCTTTGTGTATTATTATTATTATTATTATTACATTATTATTGTTGTTGTTGATGTTATTTTATTTCAATTATTAAACTGTTTTTATCTCAACCCACGAGTTTTCTCACTTTTACTCTTCCGATTCTCTCCCCCATCCCACCGGGGCAGGGGGAGTGAGCAAGCAGCTGTGTGGTGCTCAGTTACCGGCTGAGGTTAAACCATGACAGCATGTGTGTAAATACTTCACTGTAGCAGGGTCACAAGGCCTCAATTCAGCTCTTATAAAACTCAGTGGAAAGATTCCTTTTGATTTTAAAAGCAATTGGATGGGTTTGCAGTGTGCCTTTTTTATGCTAATGCAGAGTGAGCCAGCCGTGTTGCAGGAACATGTGGTACACTTTAAAAGTCTTAAAGGTTGCAAGCAGTAGCAACCTTCCTTACACTGACAGTGTTTATCCAGATTGATTAAAAGGTGCGAATAAAGAGGCATTCCCAGATGGGCAGAAGGCAGCGAGCACCTTCCAGAAAGGGCAGCATGGAGTGCACTCTGGCTGGGGAGCTGTCGGTGGCGGCGGGAGGGTGCTGCGGGAGCCCAGGAGGACAGCTGAAGATAAGCTCATTATTTGGACGTATTGGGGAGACAGCTGCGTTGTCACACCCCATATACACCTGAGAGTGTGAGGGGAACTCCTGCTGCAAGGAGCTGATGCCAGCCAGGGAAGAAAAGCAACATGCATCCGTCTCAGAGACTGGGACTTGGCACCCGTCGGGGCCAAATTTCTGGGGAAGAAACAACACGCTGGGAGTTGCTGCAGCATAATTGCAAATGTAAAACAATCGCCGCTTTGACACAAAGCCTGCTGAAAAGGCTTTGTCTAAAATTATGTTAAAGTATCTCAAGCAAACTATTCCAGTCTAAATTCTATTACTCCAGAGCTGAAGGGCACCGGCAGAGGAGGTGTGATGGAGAGGCACGCGGAGAGGCACCCCTGAGAGATACCCTTCATGTGTCTTTTGTACTGGGAAGCGCTCAGGGAGCTGGCTGTGACCTAGAAAAGTGAGATGATACTATTCCAGCTCACACTCAATTGCTCCTGGAATGCTACTTCCAGGCGTTTCTTTAGCAAGAAAATTTGGAGGAAACCTGGAGAGAGCAATGCAGTTGTAATGGGCATGGTTCAGTAAAAAATGTTAAAAATCACAGGTAAATGATAACTCTATAGGGAAACCTAATTACTTGTGGCATTTGCAGGAAATGGATTGCAAGGAGTCGCAGATGAGTAATCTAAGGAGATAAAAGGAGATAATTAGGAACTGGAACTGCCTGAATATTTTCAAAATTTCAATACAGGGAAATGAAGAGAAGAAAAATCATTCTGTTTTGACCTGTTCTGTTGTCAAGGACAGATGTAAGAAAGGGGGATATTTAGGCTGGCTGACGTAGAGAAGGTCTGTTACAATGAGACCATAAGACATTAAATAGGAATGAATGGCAAACCCCTCATTCAAAGCGAGACGCAGCAAAATTGAAAAATAAGAATGTAGGGGTAGGCAAAGAACAAGAAATGAACCAAAAAAATTTAAAGGTGCTCGATATCTGTATTTCATTAAGGAATCATCTAGGTTTCTGTGTGTTCATTTAAGTAAATTCTAGATATCTGTCCCTTTAAATATGCTGGATAGTATAGTTCTTTTTTTTTGTCTCCCCAGCCTGAAATTCAGCCTTAGGTAGTACTTGACTCTCAGGTGTGTACAGCACTCCTTTAGGTTGAGTATTTCCATCTTCTTATCCTAAACGACCTCTGTTCTCATTAGGAGAAAATCTGCCTTTTCTTCCTCTGATGAATAAGCACCCTTTTCTACTGTCCTTTCATTTATGAAAATGTTCTTGGTCTTTCATCCTGCCTTTTCCGTAATCTCATCACTCTTGTTCTTCAGCTGTTTCTCAGTGCTTTATGACAGCCTAGCTCTGACTGATATAAAAATATGAGTTAGTTTCCTCAAAAATCTTTCTAAACATTTTGCTTCAAAAGATACAATAACATATAATTTGATTCGTTTTTAGTTCAAGGCTCAGAATTTTTGCCTGCATAAGGGTGGAGCATAGGAAGGTCAAAAGACAAATGGATATTGCTCTCACTTTCCTCTGGGCAATTTTTTAAACCAGAAAACCTAACCCAAAATGTAGCCCTTACCAGAATCACAGGAAGACTTGGCACCAATGGCACCTGCTCCCTGCCTGTGTGTGCATCCCCTCCCAACCTCTTCCATCTATCATTGACATGGACCCACAACAGCCACAGTCAGCATCCATCTTTTGTCCCCGTTTAGTGCTCCTTCTTGCTTGTTCCATCTACAGCTCAGGAGCCACTATTGTTCTGTTTCTTAATTATTTCAAGTTTCAGTTAGTTTAGCTGGGACAATACGAGGTATCTGGTAGACTGACAACCTCAGGTGGTGATATCGTGCAATATTTGCTTAGTTGCCTTGGTAGAACTATGCTGTTTATTTTGTTACTCAACTAGAAATGATAGGTCGTTTAAAGTTTAGAAATTTGGTTGATAAGTGGGAAGATAAACGTAATATTGCCTATTATAGAGAGTAATCTAAAACTGCATCGACTAAAGAGCAGCTGTGCTACATAATTCTGCTGAGTGGGAGGAGGAGTCAACACTTTTATTACCCAGATGTGATAAGGCAAGGAGGTCCAGTTTCACTTTGAGAGGGGCTGAGCTGGTTTTCCCACCCTCTCTCTCCTGGGTGCATATGTTACACATTTACATAAAGGTCTTATGCCAGCACTGAAAAAGACTGCTACAGAAATGGATAAATAAAGCTCCTTAAAACTCTGTGAAGATGGGTGTAGAGTTTACCCATTTCAAGCAATGGAAGCGAATGAGTGGACATGGGACTTGTTCAAGATGAGGTACAGAGGCCATTGCAAAGGTGGGGCTGGAAACCTTGAGTCTTTAATCCCAGGTCTGTGCCTGTGTTTGGCAAGGGAAGATTTCTTGTTGGATATTGGATGCATGCTGAACCATTCCCAAATGCCTGTCTTTCCAATCATACTTTCAGTTATTAGTATTTAAGTGATTAATATTTAAGTTTTGTCAACACTGCTCTTTTGGCAAAGAAAATGCTGTACAGCTTCATTGTATACAAGTGAGATTTATTCTTCTAGCATGAGGTACTAGTAAACTGGGTGTGGGGCTATCTAGCTTTTTGATAATGACACCATGATTGGTAAGTCTGACTACCTTGAAAAGAATAACAAACCCGATCTCAAAGTTTCTCCTGATGTTTCTGAAATCCCCAAGTGGATTCATTTATGCTTAGGGTGTCCAGTTCTCTCAAAGGTGTGCCTTTAAGTGTGCTGCTACTAAGGTAGGGTCAGAAGCTTTTGAGCTAAGCTGCAGCTTTTCAGCAAGCTTTGAGCTCCTGCAGCATTGCTCTGCAAAGCAGATGGAGGCTCAGTGCTGAGAGCAGAGTCCATTGTCGTGTCCCCCCCCCGTTCTGTATCCTCACATCTTGGCAAAATTTCATGGGGGGGAAATAAAGAAAAGAAAAAACACCTTACGTTTTGACCTGTTCTATCAGGAATGACAGAAGTAAGAGAGGGAAGTTATTTATGCTGCTTGGTACAGAGCCAGCATCCTCTTGGCTAACGTCCTCCCAACCTGCCCTCAGGACAGCAGTGTAGCTATATGCTGGCTGGTGAACTAGTGAAAGCAATCAAACCCACCCTTTCCTGGGAGAAGAGACAACAGAGACCTAAAGGAGCCACACTGTGGTCTGCTAAAGGTGCTTCGTTATGCTCCCTATGCAGCTGGGTTAATTGGGCCTTTTTCGTTTCCTTGCTGTGCAAGCTGACTTGTTTTAGGATGGGAGATCAGCTTCCTAGGCACTGAACAAGAAAGAGCAGTACCCAGGAGTCAGCAAGGCTCCTCCAGCTCCTGGGTGGGGAGGAAGGGGAAGAGTAGCAAACACGGAGGGGAGAAAGTCCATTTCCAGATAAACATGTTGAAAGGTTGAAAACAGGGAGAAGTCTGCTTTTCTGCTCAAAGTTTACGCATTGATAGGGAGTCAGTTCTTGGCTGCTTCTGTTTCTTGGATACGTATGTTTAGAATTTGTAGAGCTTTACGTTCTGCTTTTGCAAATTATAATGTCAAGCGGGGAAAATGGTAAACTATCAGGATGCTGGCAGGAGATGACATCTGTTACCAGTATCTTATATGGGATTTTATTCAATTTTGTCACCAGGAGTCCTTATGATTGCTTCAGTGTTGTCAACATGTGCGCGCACACACACACACACTCACACACACATTACCTGTTTATCGATTTATCTGTCTTTATACACCGATTTCCTCTACGTTAGTGACACTTGGTAGGAATCATGGAACTGATGTGACTTCTTCTAATAAATGGCTAAAACTAAATCTCACTTTACCAGAAGAAACCATGTTGAAGACCTTCCTGGTCTGCACTGTTGGAATTCCTTATCTCATGCTTGTGAGATATTTTCCTTTCTAAATATAGTCTTCAGTTCTGTCAAAAATTTTGCCGCCTTCTGTTACAATTAACCACAAACACTTGTGAATCAGCAATGAGTATATTCCCCATTTTTTCTCTCTCTCTTTTGTTTTTACTTCATGGTGCCACAGTGCTTTGTACCGTTGCTTTACTGTTTTCCCTGGATGTTCAGTTCCTTGTTTGTGCTGTTCTTTCACATACCAAGAGGAAGAAAATACCTTTCATAATGGGAGATGGGAATATGACTACTAAGCCACAAACACTACCAAGAATGATACAGGGAGAGGTGTTATACAAGAAATTGTTTGACCCTAAACTAGAGTTCAGTAACACTTTGCATTTGTCTGATACAATGTGATTTTAGTTCTTGTCATTGGAGAAAAAGAATATGCAAAATCCTGTCAGTGGAAGCTTATGACATTTCTTTCCCAGACTTATATTTTCCTAGACTAAAGGCACTGAACTTTAGGATGTATATCGGTGCAGTTCCACACTGCTGTGCCTTCCCAGATCAGATAGCAATTCTGGTCATGAATTCAGTAGATATGAAGATGACTATTAAAAAACACATAAAAAAATAAATCTTTTTTTGACACAACAGGTTTGACTGGTTGCCCTTTATTTTAACAACCATCAGTGTGAGAATATCGTTTGGTTTTAATCAGGATTTTTAGAATTATGTAGCCAGAAATTCATGCAAGTTTCTTTTATATAGGTTCCATAAGGGTAATAAAACGATCCTTAATTCTTGTTTTTCCTCTCCTCCTCTGTAAGACTTCAGAGAGCTGAAAGTATCCTAACTGCTGATAAACAGCATGTCATATTCATTCAGAACCAAGGCTAAAGTTTTAAAGTCTGATCCGTGAATAGCATTAGCAAAACATATGAGACTGCTGTTCACTCTTCTCTCCCTGTTTTTAATTATAAAATTTGGGTAACAGACAAATTGTAATTATGCTGCGCTATAGTTCTGAATAATACTTTCAGCTACACTCTCAGACATCAAAAATTAATGTTGTTCCATTGAAATCGGTGAAGCTGTATGTCCCGGGGGCCAGATTCAGTCACCCACACATGTCTGGTGCCATATGAGATACCCTCAAGTAGCTCACCTGGCCTCTGACTGCCCTTACGGAAGGGTACCTGCCTCCCTCCCATAGGCCCTGTGTTATATCTGCAGCTCAAAGGGCATCTCAGATGGCTCTACACACCTATGGCCAGTCAACATACCAGCCCTGCCTCCTGAGAGCTTAATTTATAGCTTTTTGAATTGTAGAGAAGGAATGAACAGGTTAAAATACATGTCTTCTGGAGAATCTTTGGGGAGAGTTCTTGCAGTGATTTTTTAATTAAAGCCACCTGTCCCTCCAAGTTATATCCATTTCTACCTGACAGCCATTTCTCTTATTTTTCTTACTCTTTTTAAGTGGACTTAGTGGGTAAGTGCTGGCAAAAAGCCTGACCTACAATCACCAAGTAATGCCATCAAGGCTTATGTATTAACTGTCTTGGTTAACCTATAAGGTTAATAGGGAGATGCTCTTAGCTAACTGTGTCATATCCTCATTAATCCATAATGCTGGAACATAGTAAAGGTTTGAGAATATTCCTCAGTAGAGTGCAGAGGACATAGTAAGGATTTTCTTGCCTTCAGTGGAGCAAGAAGAATTCATAAGCTTTACCACTGCTATTCATCTTCTTCTGCTAATATATTTTCCCGACGCCTCCTCCTACTCTCTGTGTAAGTTTTAATGTTGGAATTGCCGATATAAGAGGATAGCTTTTTGTGTCTATTCTGAAGATGGCTAGAACCAGAAAGAAAATATTAATAATTAAATAATTAAAAAACATGAGAACATCATCTGATAGATGGGAGTTCCTCTGTCCCCTGGGAAATGTTGAAGATTGGGATAAATTCTGAAAAATCATTTCATACCCTTTCCTATGCTTTTGTAATATTAATATTAATTGCTACAATACTGGATATCTTTGTTCTTTCTGAAAATATGATTATTATTTCAGTTTATCTAGATTTTTTGCCTCACTGACATCCTGGAGCAATAAATTCCAAGATCAAATTGCATCACAAGATTTATACCTGTTACTTCCTGATACAGGTGAATGCCTCGTTGCTCTTACTTCATGACAGAGAATAGAAATGTAACTTCTCTGAACCTTTTCTAAGACATATAGTTCCAAGCTTTGTAGTTGTTCCAATTTTAAGATTTTTTCTGTTTCAGTGACTATTTTTGTCATCTTTCTCCAAGTCTCCCTTAACTGCAGGTTCTCCACTCATACTGCATGACCCACCGATGCTAAGTATTCATTGTATATTTCACTGTTATTTTTTTCACTGGCTTGCACTCCACTCTGTTTTTTCATTCACTAGTTAAGTGGTTTATAGATTACTGTGGGAGCTGGCTTTTCTATTTGTTCTCAATTAGGGTCCTGGCAGTAATGTAAAAACAGCATGCTGAATAATTGTTGAAAAGTTGTCACCAACAGTTGCCATATGTTTTCTGGGTCTTTTCCAGTTGATTTGGTAAGATTCTTGACTATGTTCAGATATTTGTTTATCTGGTTATGTATGAATGCCAGTATAACTCTGAAATGTCCATGAATAGGTATTTCAGTATTAGCTGAAGAAAATTGCTTAGGAAAGAGTTAATAGATGGTGCATGGGTAAAATTCTGCCTTTTACTTACAAGGTTTGAAAGCTAATGGTCTTCATTTGTTTTAAGCACTTAAAACCATGTAGCCTTTCAGTGCTCCGGCCACCTTTGCTAACCAAATGAATACAGGTATCTTCGCCAACTTAATTACGGACTCTTTGTTCTCAACCATAAAACAATATTACCAAATCATCACGTTCATTTTTGGTTTGAAAGGGTCAGGCACCTCGTGGCTGCCGGAGGATGGCTGTGCTTGCTGAGAGGCCCCACAGGTCAGCAGCCTCGGGTCATGCCGGGCTGGTGGTGGACGGGCTGAAGTAGGAAGAGCGGTGCCCACCAGCAAATGGCCAGCTCTGTGTCACCCTGCTCAGCAGAACCAGTGGGCATTCATGAGGAACAAAGAGGTATCTCAGGATTACACAGGTCTGACAGCAACATTTGGCTTCCAGTGGAGTCGTACAGATCCAACTGGCCATATTTAAGCACTTGCCTGATTCATATGAACTGCATTAGAGTGATTCCTTTATTTTCTCCATATCCTGCAGATGTTCTTTTCAGGCCTTGCAAATAGAGTTCAGCAAATATTAAGTAGGATGACTAGAGAAGAACTCTTGCATTTTCAAGCCCTGTTTTCTGCTATCACAGTAAACACCTTTTCGTCTCACTAATTAACGGCTTGAGCTTGAAAACAAACTGGTTTTCTGCTCTTATTATTTCTATAGAGTATCAGTCTGACGGTAAAAACTTTTCTCTAATTCCCTACATTACCTTCTTCACAGCCAGTTTATGCCCATTTGTTTTCATGCATGTGTTGTGGATGACCTGAGATTACTCCCCTCACTCCCCTGTTTACTTTCTGGCACTGACAGACAGCAGTCCTTATCTTGCTAGCTAACCTCCTGCAAATGGTTAAAATAATTTCTATGGCCTTTTCCCACTGGATTGACTCTTCATTTTTCAGACATCCCAGTAGCCATCTCTGCACCTATCCCAGTCGGTATTCTTTTGATGATCAAGGTATTTCAGATGAGATCTTACTGAGGCTTATTAACCGTCCAGTAACTGAAATGCCCCTTTGACTGCATTCAGGGATTGTATTTGGTTTTGGTTTGGGTTTTGGGGTTGTTTTTTTGGTCATGGTTGCCTTATGTTAATAGCACAAAGCAGTCCTGAGATCAAACAATACATTCTTCCTCACTCCCCACTTCAGGGCATAATTTGCACTTTGTTTCTTCTTGTTTACTTTACTCTCCTTTTCAAAAAAAAGAAATCTAATTCCTTCTGTAGGGAATCTGTTCAGATCCTTTCCTGATGATGCATCCCCAATTTGTGTAATTTGTAAATTACATTACCATATATCTTGAGCCAGCTCACCGATGAAAACACTGTAGAAGACTAGTCCCAAAATACATGATTTCTGAGTAATAAATAAATAAGCTCACACAGCTGCCTGTGTGTTCTGGTATTCATTAGGCAAGAAGAACACATACTGAAGTGCCTGGTCAACAAATGCTAAATAAATGACACTCCACATTTGCATTACTTTCAATGATGATGTCATACCAGTACCACTGATGTCTGAGTCATGAGCAAGTGTTCTGCAATCCATCAAAATCATTAGGCAGGATATTAATATTAATAATTTAATGCTTTTCATTCAGCATCTGAATGACCCCCATTGTAAAGGCAGGAACTCTGGGGGAAGCCAAGAAAGGTGTTTTTCACAAAGCTGTAGAGCATCAGTGAAATACAGGCAGCATTAGTGATTCTGTCAGGTATGCTCATCAGCCTGCCTAAGCCTTGTGATTGCAGATTACATAGCCCATATTTGAGCACAGCAACAACAACAACAACAGTAAAGATATTTACTCAAAATGCTACTGGTTGTTGACTAGTGAAAAGGAGTCAAATGATCCTTGGCCATGGCCAAGGAAATAACCTCTCCCACTTGACTGAAGATTATTTATGAGCAAGCAGAAAGGCAAGTCTGACGGCTGAAGACGATTGGTTTTTCACCCAAGGATGCTTTCCTGGAAGGAACTTTGACCCTGTCCCCAGAAAACCTTTCCTACGTTCCAGTTCTTAATCCCACCTTCTGCACAACCACAGCAAGCAGTGCGCCTCTTGCATCCTCTGAGAGAGAGGTTTACCCCAGCTGCACAGCCTGGGTTCCCCAAGGACTGACTAGGCAGCAGGCTAATGCCTTCTTCATTGTCCCTCAATCTCTGTAGCATAAGCAACATATGTTTTTCACGTGTTTACATAATTATTTGCAAAGTAATCTGCAAGATCTGTGAATGTTTTGGCAGAGTATTTCTACTAGATATTTCTATATAGTTTAGTTGTGAGAGGGAAAGACGTTTTTCGTATCTGCTATCAGTAAAATGGGCCAATGCACAGGGCTATGGTCTGTGAACATGAAACTATGAATATTCAAGGAATTTGTCTAGAGATCCTCTAAAGAACATATTCTTCTCATACATCTAACCACCCATCCAGCAGATAGTCAGGTATAAACTATTTATAGTGAATATGTCAGGCTTAGCCATTTCCCCCTTCTTTGCAAATTATCCAGAAAAGAATGATGATTTTTACGACTAGTGCATATTTGCTTTTTCTGAGTGAAGGTTAGCATGTGTCTGAGTGCATGGCTACTTTCTAAAATGTAAATTCTAAATACTACTAACAGCATTGTTTCAAATGGTTGATAGTTTGAATAGCAAAACCAGAGAATATGACTGGTCCGATTTACAGGAATAAAGTTTTCCTGGTTTCAGTTTCTCATATGAACTTATCTTCCTCCTGCTTCAGAGTTCACACAGGTGGCAACATATGACTATTTGCTAGTAGTTCTGATTTCTAAGGAAAGCGTGAGTTGAGTAAATGAGAGTTTGCTTGCTGTGGATAGTGTCACGCAGTGGCAATTTTTGGAAGGTGAAAGCACAGAGAAAGAGCAGGGAAAGAGAGTTATTTGCAGAAAAAATGGGACCCTAGAAGATGTGGGAATGGAGTCACCTCACCAGCCAGAAGGAAGACAGTGGCTGGAGTTGCTTTTTCCATAGGGTAAAAGAGAAGTAGGGTTTTAAGAGAAAGAGGCCTTTGGAAATGTCAGGGAGCAGGACCTGGACCTTATAATGGAGAGTTTAAGAGGAAACATTGGATGGGAGGAGAAAAAAAAGAGTTTGACACTGAACTGCCACTGTTTTTAGTGACACTGAACTGCAACCGTTTTAGTAGTCCAGGTTTCAGAAAGTTATGTCATGGTGGGTGGAAATCCTAGTAGCACTGGTCCAGTGGGGAGTGTAGTGAGGAGAAGGTGGAGCCTCGTGTGGGGTTGGCTGCACCCCAGTCCAGCTTTGACAAGCAGTATGTATTACCTTCATTAGATGTCAAACTCTGTAAAACTGGGCCAGTGCCTTGGTTGTTAATTGTATGGGTTGTTCCACTGAAAGAAAGCGTGGGAGCATTTTAAGGAGAGAACGATGAGAAGACTTTCTTCTCACTTCAAACACATTCTTTTCTCTTTTTCCGTAGAAAAAAGCAATGTATCGTGCTATACATGAAGATCCAAGTAACAAAAAGGGGAAAATATCTGGATTCCTTCCTAACTGAGAGAGAAATTAGATTTATTGGCTGCTTAGCAGAACTAACATTAATTTTTTTCTATCCAGATTAGTATCGTTCACATGTATGTCTACAGGCAAGCAAAATGACCAACCATCTAATCAAACACATTTAATTTATTATCTTTGTGTGAGAGGTCCACAGAGCATAGTTGGCTGATGGATGTTCAAGGATGTTCAATACTTTTGTAGGCAACCAATTCCTCTTCGCTGCAGTGGCCAGCTGCACTTATTTTTACTTCTGTCAGTGCAGTCACAGCTGTCCTTGCAAACCATGGGGGCACTGTATGTGTTCCCACCTGTGATGGGGACCCCTGCACAGCCTCATCTTTATTCGTCCAAGGGCTCGGCCATTTCTTAGTGCTTTTTCTCTTGAAACAAACTGCTCTCGCTCCTCACCCTGTGCGTGTCAGGATGTCTGGGATGTGTGAGTGCATGCTCTGATAGCACTCACACAACTGCCTGTTTGGATAGTTAACGTTATTCTCGGCAGCAGCTGGGACTCTTATTTAAATGTTGCAAAGCGTTCAGGAGTGTGGTTTTTGCTTTGTTTGCTGAGCCATATTTAAGGACAAACTTTCCGAGACCTTGAGGAATGGCTAAAATTGGCAGCCCTT
Organism: Aptenodytes patagonicus; assembly: GCF_965638725.1. Classification (NCBI taxonomy): domain Eukaryota; kingdom Metazoa; phylum Chordata; class Aves; order Sphenisciformes; family Spheniscidae; genus Aptenodytes; species Aptenodytes patagonicus. Next base: position 40,428,196 of record NC_134951.1, on the reverse strand, counting down.
CCTGCAGCGCTCCTCGCCTGCGGCACGCCGTGGGTGCCACAGCCTCACAGGCTCACAGGGTGCCCAGGGAGCCCAGTGGCAGGGACAGACTAGGGGGACAAAGGGCAGTGCTGCTTTTGATTTTCCATGCTCAGCACTATAGTCACATGCTTCCTGCAGGCTTAACAGCATCGCATTACGAATGGAAAATAGAACGGGTTTTTTCTGTCTCTAAATGTAATTTTTTATGTATTTTAAAATAACTTTCTTCCTGGTTACCACTTTATAATGGGCAGGTGATACGTCAGCGTACCAGAAGCTATTGTCTTGTAGTGAACTCTCTCTATCACTCATCCCAGCCTAACAGCACATACTGCGTGACATCAGCAGCCCAATGACTCATACACCAAGATACCATAGGTGTGTTTCTTTATCCTGGAGATCAGAAAAATCCTACGCAGAAGACTTGGCTTGTTTTTCCTATCTTGTTATGGAAACTACGTGCATAGGCTCTAATAGCATTAAATGACTGTAAATGAAGTCTTTCTGTTTCTTATCAGAAGATAAACTGCATGTTTAAAAAAGGTGGTGCCAAGCCCAGGGGAGCCTCTTAAAAGGGCACAGGCTGCTGATTATAGTTGTCTGGGGAGAGATTTTGCATGTAAAATATTTTAATATCGTCACAGCGAACACCTATGCTCCTGTTCTGGGGGAGAGTCCAACCAGTCTGAAGCATTAGACACATCTGAAGCTTGAACAAGTTCAGTAGTTTGCTCTATAGCAAAAAATGTATAAAAAAGGATACAAGCTGCATATGTGCAGGGTGACACTACAGCTCCTCCCCCTTCTGCGAAAATAAAACTGTAGATAGAGAAGAGTATTTATAGGCAGTTTACAACTTTTGCCCCTGATAAAAGGCAGCAAGTAGTTTTACTGAAGGCATTCAACAAAGCACTGGTTTCCTTCAGTTTCCATTTATTCAAATAACTTCTTACACCTCCCATTCCAATAAGTATGTAGGATTATGACTTTCGCTTGCTTGTCTCTTTGATCTCACTGATAACTTTTCCATGTAGCGCTTCTTCCTCTTCCATAGCATACAGAAATGGAGGAGGCATTAGGGTGTCTGCTGAAGCAGGCTGGAATAGTTCCACCCTAACAATATTTCAGAGGAAAAAACAGGGGGAAGAAAACTTGAAGGTTAAGTGTTATGGACAATTGGCTGCCCCTCAAAAGACTTGGTGGTTTAATGGAGAAAAGACTTGCTTGGTTATCCAAAAACCGGGCTAAGGACCTTATAAAAACAGGCTCGCTCAAGAGGTTTCTGGAATTTTCTATTTCACATCACAAAAAGAGAAAAAAAACAACTTTTCATATGGCATTTCAGTATTCCTGCTTTTATTCCCAACTGGAACAGAGAAGGGCAGAGTCACGCACAAATGCAAAATAATGAGAGCATTACAGAGCATGCTGAATCTCACAGAAATAATCTGAACTTCAGGAAAAGTTTCAGAAAGGGGGCAGCAGCTGAATTCTACTGTTACCTGAGCTCCTGTGTCTGCTACATCTCGTGCTCTACAGTGCCTTTGAGCTGTGAACCACTGGAGCCTGTGGAAGCAGGAGGTGCTCTGTTTGTATTTGTATTTCCATGGCAATGCGGCTAAGGAGTTGTTTGGTCTCTTTTCCTCAAGAGATCTGCCAAATCACTCCTCTTCATAGAGTCAGTTGGTAGAAGGAATTGCGTTGGCATTCCTGCAGAAAATTTAGCCTTGTTGCAGCTTCATATATGGTTATGCTAGTTGTAGGTATCATTCAAGTATTTCGTCGATATTTTTAATTATTAAGGATTTAGTGGGATTTTCTACTGATGCTTTAAATGCTCAGTTGTCTCAACTGATTCTTGTTTCCTTAGGATGCACTTTCTCATTTTTGTGATATACTTGAATATAATTCTGAAGGTTGAGAAACTTAATATTTTTAACACTGAGATTCCTGGATTTGAAAAACCTTTAAAAGCCCTGCTATATTCTTGTGAGATAGGGGCTGGACTGGGAAACTGGAGCACCGGAGAGGCAAGGAAGGCATTTGCAAGTCTCTGATATTCAGAAGCCTGCTAACGATAACTGTGTTGGGAGAGGTTTTACTGCGGCCCGTGGACCTGTACACCTCCTGCCCCCAAAAAGCAGATCTGAGGGACACGTAGGCATAGCAACGTCTATAGGTTTGTCCCCATTTCTCAGCAGTTCAGCAGCACAGTTCTGAAGAGCCGAAGAAAGCCAGGAAAAAATCTACCAGCTCACTCCCACCCTTCAGCTGCAGGATACATTACATAAGTATAGTGATCATATAAGACAGCGTAGTGGTCTTGCAGAAAGAGAGGTCATACCAGGGTATTTGTAATTTACCCAGGCATTTAACCGGAACAGCCAATTGAGCGAGCCTGCTTCCTCGGCTGACTCAGTGCGGAGTTACGCTCTTGCTGTGACCTACCCTGCTTTTCTTCACGGGCTGCTGCTGAGGTTTTCTAGGATCCTAAGTTAGGTATGCGTCTGCTCTGACACTTCCAACTCTCATACCGTAGCTGCTAGTTACATGTGTTAAGCGCAAAATTGCAGCATGATGAACAGCTGAGATTAACCTGGGAAGTTAATGTAGGAGCACGGTGGTTTTTGGAGCTGGGTTATTTAATTGAGAATCTCCTGATGTACCTTTTCTGTTTTGATATTGAAAGTAATTTGGGTTTGACTAAAAGCCTAGTGAAATCAGCTGAAGTCTGCGGGTTTCAGTGTAGGGCTATATGAGAATGAAAGAAAGAAATTTAAAATACTGTGTAATATTTAGCTGAGAGAGCTTACGTGCCTGAAATCCAGAAGCTGAGGGTGTGAATCAGTTAAGAAATAATAAGCAACTCTTCCTCGCACCTTGAATGATGGTGTTATACTCTATGATGGCAGGGAGAACATGAGAAATGAGAAAAGCAAAATTATATCTGACATATGAAATGTCATGAGGGCAAGTATCACATACAATATGAACGATAAAATAGATTAACTGCCAGAAATACTCCATTTCTGGAACAAAAAGAATCACATTTTTGTACAAAACAAATATGAAATTACTTTTGTTTTAGAAATATTCATGAATGGTCTAATCCCAGGCAAACTGTTTCATCCTTTCTTTTCCTGCACTCCAAGTTTTAAATAGAAAAGTATGAAAATTTATTCTTCTATGTCTGACACTAAATAATTCAACAGAACGCTGGAACTGCTGTGAGAGAGGATCCTGTGGACCATTAGCTTGTAAAACTAGACCGATGAGCTAACAACTAACTGCTTACAGGAGTAATGTTCAGCATTTTGCTGCATGTTTTGGGTGCTTGCTGAGAACACATTTAATTCATTATCAGCATTTTTCCACATGAAAAGGCTTTATACAGAATTTTTTTTTAATCATAACTCAAAATTTCTCATGAGGGTGGTGAGAGCATAGTAACAGAGGAAATGCAGTTAATCAGGGTCATGGCCATTGCATTTAGATGAGTACATCTAATTTTTTAATAAAGTTGTTTTCTACAGCCATTGACTTGGCTTTTTATTCACCTCAATCAAGTTTTCACACAGTAATTGATAATAATCAGGGGTGGGAGGGAATCTTAAATAATTCCAATGTGATTTTTGTTAGAGACAGTCCTTCAGAATTTCTGCCTTGTGTCTTTATGCATAAGCATATTCTCCTGTACCATTATCCTACGGAATAGCATTTCTGTGTGATAAATGGAATATGGAAGAAGCCTCCTAGCCCTAATGGGTGATCAGGGCACATTTGTGCTAGATGCAGTATGCACGTATATCAAAAACACATTCCCAGCCCTGAATAAATTGCAGCTAGAGGTTGCAAACGCTTCCATAAACTGTAACTTTACTACAGCATATAGTGCTACTGACATCAATAGGGTCATTTGCTGCCATGATGTCTACATGTAAAGTTATGTAAATGTCTTAGGACTTGCAGACACCGAAGAGGACCTGGGTTGGGTGTCCATGTCACCGTATGTACTAAGTGGAGCATGCTGGGTTGGGCTGCGTGTGTGCAAGAGTCATGCTAATGACCCATTTGCTTTTCTTTTCTGGAAAACCAAAAAGATTAAACAGTTTTTTTCCTGTCAGAATTTCATCCCTGAGTTTTCAAAACTCTGGCACTTGCTCGTACCAGGCCTCAGCCTGGCCAATCCTGAGATTCACTTGTTAGCAAATTACCAGCTTTTTATCAGCTTGGATTAGCATCAGAACAAATTGCATTAGTCTTCCAAGGATCCTCGAGAGAAGTGATGTTTGGCCGTTTACCACCACATTGGTGGTAAAATAGGGTAGCTGGAAAGGTAAAAGAACATGAATAGATGCCCGTAAAGACGAAGTAAGTAACTTATCTAGCAAGCAGACGTTCCTTCATACTGCAGTGGTGACACAGTACTGCCTAAATACTTTTCCCAAAACCAGACTTCTTCTATTTCAGTTTTACAGTAGATATCACATACATATGTACTATTAATTGCTTATTTGTTCATGTATAGTATATAATTCTTTCAAAGTCTAAAATAATAATGTCTCTCATACCTTGCTGTAGAAGTGATTAAGAACGAGCAGTTTTATTTGATCAGGCTACACTAAACTGTTATGCTCATTTTGGTGAAAATATTTTCAGATGATTTCCTGGATGTATCTAGTTCATACATAGCAGATTTAAAAAAAATTTTGTTGAAGTTGTTTGTTTTGTTTGTAAGCAGTTCCCACTAAATCAGATCCAAACCAAATCTACTCTTTCCCAAGAAGTGGTTTTCTGGGTAACGATATATTTTGAATCGAGAGATTAGGCTTAAGATCTGATTGCAGGACTTGATATATTTTGCTGTTATTGGCAATTTGGCATTTTACAGTATTTTTTAAGCTGTTAAAAATTGAAATATTAGAATCAAGCTAGGTTATAATATAATATAATATATAGCATCAAATGGGCTTACAGAAAATTTATGCATGAACTTCACGAAGTATAAAAGGAGAAAAATCTGTATTTTTAAATTGGTCTTTGAACCGAAAATCGAGCCAGCTTTTAACGCAGTCAAGTAGAGAGAGATAACACGGTAAAAAAAAGTATATTTTTCTCCTTCTTAATAAACCTTGCTTCACTGATGCCCATGCATGACATCCTATTTTTAGCTGTCAGGAAAGCAGTGAAGCATATGCAGTGCAGTGGAATGCCCTATTCCCATGCCTGATTCTCCATATATAGCTACTGCACTGCACTGTTCTCCCCTGGCTCCCACTCTGAGGGCTGAACTTGCATTTTCTTGGCAGAATTGCCTTGGCTGAGAGCTGTCCTCATGGTAAACACTCAGGCAGCTACTCCTTCGTTGCACCCACCTTCCCATCAGGACCCACAAAAGACAAGATTTGCAAAAATCATGTGCAATGAATCTTCAGCCACGCTTCCCCTCCCGCCCCCCCCCACTGCCCTCATCTTGGTGTTGGTACTAAGTCAGTCTAATTTTCTTTTCTTCTCTTGTTATTTTTGGAAACAACTTGCAGACTTGAAAGGCGGCCATGCACAGGAGATGTGTTTTGGCTCTTCTGCCAGTTGCATTCTGTGGATGATTAGATCAAACCGAGTGGCTGCCAGATGACTAATCAACTTGTTACAGAATAACAGGTCTCACTAGAGAATTAACAATGTCTTTATAGTCTCCCCTCAATGAAGCGTCTGGAATTTTCTTAGCTAACAGGATAGATCAGTTTAAGATTTTCCAGTGCTACTTGAATATGATTTATAACAGAGCTTTAAAAAAAACCCCACAACAAAAACAGACACACACACCCTCCCCCCAAATCCTCCAGCATTTAAGTCTTTTAATTTTACTTCGGGGTTAAAGACCATCGTTTAAAGAACACTGTGCCCTGCATTATGTGTCTTTTTATGCCTCTGTGTGTTAGTGGAGATGGGAGCGCTAGTAAAGAAGTACTTTGAAGCAACGAATGCTGGACTTTGCACACCGCGAATTCAGAGCTCTTGGATATAATGTATAGCTGACTGTGAATCAGATTAGTTGCAATGAATTGTAGAAGGATCTAAAAATGTTGAGGGTCTGGGCAAGACAATGTGTGGATTTTCCAAATCAGCAGATCTATTCTCTCTGCTCTCCTCCCAGCCATCTCAAGATTTTTTCACAAAGAGATACTCCTTCACTGTGAAGCAGATACTTGCGGGTATTCGTAAAACACTCAAAATTTGGAAGCATTTGAACAGTGCAGAGAAAAACCTGTATTTTCAGTTAAAACCATTGGCAACAATGGTGTTCTGTTCTCACTTCAATCTGTAGAGTTGAATATAAAGATCAGATTGAAATTTACCTTGATGAGTGTATATATGTGTATAATCACATGAGGAAAACATGTCCAGTAGGAAAATGTTCTTTAACTTTGGTGTCACAGGCACAAGATCTCGAATCAGGATCAAATACTTGGTATTTTAAGTAAGAGCCATTAAGAGCTGTTACAATCTGCAAATAAAGTAAAGTCTATATTATGTCAAACCTTTTAAAAGATATGCTCCATTTCAAGCACAAGACATCGCATCAGATGCTGGAGTTGCTGGAGGAAATTGTATTGCCTCTGACAAACTCTCAGAAGGTTGGGCTTGTGGTATTGGTTCCTTTTGGCCTTTTGACCTAAGAAAAAAAATGTGGGTGATTTATCTATGCTAACTGAGAATATGCAGAGGTGGAAGTATGGTTGGGATTGTTGGAAGCATGCTACATAGAACACTGTGGTAGTAGAGTCTGAGACCTGTAGAAGTCTACCATTTTCTCTCCTGAGCAGGGCCAAAACTTACGTAAAACTATGTACCTTGAAGCAGAAGGAGGACAATGACGCAGAGGTCACATGTTGAAATCAATGGTGCAGTTAGCTACTCCCAGTGAGTGTTGTTATTGGTGCTACACCCTTATCTTGATCCAGTCCAAGACTGGAAGATGCAGTTTGCATTTTTTGTGTCCTGTGGTGACTTCAGATTGACTTCATCACACCTAGCTTCAGAAGTTAAAAATTAACTGTCTAAATCCAACCTAGTCATGCAGGTCTCCCTGTGTAGATAATGAAGAGAAACAAGACGCTACAGGTTTTGATTCCTGATTCAATCACAGGCACAAGCTTCCCTGCTCTGTGTTGTCGTCAGGAGCACCTGGTTTTCTAGGATTTCTGTGCTGCAGCGGGGTGGTGAGTGCAGCTGATTAGGCATGATTAACCTTCTTTATCGTGCTGTTCAAAGTGTCCTCCTGTGCATGAGCCAATCTTCCCCTGATACCGGGGCTGGAGCTGCTGTTTCTATTGACACTTTGTGCTCCTTGCATGCCTTGTCTGCAAAAAAGGGAAGCTAGGCAAGGCAAAGAAGTATGGAAAAACCCTTTACCGTTAAGGAACATATAAAAGGCAAAGGCTGGCATGTTCTCCCACAAATCCAGGAAATAGCTGCATGGTTTTAGCTGCACTTGTTTTTATATTTGGGTCAATTCCAGTCATGAACTTGGCTGGGAACTGTGTCTGATTTTGACACATTTTTTGAGCCTCTGGAGTGTAAAATAAATATTTTAAATAATATTTATCTCTGTGTTACAGATCTCTGACCAAAATGATACCCACATAATATTACTTTCTGAAAACACAGCTTAGCAGCAATTAGATTTATTTAAACACTTTCTACAGCTGCACTAATGACTTATTTTAAATAAAACCCATATTTCACACAGAGAATCTCAGTCTCTAGCTATGCCAAATTCAAGTCACTTGAATTGCATACACAATTTTTCTCTGTTTTTTATCTCAGAAGGCTGTGGGGGAAAAAATGTATTTGGAAGTTTTCTTGTTAATAGCTGGTATTATCATCCGGAGGGCACTGGCTGTTATCAATTTCTTTCTGATCACATAATGTATTTATATAATATCAATATTAACATGAGATTAGGTGGAAAAAAGTGTTGCTGAATGACTGTTAGTGCAAATTGAATTGTTTGTACTAGAACTGTATGAATAGTGTATTTGTTGTAGTGTTAAACTGGACTGCTGAGATAGGGGAGACATTAGCAGAGATCTGTATGTGAAACTCAGCCAGGGTCTGCATTTGCAAAGGTCTTTCCTTCACTCACGCTGAGCACAAACTGGGCTGTGCTTTGAATGTGAATGTTAGAAAAACTCCAGACATTACTGCATGATGGTAACATTACTAATTTAGATCCTAAAAAAGATCTAAGCATGCTCTCAACCAAATCAAACCATACAATGTAGCAGACCTGGATACTCTGGCCTTTAGTCCTGAACACATACTTCACATTACAATTCACACTCTGCCGCTAAAGCTCGCAGAGACACTCATTGTCACCTAGAGTTTGCTTTTTCTTTTCCACCCTAATGCTGCAATGTAAGTTGTAGCAGTGCTTTGTCATGTTTTTCATTTAATTGGTGTTAGTGAATGTGAAATTGAATCGGTGGTTTGTTCCTTTAACTCAATTAATAGATCTAAATAGTCTTTTTGCCATAAAAGAGATTGCTAGTACCAATATGCTACACCATAGGGGTTTAACTAGGCATTCTAGGAAGAGCGGCTAATTATCACTTTCTGGTCATTATCTGAAACAAAGCCCTATGTATTGAATGCTGTCTGGATTCTGTTTGTTCAGTTGGTTTTGGCTTCAGTTTCAATAATAGAGAGCCTAATTCTCATTTCACTTTCAGGTAGGTTGCTTTGCGGAGTAATGAAGAAGTGATTTAAAGTAAATGAGAATCAGGCTCACCATAACATGTGCCTTATACTCGTCTTTCTTTAAAACACCTAATACTGGTGACACTTTCCCTTTCAACTGGTGTCATGGGTAGGTAACTTTACTGGGTTCCTCAGCATTTGGTTCTGCCGATAGTCAATGTAGTTCTACCATTTTGCATTCCTCCCAAAAGAAAAAGAAAACAAAAAGAAAAAAAGAAGTTGTAATTTTAAAGTATTCCACAAGTAATTTACTGCTTGATTTGATAAAACTACAAAAGATGCCAACAGCCTATTCTGCATCATTTTAAAGGCATGTGATTTTTTCACTATTTTGGGGTTCAGGTGATAAAACCTCATTTTTTAATGCTGATTTTGAATGTTAGTTTTGGGAATCAAGTGTCTGTTGGAAGCCAGAGAACAAGGGCTATGAAGAATTCTTGTATAAAACACATGGGTAAATAAAAGTGGTGGTTAAGTCAATATTTCCTTTTATTCTTCTAATTTGTTCAGTCTATAAACATAATCCATGAAAAACAGACAAAAATCTCACACAAGAGTTCCAGTTCATAGTTACGATTATTCTGTATCAACAGGAAATTAGGATAAGAGAGCTGAGACCGATCATACAGATAAAATTTGGACCTATTCTGGGTAGAATTTCATTAAATAGTAGGCAGATGGAGATGAGGAGATCTTAAATTCATTTGAAAAGAATTCATTTTTGGTGACAAGGAAGCAGTGTTGTACTACATGTGTTCATATTTAATTTCCTATTCAGTGATGATAATCTGGAAGCACTCTATGGTGTTACTGAAATCTTACTTTTGCATATCTTGGTTCTAATATTTGGGTTTGGCTTTGGTTGGCTGTTTCTCTCACTTTTTAACTCCAGCGTTTGTGAAGGAGCAGTTTCTCTGGTGCTGCTAGAGCCATACACCAAAGCCCACCCACAACAGAACCCCTGGACAGTAATCTTCACCTCTTGATGACTGTACTCACAGAGGCATATGTATTTACAGCCTCAGACTAAAAGCGGGAAATTGCTTGTGATACATATCCTCTGTGTAGAGAAGAGAGGGAGTGAAAAATGAACTGCTCAAGAGAAACGTAAGATGCAGGTACGGGGACTAGAACGCGATGGGGAACATCTACATCTGGCCAGAAAAAAGGTGTCAGATGTGGGTTACTAAGACAATGAAGAATACCCTGCTCTGAATTGACTATATGGCTAGAGGATCTTAGTTTTAAGGTTCGGTTGGCTTTTGAAGGAGCAGTCTGACAAAACTGGGGTCTGTACAAGGAGCAAGGGCAAGCTTTTCTCCTTGCTCTCCACCTGAGTTAGGTGACATACCTATGTCACACTCCTCCCTGGTCAAAAAACTAGCTCTGTGAAAGCCAGTCTGGACCACTGACTTCCAGGCAGCCAGGACTACTCTGCCTGAGCTTCTGCTTCCCTCCTCACATTTTTTTCTTTTCTTGCCTGTAGCTTTCAACATGACCACGGCACCTACCTGAGGTGGTGCTGCACCATGGGGATGGTGCCGGCCAGCTTTTGCTCCCTGGGCTGTGGTCTGGGGTATGCTGCCTGCCGAGTGCTTGCAGTAAAGTGATCTAACACAACAGGGACCTCTGAACAGAGCCCTGAGGCTCTCCTGTAATATTAATCCTAAAAACAACTCATAAGTGGATAAACTTTAAAAACAAACAAATAGAAAAGCCATTTCCTTGGTTCTGCTTGAATCCTGCTTCCCAAAGGTGACAGAACATACGAAAGAGCCAGCAACACATGAGAAAACCATCCTGAGGAGGAACAGAAATCTCCTTTAAAAGCTTTGCATTCAGCAAGTTGCTGTTTAGTTCCTGTGTGAACAATTAAACTTAAAACAAATATTTGGCCAAGGGGGATTGAGCTCCGGGAGGTTTCATAGCTAACTAAGGTTGAATGAAAACACATACTGCCTGACTTCTTCAGGCCAGTTTTTCTTTTTCACCCTCTCCACAAAAATAACTAAGAAAAAGTATCTGTTACAATGACCCAGGTTTTGCCATTCAAACCTCCCTAAATTACAGGCTTTCCCTCAGAGACCATTTACAATGGGGTACATAATGCATGGCTGTGTTACACCCTACCACTCTTTGAATTCACTATAACTGGTTATTACTACGTTAAAATGTAGTGGTCTGGTTCAAAGGCTTTTCTATAAATAAATATCTTCCTAGCTGGGCAAATGACTGTCCCTACCAGCAGCTCCTGTGTTATCGGCTCTCTAGTTTTTAGCTCTTCAGCTAGACATGGCTTGGAGCTGCTTTGAAAAGTCTGTGAATGGCTGGCAGCTGCAAGGTCTTGCAAAACCTGATTAGGATCAGATTGGAAACCAATAACATTATTACATTGCTGGTACTTATTCTGGCTAGTATTTCAGTGGGGGTATTTTTTAATTTTCTGTTACCTACACTTCCTGAGTTGTATTTCTTTTTAAGGGAGAGGGGAGGAAAGAGGGCATGGCTGCTCTGCTTGGAACACAAAGGTTGTATGCTATGTTTGTGCTGTCATGGATGTCCTATCCAAATCAATGGAGAAGCTCCCATTGGCTGTAGGAAGGCTAAGGTACTACCTCAATAGGTGCTAGATGCCACCATATCTTAGCTATGTTCTAGATTATGCTGTACATGTGTGTACTTGACCACTGGAGAATGGTGAAAAGCATAGCCAGGGAGTATATAAAGCACCTGTAAATGTTGCTGTGCTGTGCCCCAGCAGTCAGCAGAGCCCCCTGCTTTCCCTGCTTATTGGCAGCTCCACCTGGAGCAAGAGCTCAGCCGTCCCTGAGAGCCTCTTCCAGTGGAGGATGAGCGCCAGCTCCCTTCGTCTGCCTGAAATCATGCCCACTCTGAGCCTCCTGGGCCATCTTTGGATAAAATGTAATTGGTGCCTCTGAACTAGCAAAGATAAGTGAAACAAAAAGCCCCTTAATTGAACAAATTGACCAGGGCAATCCATTTAGACCGTGGGGTCTTTAGGGAAGAGGCTTGCTTGTGCTGTGTGTAGTTACTAATGGAATGGGCTTGTGATTACTGCAGGCTTCCTGGCTCTACAGTAATACAAATAATAAAGGGATATAAAAGTATCAACAATATGTGGCACTGTTGGCAAACAGTGCTTTCCATTTTCAAGGCACTGTAAAAGAAAAATAAACAACCTAATTACTCCTTCAAGTGCTAACTAGCAGTAGTGCTCACCTCATGGGTCCAAAAACCATAAGCTGGCTCTCCACAGGACTACAAGTATTGAGAGATTCTTTAAAAAAAAGTAGCACATTATTTGGTGTTTGGTTTGTTTTTTTGTTGGGTTTTGGTTTGTTTTTTTGTTGGGTTTTTTTTTTTTTTTTGTCTTCACATCCTAACTTTTAGGCTTTATATTTTCAAGATTTTGTCTGCAATGATGGGGAGGGGGAAAGGGAAGCCAAAAATTTTTCTTAAATTGCGTAACTCCAAGGGCTGAGTCTTTATTGAAGCATAAAATATTGCATTTAAATAATGAGAAAGAGAAGCCACATCATAGTTAGGGAAAGAATACAGTACTACCATCTGTGTGAGGTCAAAACTCATGAAGCATATCCTAAGAAATCATGGGATTGCTTTAAGATTTCATGAGAATCAAAATAGTTTTTCCTTTTTTAATTGCCTCAAGGTTTCTGCAGTCACTTCAGGCTCTCAGGTGTCCTTCCAAAACCATGAAATCTGGCAATTTACCTCTTTTTAACAAAAGACAATTCCAGTAGAGGGTGCTTCTTGAAAAACATTGACTATCGGAAAAATTAGTGACACTGAGATCACCATGATTTGGTGATCATGCTCACTCTGGGCCTCTTTTCCTGTAAATCATGCTGCCTTTCAAGTTGTTATGAAAGAATATGATGGAAAAGAACCTGTTTTTTCTTAAAAACCAAGTTATTTCTTCAAAGGATGCTAAGAAAAATCATATATCACAAGTCTTTAGTGGGCTAGACAAAAACTGTCAAATTCAATGAGAGAGACAAAAACACAGTGGGGTTTTTTAATTGAACTTTGAGTACAGTTCTGTATATTTCTTTTTCAGAGTTTAACAGGCTGGGGTTTTTTAAATGCCAAGTAAGAGCTTATAGCTAGTGACATCAACTTCTAACATAGTAACTATTGTACTTCGTTCCGGTTTGTATTGCTCCAGTGATGCTGCATAAACTACTACAAGAAAGGCAGCTTCCAAGGAATGGGAGATTTTAGCTGCCCCTAAATTACTGGAAATGTTGTGTTTATATGCCATAATAAAAGGGTATGCATACAGGAGATGTTTCGGCAACTGCAATCTGCTGCAATTATAGCAGATACGACTACACCAGGCAACCAATTTAAGTGAACGACATTCAAAACAAAGCCAGACAGTCCGTGGGGAATTTCAACTCTTTTCTTCTGTAAGGACTAGTTTTCCCAGACATCCACGTCCCTCTCCCTCCTCTCTGGCGTTTCGTTTTGATCTTGGTGAACCTGTCCCAGCTTATGGCTGAAATTTAAAATTAAGGACTTGACCACTTGTGGTCAATGAAAATCACAAGGAATTTGCAGGAAGAGCAGGGTTCCAGCTCCGGCATCACGGACACATTTTGCTGGGAATGGCAGTGTTTTGGGGCTTGCATGGGGGACCCCTTTGGGTCAGGGGTCCAGGCTGCTACGGCCTTACAGATCCAGCACAGAGGGGAGAGAGTCTCAGCCACCCACCTGGGGATGCTCCACTGAGTATGGGCCATGTGAATTTGACACAATTATTGAGAAAAGGTTATCTCTGTGCGGGTGTACATCCTATGCTTGTAGCCACTAACATTTCCAGTTCTGCAGGAAGGAAAGGATCTCCTGTGCTTACAAGCTCGTTAAAGAAACTTTAATTTCAATAACATCGACCAGAGCCTGCATTCAATGAATGGCACAATATTTTGTGACTAGGTTACCAGCAAAATATTTTTTCCAGTATTGACACTGCCTGAAAGCCTGCATATGTTTGAACATGACCGTGTTTTTGAAAAGTGATTTTGTGACTGTTTTAATTTTTTTAATTTTAAAAATGAGGTGTGACGTTCTATTTTTTTTTCTGCTTATTTTACCTACTTTTGCTTTACACATGAACAAAAATACTTCACTGTGGCCTCTCTGCATTTGTGATCATCTGGAAAAATGGATTTTCTGACACAGAAAACTTCTGAAGTTTCTAACTTCATGTGGCAATTGTAACCATCATTAGCTTTGAATATTTCTAATATACTACTGTGCTATACATAAAAAATCCATTTTCAAATCACTTATAAGGAGCCGGTTTATTTGTCCATGAAAGTGTATAGGCATAGGAGAAAAATTTTATGCTAAAAAAATTACATTGTTTTAAGTTGTGAATGAGAAAACAAAAGAAAGAAAACCTTAAAGAAATGTATGTTTTGACAGACATCTACATATAATTCAGAAATACTTGACAGTATCTTGTTCAAATTTCCAGAAATGTCTCTGGGCTGGGACCCGATTTAAAGAATATTTAGTCCCCAGAGTAAATTGTTTTTCCAGAATGTTATGAGTATGTGAAAAAAAGGGATTATTATAACAGTCACTGTCAATAAGAAAAAGCTAAAGTATATTGGTCCCTTAGGCAGAAAAAAGTCATATACTACATGGTTTTGCTACTGTGTTTAGCAGGTGCAAGGAAGGCATTGAAATTTTGTAGAGTTCTTCCTTCCTTCCTCAGAGCTGCAAATATTTTTTCTTATTTTCTCTGCTTGTTTTTTTATTGCAGGATTATATTTTCGTTACTGGAATTTCCTGCTTATGTGGTGACGTGCAAGCCAGGATTTTCTTGGCTGTTACCAAACCATTTGATTTCTTGGTGGAGAAGCACAGAACAAATAGCAGTTAGAGGCTGGCAATGGGCTGCTCATACCTTCGCATTACTTCCCTTGTGAATTTATGGGAGAATGTCTGAAGAATGTCAGACTTCTCCTACTTTGAATTAGATGATTTTCTTCTTGTGAGATATACAGTTTCTAGGTAAACAGCCCTGTCACTTTGCATTTGAGTTTTCTTTTCCTCTTCTGGATAAAAATTAGCTCCAGTAAGATCAAAGACAACTTCAGCAGCTCAGAGAAAAAGGTAGCGCTCCCCTTTTATTTTCTCCCATGTTTATTTTGCTGCCAGCTCTCTTTGAAAACGGCCCTTTTTGCCAAGGCTACAATTTTGCTAAATGAATTAGTGTTAATATTATGTCTTGTTTATTTGCACAAGTGGAACATGAAAGGTGGGAAATACTGAAGTGAAAAGAGAGCAGGAGATAAAAACCAGAGTAGTATCAAGAAAAATGTGAAGAGTGGCCAAGGTATGTACCACACACGCTTCAGCTCTTTGGCAGCAGGTTGGCCCTCGAAAATCCTCCTGACAGACCTGTCGAGGTACCAGGCCTTCAGGCTCTCCCCGCAGCGATCCTTGCAGTCCTCCAGGCTCGACTCGGGGGATTTTGAGGAATGAGTTTCACTGACTGCGGTGTCGCAAATGTGATGTCAGGCTGGAAAGGGGTGAATGAGACCTCACAGGTGACATCCAGAGCTTTGTGAGAGTAGGACAGGGATCAAGCGGTGCCTGTGTTTCTGTCTCTCTTCCTGAACGGGATGCTGAAGTAGCTGAATTTGCTCCTGAAGGGCTTGCTGCCACCTCCCACTTCATGTGCCTCAGTGAGACTGTGAGAGCTACAAAAGCTTGGACCACTTTGGTCAGGTCCTCATCCTTCAGCCTGCTGCTAGCCAGAAAGTAATAAATTAGACATGGCTGAAGACGGGATTAGATGACAACTGAGGACAGGAATCCCTTAGGATCCTTTGAAAGCTTCAGAGTATGCTAGTCACTACTGAGGGCCGCAGAAAGAGCTTGTCACTTTTTAAATCCTAGAAGCCTGCCATATGGACAGTATGTTTCTTCCATGTGGTAACTAGCTAAAAAGCACAGGCTTGTACAAAAAAATGCAAGGTGGGCTAGTCCAGCCTCCTGCTTAAAGCAGGAGATTGCTCAGGGCCATGCTGAGTCCAGTCTGAAAACCCTCGGGGATGGAGACTCCACAGCCGCTCCGGGCAGCCTGCCACATTGCTTGACCACCCTCGTGGCAAGGAATATGTTCAGTCAGGATTGTTTAATAACTGAAAAATGTATTTCGCAACTAAAGAACTTTTATGTAAAATGCCTTCTTTCAGAGTGTGACATTTTCTCAGAAAATGACAGTCTCAGAAACACAGTTTATTTAAAGAGTTAAAAATAACTATTTTTAATCCAGTGGAAATCTCCTGGGCATGAATGTTAAATGGCTTTACGCTTCCATTTTCTTCTAGGCATCAAGATTTCTGGTTATCCTACAACACTTATGATGCAATTCTTATTGTATATATGTCCCTTTTATTTTAGGGGAATAAAACAGTTTATGACACCAGAAGAGTGGTCCACAGGTAGAAATGGGAATGTGGAATACTCTATAACAAATCTTGTAAGAATTTCTGGCATCACTGTGAATTCAACTACTTTGGTTGTTGGCCTATATGTGAATGCATGTATGTGTGTAAATCCACACATATATATACGTATATGGATGCATACTCACATATCCATAGATTCACATACTTACATATATATATGTGCATGTATATGTGAAAACACACACACATATATAAAATGCTTCTTTTTTGAAAAAAGAAAACCAACAACACAATTTGCAGCTGGCTGTGAGTAGAAACTCTGTTTTCTGACCTTTAGCATTATTTTCCGTACAATCTAGTCATCTGACTAGGTGCAATGATACAGTCAATGATCTAACACCTGTAATGGTATGTGTGCTGATAGACCTGTCGCAGCTTTAGTCTCAGCTATTCCAGGACAGCTTATTCTGGGCAGTAAAGGCCCAGTAAAGGCACGCTGGGCAGACCCTGAGGCTACCAAGATCGCGGCCAGTGTCACTTGCCTGCAGGTTAGGGCAGGAGATGCTGCCAGGCAGGTGATGAAGCGATGCCTGGGCAGCACAGTGCTCCACAGATCTGGGGAGGCTGTCTCTCTCTCATGTCGGCATGAGGTCTGTGGGAGATGCTTTTGGTGTGAATCACCTTGGCAGGAAAATTGTCAGCCAAAGGGAATGTACTCAGAGAAGAGCCACATAATAATTAGAGGTGTGAGCGTAATGACTTTGTGCAAATACATACAGAGAATAAAGACATCTTTGGTGTCATGTCAAACATGGAAGTGTGCGGTGACATGAGAGATTATAAATAGGAGCACTGGGATGAAAACAGAATGGCACTGGGCTGAAAAGGCTCCTGATGCCGGGCACTGCCACCTAGGCAGCTCCCACCACCGTCTGCCACCGCTCCTCCTTCTCCCATCCTCCCTCGCTCTGCAGGGCCAGCAGCGTGTTTTGGGACTTGTCCATTCTGGGCTGAGGAACTGACCGACCTAAGAAAAAACCTGCTTTTCTTTTTTTGGCTGTGTTTAACCTGATCAGTTTGCCGCCCTGGCCCGCCTGGGCAACCGCACGAGCGGTTGTGCTGGCAGAGGTGGCAGAGAAGCATGAAGCGGCAGGGGCAAAGTCTGTGCAGGCCAGTCCTGCAGCCACACACATGCACACACATTCGGCTCTGCAGCTGTCTGCTGACAAAGGTGGAAACCTGCCTTGAGGAAAGGAGAAGAGAATCTTGCACAGTGCTCTGCAGAGAGCAGTTCTGTGCTGGAAAGAGGGAGATGAGCATGCAGGTTCTGCTTCCATACTTTCTTGTCTTCTTTTTGTGCATGAGCTGCTTTGAGCTCCCTGACCACCACCCTGAAACTACAATTTATTCTTGACTGAAGAACAATGAAAACAACATCACCATTTCCCAAGAAGATTCATGGCAATTGTATTAGTTCTATCTGATAAACAAATGAGTATACATAATTTCTCTCCATGTCTTTCCATTGTTCCAGCCAGAGAGCACGTGCCAGAAGTGGATGCTAGCCTTAAAGCACTGTCTACCTATAACTTGATCTCGAACGTTGTCTTCCTCTTTAAGTTTTGCAAAATGGAAACAAATCCTCCTTTATCATTAGTTGATAGCTCAGTTGGAAGTGCAACAAATTAAATTGAATAAGGACTGCTTTAATTCTGAACAACGCTGTCCGCTCACTGTTTTTAAAAACTTTTGCTAGTCCACTTAAAATGCTTAGATTAACTGTCTTTATTCTTCCCATCCAGGCAAATACTTTTACAAGGCTAATGAAACCCCACCCCTTGGTCTGAAAACAGTCATCACTTTATTTCATACGACCTACAGCCCTACAATATCGTAGTGGTCCAGGGAAGGTAAGTTGATATTAATTTATTTTTGTGGTATTATTGGATAATTCTCATATACTGAAATACTAAAAAAAGTTCCTCATCTCTGCCTAAAAGGATAGACAGTAACTTTCTGTAAAACTTGTCACTGATGACATGAAATAGCATTGCTGCTTGTCAGGAAAGCTGCTATAGTTTAGTTTCTGTGGTTGAACATTATAATCCAAGGGCAAAATTCTGTGTTTCTAATGGGAATTAAAGCTGTGTAACTAAAAGCACCAGGTGGTCCCTAACAGCAGAGTCTGGACTATTGTTTTTTAGATTTATGTAGTGTTTTATGCCTATCCCAAATGCTGGCTGCTGGTAATTTCTGCTACTATTGTTGCTTAAGGTCATCTATAAATGCAAAATGTTTCTCAGAGGGTACTTGACAGCAGTAACCTAGATAAATATTTTCATTTACATAAACATTGTCTTAACATTTCAGAAACTGTAGTAAATAGTCTCAAATCCCAGAAGCCATCTAGACATTGCAAGAATTACACTGTTTTTTGAAAAAGATTGATGTACTGTATTATTTCCTTGGTCACAGTCCAACACAAGAGGGTGGACTGATGAAAGAGATGCTTAACACATCCAGGGTTTGTGTTGCTTTCTTTTTTCTAACTCTGCTAATAGATGAATTTACATTTGTTTTTCACATTTTTATGTACCCTTACGCAATAAAAGATAATCTCACTGGACAGGAGCAAACAGTGGAGACCAACTGGCCTTTAAAGGCAAATCCAAAGCCAAGAAACCTCTCTATAATTGCCACAAAGTACTAGAAAGAAATGAAATTACTTTCTGCCTACTTGAGAACACAAACATTGGTATTTTATTAAAAATGGATGCCCCTCAGAGCTCAGTAAGTTTGCATGTGAGTAGCTGCAATCCTCTGTTATACGTGCTCTTCATGGAGGAAATGTACTCCTACAAGACCTCTTGGACTCTGACAGGTTCTTCACCCATACAATGCTGCACCACAGGCTTGTGCCAAAAGCAACTGGGTTCCAGGCATTTCAGAGAGGCTAAAGCTAACAAAAAATACACTAAATATGGTGCGGGTTGTTTGCATTTGTTCTCCGTAACTAATATCTTGTAAGATCAAACAAGAAAGAGACCCTTTCTGTACACAGGCACTTCGACTCCAAGGATTTAGCTTTGTTTCGAAAAAGCACACGTATGTGAACGGATCCAGAGAGGCCTTGGGTCACGTCTGAGGCGATCCCTGCTTGTTGCTTATGTGGCATGAGCCAAGTGCTGCTCTTTGCAGCTGGACAGGGCTGCCTCCTGCTCACTGTCCAGTCAGAAGCTTTGTCCATAATGAGGTTTAAGAGGAGTAGAGGTGGCTGAATATATATCTAGTACAGGTTCACTGACATGCTATCTTCCAGGGTTGCCATACCAGAATATAAGAAAGAATCAAATAAACGTGAGGAGGTGAATATCCCCTACTTGGGATACTGGTGTCTTGTTAGAAGAGAAATCCGGCATCCAGCCATCAATTGCCATTGCCTCTGCATGCATTTTCCAGACCTTGTGCTCTGTGTACATTTTGCAGCCACAGCATGGGTGTGTGTTGGAGCAAAGCCCTCTGAGCAATTGCATTGTTGCTGTGATCTGTTTATACTGAATCTCAACAGTTAATCCTTCTAATCCTCAAACAATTATTTTAGCCAATACTGTAGCTGCTCAGAATTAGCTGACAGCGTTTGTGTAGTTCACACTTAATTTAAATCACTATTGTCTTATTACGAGTCTCCCATATGACCAAATGACTTGACTCCATATGAACACATTACAAATTCACTCTAAGTACGGGTCTGCAAGCACATGCACACATATATGTAGCCATCTGTGCACACGTCTGTTTTACATGTTTGCATTATAATTTAGAACTGACTAATGCTGTTTGGTGTTCAGCTTGGGGCACCTGAAAGATAGTTTCTTTTCAGGAAGGACTGATCACCCTATGAAAACCAAGCCCACTGATAAGGGGCTCATATTTTGCATCTGGATCCATTAGCCATTTCTAAAAATCCAGGGCAAATTTCCTTACAGGGGGTTCTTCTGTGCTCTGTCACAGGCCACAAACTGGGATTAAGCAGGGACCTTCAGGAGTTAGAGGTGTCTTGGCTCTTCTCTTCCTACTGGGCAGTTGTTCATTAGCCGGTGTTTATCAGTTGTGATGTGATTATACGTCTCAGGAGCCCAGACAACCATTTTATAGAAACATATTTTACCAGCAGAAAGAAGAAACACGTTTCCTTTTGCTTTCTTAATATATAATATTAAGTGGATGACTACTGACCTAAATCTCCTACAGTCTTTTTTGGAGGAGGTGCTTCTCTGTGCTTCATTTCCTCTCTCTGTGTCGAGTGTGGCAATTCCTGCTGTCCACTGCAGAAACTCCTGCCTCCCAATTATGATTACACTGGTTTGAAACTGCAGCTTGTGAGTTAGCACCTGAACTTGCACCCAGCCATGAGCATGTAGCTTCCCCCGATGCTGCCAGACTTTCAGATTCCTCAATTTTAACTGGGCTTTGCCCACCAACTAAGATGTTCAGACAATATAATCGTGACTTTTCTGAGTATTCTGTGACTACCGCAGGATTTTCAAGAGATTGACTGTCCAGGTACTATAAGCTTATATCTATATTAAAATGCTAGGAGATAGATTAAATGCCCCAATGTTCTTTAACCCTGGTTTTGTCACTGTCTCCAGCTAGTGATGGAGCTCAGGCCCAATTGCAAAGTTACGCTAGTACAACTTGGTGATGACAATGCTGCCGAGTAAACTTCATGGGGTATAATCTGTCTTTCACAGAGTAATTTCCATTAAATTCAATTTCCTGCATCATTATATTGTAAAGAGAGAGGAATCTACTTATTCACAAATTGCTTTGAAGACTCTCAGCTCAGAGGCAGAGAGTTACACTCATTTGATTGCTAAAGCTCAGCGGACAGAGAAAGCCCTTAATCATCCGTAAAAAAATATTTTACTGGGTTTTATTTTATATAGTACTCCTTCCAGGTATCTGACATATTGTACAATGTAAACCAATAAAATAAATATTTAATAAAATAAATATTTAAGCGGAATTAGCCTAGGTGGGACAAGAAAAACTATAATTAAGTACAGAAAAAGAAAAAAGAAAGGAGGGTTTGTTTCAAAAGCAGGGACAGGGATTAATACTTAGGAAGGTCCTGCACTGAGTTTTTACAAGTTAAATAATCTTCTGCCTCTCTCTCTAGATCTCGGTGTCCATGCTTAGTGAGCAGCCGGGACAACGAGATCAATTCTCTGTGGCTGAAAGGGAGTCTAAGGAAAGAACAGTATTTTCTTGCCTGTCATCTATTTGCACATGTCGGCAGCCGTACTGAAAGCATCCTCTGTCCGTGTCTCCGTGCAGGGTGAGACACCAGGCCTTCTGGCTTCTCCACAAGCAAACTAGGAAGTGGAAAGTGAAACTGTCCAGGGCTGCCCCACGCCAAAGAGGAGGAGGCTGCTGCTCTGCGCTTTCATTTCCCAAGGCTCTCCCTGAGTGCCGCTGGACATGTGCACAAGAAAAGGCAGCGGGTTATTTTTAGACACCAGTCGCATTTTCTCCAGCCTGTTTCTGTGCACTTTATATCACTGCCTAATTTGACAAAGGGTGACAAAGCAGGTTTAGGGGCCAGCACGCTGAAGTGTAGAAATTCATTTGGGAACGGTAAAATGCTTTTCAGGTTGAGGCTGTTGTGCTGTGTTATTTCAGAGATGAGCTGGTTCCTTGTATTCCCAGCATTGGTTATCTGTCAGTGTCAAACAAATATTCAGAAAGGCCTCTTGGGTCTGCTGTCTTGCTAACATACCACACACACAGCTCAAGCAGTCCATGGCCTGCTGAAACCACTTCTGTTTGACCATCTATTGCACCGCCCCTGACCAAAATGCTTAAATACTGATTCAGAAACGTCTCAGCTAAACTGTTGTGTCACTTGATGAGGCTACATTACCTAGATTTGTCAGGCTTTCTTAGAGTTATTTGTCCGGCAGAATTATCTGTTGGGCTTTTTAGAATTACCCAGATTAATATTTGTAATGGAGAAAGAAAAAGGGGAGTTAATTTATGGCAGCAAAGAGTCACTTGTGAAGGGGCACTGCAGTTCTGCACACTGACATTGCCTATCTGTTCCAAAAGAAATTTTGCCAACTACAGTCAAAATGTTTGTACATTTACTGAAATGTGTGGATTTTTATTAAGACTGAATTAGCTCATGGTTCTCATTTCTACAGTGTCAGTGTATTCCTACAATGAAAACAATTTCAGACACCCAACCGCTCTGCCCCGTTACAAAAGGCACCGTTATGCCAAGGGGAAAATGCTGGAGAGATGCTGCCTTGAAGGCACCAAAAAGGCCATGGCAAGAGGAAGTCCCCGATCCACCTCAAGATTTTCTTTGCAGCTTTGCTTACGCAAGAGGCACCTAAACCATGGACTGAAGGCATGCTGCCTCCAGTGCATGGCAACATCATAGGCCCTTTCTGCATGAGGATGAAAGACGTTTAAGTAATTTGTTAAGAGACCAAAGTCATCAATAGCCAGAGGTTTCGGCTTGCATAGGATGTGTGAAGTCACACCAAAGCCTCTTCTCTGCCTGGTGAGGAGCAGGAACCTATGGTCTCCAGCACTGAATTTCAGGGCTCCTAGTGCCATTCTATTACCCTGGTCCAGGTGGTTTGTCCTCTCTTTTCTGACCATAAGTGTCGCCTTGGATCTTCCTTTCTTTTTGAAACTGGGGCACGCGGCTTCTGACGAGACGCCCCTTAGTGAGCTCATTCTCAGCCAGCTCTGCTGGTGACCACCATTTACTCTATGAAGACTGCTCAGCTCTGTGCCTTGAGAAGATCCTCACACTCTGTCCTGAATCCTTGCTTCGCAAAATCTCCCAGGGAACAGTAGGAGTTTTGACTGAACGAGGTTTCTAGGATCAAGCCACAAATAAATGATGTTTGTTGCCTTGCAGTCATATGGAACTTGTCTGATCATTGTAAAAATAAGAGTTAAGACTGAAGGTGAGAAAGAACAGGACACTAAATTATCATTGTAGTATACAGAAAAAACACCAAGTGTTCAGATTTCCATGACAAAACTGCTCTTTTTATGCTAGTGTTTTCACAATGGATCAGCCTGAAACTTGACTCTGAAGGGGAAAATGTGCCCCTTTGAGCAAATGAGCTTCTAGTCTGTATGCTTGTTTGTTAACCTTGGCAAGCAGGGGAGCCTAAAGCCTTAATTAATGTCACTTGTGATATTAAGAGGCAAATAAGAGCAGCAAGTCAATTTGCAAAAGCGAAGACAAAAAGGCAATGGGGAGCATTAAAACAGTTGTGTCAGTTCCTATGGATTTCCCTAAGACTCACAAGCAATGCTTTGAAAAAGTAGAGAAAGGAGAAAGCAATTTTGCCCTCTTTTATTGTTTTTGTTTGCAGAGTCTCGGGCTAATTGTCCCATGTAAACAGTTCATTTGATAGAGGAGGAAGTTAGGTCTATTAAGTTGCTCAGCAACTTCAGTGTTGAATTTATTGCAATGTTTGTTTTAAAACAGATTTGCATGTTTCATATAAAATACTTTCAGATTTGAGATTGTTACTTTCCAAACCATCCAAGACTCAGCTGGTTTGTTACACATTTAAAATTCAGCTGGGTTTTGTTGAAAAGTTTATGAGCTCTTCTTCTGTTCTCTAAATAAAGCTGAGCATCCAAGTGAGAACTGGGGTTTCTGACTTGGCCTTAGTCCGTATCCAAAAGCTTTATCTATCTCAGGCGATAGAGAACTATGAACACTGGAATACAAAACTGATGAGACTCTCACAGCACAAGGTGCTTCCTCATTTCTGACCTTTCTCTCACTGAGTCAGGCATAGTATTTGCCAAGCAGGGCTTAGTTCAGGTCAAACACAGCCACCATTAGCTTTGAGAGAAGTGGCAAAGTCCAAATTTCCAATACAGAGGCTGTTGTCTACCTGATGACTTGTATTCCCTAAAACCCCATATAATCTTTCTCCATTTCCCAACTTGAAAAATGAGCATAGGTACAAACACTCCAGGCTCTTTGACTGTCTGGGAATTTGGATCTTTGAGGAAGTTAATGGGATTACCCAAGTGACAAGGGACTTATCCATGCGAGAAGAGGTTTAGGAGGGCTATCCCTTAATTCGGCAATGACGTTCTGCATGTGCATTGGGAACGTTTCAGTTTGCATTACTCCTTCTCAGCCGCTCTAGGCTGTTAGACTTAAACAGGCTATTCTCGGAGAAAAGGAGTGCCTAAAACAGCAGCGGTTTTTACTCTGGTCATATATCGCTTGGCTTTGTCGGAGCGCTGGTGTAGTGTCAGTCCTGGAATCCCGCTAAGCAGAAGCAGTTGTCCTTTTTTTTTGCCGCCGGACATCTGGTCACACTGTGGCTACAGCTGTAGATCTGGCACCCACAGCAACTTCTCAGGATGAAATTTATAGTGTTTATTTTAGTATTTTTAAAAGTAAACCTTTCTCTCTGAAAGAGTCTAAAAATTAAGAGAAAAATGTGGATTTCTCCTCAAGAATCAGCATGAAATGTCTTAGAAAAGAAAGGCAGAAAAATTCTGTATCTGACAGATAATTATGTTTTGTAAAAGCAAAGCAAGAATGAATCAGAACTTTAGCCAGGTATAAGTATTCCCGTATCAAGTGATCTCCTTAAGCACTGATGTTAAAAAGCAAAACAGAGGAGCAACTCTGATTTGGTGTATGAAAATAGAGTCATTATTCTCTGTAGTACAAGCACGACCATGCATTTTGCTGCCAACGTGGTTTTTTTCCCAAATCTCTGAAGTGCTAGAGTATTACTATGTAAAAGCAAATATTAGTGTTTTAGATAGATGGATCTATCTATCTAATAAGTTTCTGCTGTGCAAATATTTGTGTTACATGGGATTTTAAGTATTTTAATTTTTTTGAAAGTTTTATTTTCTTTTTAAAGTAACGTAGCAGGAACCTACTGTTCTGGTACTATTAGACAAATGTAAACTAGTACAAAGACCAAGTCATGAGCTAAAAATGCCAGACACCTGGGTTTGGTCTGGGCAGTCCATGTTTCTGTGCATCTGAGGGTAATGGTCAGATGTCGAAGGCGGAGTGCAACCCAGCCCGCTAACAAGGTGGCCGTACCTCGAGCATAGCGCAGAGGCAAGCTGGAAACTTCACTCCACTCTGAATGTCACTCCAGCCCATCTTCCCAGGTGCAGAGGGGACGAATCACTGCTTGAGGCTTAGCTGAAGCCAGGCTGCTCATAGGGAGGCCAGGACTGCAGTTACATTCCCTGAAAGCTTACTCAAATTACTAGCGGATACCCATTATGTTGCAGAACTGGTCGACATTATTACTGCTGAAGTCTATGGGGATGCAAACAGGTATTTGACAGAACTGTGGGGGCAGAGGAGATTAAACTTCCAACATCCTCCAAATTTGTATCTTGTCTACAGTTCAGCCTCTGAGTAGACAGAGATGAATAACCTAAGTGCTAGTCATGTCCCCCTTTTGTTATTCCGTTAGATACGACTGCTGTCAGCTACGCAGGCAGCCTCGGCACAGACACTGAGACCGTAAACAAGGGAAAAAGGTGTGGAGAATGACTAAAATACAGCAGCTGTTGTATTGAGTGATCTGATTGCCATGGTTTCCCAAGTAAGATGAGGCTGCATCACACCAGGAGGGGCAAAGGAAAAGAAGTAGGAGAGGCTTGGCAAGAACCTTCTCTTAAAGCAGTGCTTTGTGCAGATTTGTAGTACAAGTCATTTATTCAAAGAGTGATGTCCCTTTGATAAACTGCCTGGGAGAGGAAGGGGGTACTGAGATAGGGCTACCTGGGCTGTGAGCAAAGCCCTGCAGCTGGCCAGCCATCTTGAGCTGGGGGCTATCACCACTACTTCATAGCGCCTGCAGCCAGGTCCCAAATGGCCATCTGGTGCCAGCACCGCACGGTGTGATCCTCGCTTCATCTGAAGCCATTTCTGTAATACTTTGTTCAGTCGTCTTCAAGCAGCTGCTTTAAAATTGTTTCAGAAAACCAAAGTAAACACCCCTCCGGAGTGAGTGGTTTCATTCTCATGGATCCTGGGGAACACAGGGAGAAACCAAAGGAGTTGGCTGCAGCGCAGCGGCTGTGGTGCTGCTGGCCAGGTGCTGGCCTCGCGTCGGCCCCCAGCGCTGCTGTGCAGCCCTTCTGCATTGCTTTGCAACCGAGAAGCCTGAAAAAATCCTCAGCCAGACTCCACAGTCATGGGACAGGTGAAGAATTTGTTTGTCTGCCTAAGATCTGACAGAGTTACAAACTCTAGGGTACATGTCTCTCCAAGCTGATAAGGCCTCTACTTGATTTTTTTTTTTCTAAGGGATTATCCATACCATTAAGCAAAATACACAACAGTCAACCTATTTATGTCTAATTATAGCTTTGCTCAGACCACCTGAAGCATGCAATAATTGCTCTGAAGTGCATTTCCTGATGAGCCATTTATTGCATTTCTAAAATATAAAATACTTATGAGGGAAAAACCAGCAACAAAATCCAAGAAAAAATGGACAGTAGGGTTTGTTTTTTGTGCTGGCACTCCTCAGTATACACAGTTTGCCATTCTAACAGCCAGTCCAAAAGCTGCAGTTCCACTGAAAAGCTTTAAGGCATTTTAGCTTTTTTGGTTAAAGACCGAGCACATTGATTTCTACTTCACAGCTCTTTTTTTTTTTTTTTTTTTTTTAAAAAAAAAGAAGATATAATGCAGACACATGGTTCTACAACCTTCATTATGACTGTCTCTGTTTTGGCATACAGTTTGATTTATGTGTTATCTTTTCCCATCTGTAAAGTATGTTGTTTCCCTTACACACACATTCATATTGGAGAAAACAGAAGGGTGAAGTATGGTTTAGTGAGGCAGGATGTCAAGGTACAGTAAACATTTAAAAAAAAAAAAAAGGAAAGGGCTTAACAGAATAAAAGCAAAAGGGTTTTTTTTGTCTTTGGTGACAATAAAGGGTTTTGACATATGGCCTCTATGCATGGGAACAAAAATACTTAGCCTGAAAAATCCCATAGAGGTCTGTGTGACCAATTTCAAGTCAGATGAAAAAAAAATCTTCCAGAAAATAAGAAAATGAGCTGTTTGCATTGCAACAAATGCCTACAGTACTAACATGAATTGCGAAATCACTGGCTGTGACTGATCAGAGTTCATTAAAAATAAATCTTAGCCCAGCAGTTTTAATAAATGGAATGAGCAATAAAGGCAGCAATGATTCGCTTTTTCTCATGCAGAAAACTGTCTGATTTTGCATTTTTCACTCAGCCAAAGGATTTCTGCTGAATAAAACTGATTCTGGCATCTGATGTGAAAATTCAGGTCTCGCCTTTCTGGGGGTGAGGAGAAGATGGGAGACAGCAGCTTTGTCAACCCTTCAGAGCCTTTCAAATTTAACTTTTTCTAGAATTTATTTTGGCATTTAAGACTTTGTGGAAAAAAAACAATCAAAGCCACATTTTCTGTTCTGCCTGCTGAAGAAAGGTTGAGAACACAGGCGTAAAAGAGGGCTCTGCTCACTCCCATTGAGGACAGCTCTGCCTGATGGCTGAAGGACCGCTCACGTGGAACCAAGTGTTACCTTGGCTGGAAAACTCACCATAAAGACCAAAGGCAAAGCAGTTTTGGAAACACAGACACTAAAACGGCATTATATATGCACCTCACCAGGCCAAGGAAGGAATGGATTAATGACCTGGCCTGGAAATACAGTCTACATTTGACTCTGCTCCATCACATGTGGAGGCTAAGAACACTTGATGGAAAAGGCATAAAAGTTACCAGCACTGTGCTGGTCAGAGGCGTGAGCACCACGGTGCTAATGCTGCCCCAGAAGCTGGCTGCTGAAGTACTTGAACCTCCATCTGGGGAGCAGCACTTGCCAAAGCTGGGCACAGCCTGAACGCCTACAGTAGTGCTACAGTAGTGCTAATCTGGCACCTAAACCAGAAATCCAGTCGAAAATTGCTGTTTTCTGGTTCAGGAAAAAGGGAGCAAGTGGTGCATAGGCACAGTGCACGGGTGAAATGGTCGCATGCTTCCTCTGCGTTTTTGCTGTTATTTTAATTTTCTTCCTCATACAACAGCAACAGCAAATGGACAGACTCAGTCCCAGAACACGCTAACATGTCTTCTTATTATTTATGGCATTCACAATGCAAAAAAACCCCATCATCTACTAATGCTAGCACTTCTCTGGCACTGGGACACAGAGAGCAGTGAGAGTGGGTGGACCTCGCTGGTACGACAGAACTCCACTTACGGAAAAGCTGTCCAGAAAGCAGTAAGTGAGAAGGGGAATGAACACAGTCGGGATTATTCTTTCCCTCCCCGCCATCCCTCCTTCCTTCCCTGCCACCTTCCTTCCCCATTGCTGTCTCCACATAGTCCCAAGTCTGGTTGCACCCTTGAGGAGCAGCAATCCCTATTAGAGCTCCTCTGACCCTGCAGACGTTTCGTAGCTCAGGAAGCCAGCTCCTGAGAATTACACTGTTCATCTCGGCAAACATTTAGCAGTAAAAACACCATCAGCAGCAAGCTCCCCCATTAAACTAAGCATACAGAACAAGCTGAATATTGGTGTGGCAAAGATGACTGCTCTGAGCCGAGATCACACAAGCTCCAGTCAGCCTGTATCAGGCAATTTCCACTTTTGGGTAGGGCTAGTGTTGAATTCACTGAGGAGTCAAAGAGACAAAGGTGTAGTTATCCTGGTCTAAAGCCCAGTGGCGTGGGTGGAAAGTCACACACTGGTTTCAGTGTGCTTTGGATCATATCTGTAAGTGGGGAGGAGCAGGCACAGAGTACTCTGTGGACCTGCCATAGTGGCCCTGGATTTTAGGAAAAATCTCTCTTTTAAATCAAAACACTTGCTGTGCAAGTGCAAACTCAGCATGCATGTGCAAGAAGAAGTGATGCCTGGAGGGTATGGGTCATTTATACCCTAAGGAAAGGCACTCACTAGAATAAATGGTTTTAATAAAGTAACAATGTTTACTTTTCCTTTGCTGCAGCAGAACACAGAGCACCTTCATGAAAGGTCCTCGAGGTTAAATAAACTATACTTAGTCAAATACCTTACAGTTAAAACCCAGGGCTGCTCCTGCGCATGAGATCGGGTCTTTGTTATTCTCCTGCATATAATAACTTGTGCAGCTTATTTCTTTGCACCTTGTATCTCTAATTAAAAAAGGCAAGTAAACGAAAGGCTAAAGTAAGACTGACACATGTCAGCAGACGCGTTAAGGGTTTGTATGTTCTGATGATCTTTCATCACTGGGGTTTCTCACGTACAAGGTGTTGGGCAAGAACTGATCCTACAAACCACCAGCGCATGCCCAGAGAGTTACATCACACGCCTATTTTCAGGACTGCTGTTTCGAAACTTGATTTTGTTTACTATTTTCATCCATTTTCTCATAAGTGGCAACATGATGACTAATAAATGAGGTTATGTCTTGTAGATTTGATAGTAGCAGCCTGCTGCAATAATTTCAGTCCTTTAAGCTAGCCAGAGCAAGGGGTTTTTTTGCCTGCAGTCCCTTTAGCTGTACTGCCTACTCCCTAAAATGTTCCCCCTCATTTTGATTTGATAAAGATCATTGTTTACCCATTTTATAGGTCTTAGATGAAGGACAGTCCCAGTTTATCAAATCCGAGTAAGACTGTGGGGAGGGGAGGGCAGCACTGCTGTGTTTTTCCACACAAATTGTTACGGTAACAAGCACTCCCCCGCAATGTTTGCTGACAGATGTTCAAGGCTTGGAAAAAAAATTTGCTTTCAGCTGATGGCTGTACCACCACTTTTGAAATAAGTGTTAGTTCCAGGCTCCTGAGTTCACGAGGGCAAAGAAACGGCAGGAGGAAAACAGATGAACTGGATAACGAGGGGGAAGAACAAAATGGCAAAATAAAACCTTGGTGCTGACAGAGCCGACAAACGTAGTATCTCTTGGGCAGCAGGGAAGAAAAAAAATAGAGCTGGATGTGAAAGATCTGGAGCAGTGACCTTCAAATGGCTGTGTGTGGCTTTGAAGTTAAACCACCACGGAGGTCCAAACTTCCCACCAGGTGTTCTTGGACATTGAGCATTTAGTTACCACATATGTGCCCTGACAGTGCCCGGGAGGATCCGCAGATAGATATCCCTTCTCAGGGCACTGAGAGAGCATCTGTGAGGCACGGGCCATGCCGGGGGAGGACGGGGACCTGTGCTTTTGTGGAGCCTGTACAGCTGTTTGAGCACAAAGAGAAGTGTCCAAGGTGTCTGGGTGACACCAGCAGGAGGACTCCCATTAGGTGATCCAGTTTGCCAGTCCTGGCTGTGGCTTGGGGCATAATCCTGCCCTGGATGACAGAAATTCAATGTGCAAGGTCCAGATGGTCATGGATGAACTTGCTGGGATGGACAAAATCACCAAGCTGCTTGAGTCCTGCTGATGCCAGTGAGAATTAGGCAAGCAATCAGTTTGAACATGAGGTGCTGCATGAACTAGGCACATCAGCAGTCTTCAGTTGCTTCTGAATTCCTGGTCCTCAGCTAGGATTGGTTTCGCATCTGGCATAGCCTGGATTTTCTCTGAGACTACTAAAGCTTATGAAGCTGTAGCCCAAGCAACTGGAGTGTGCTGGGGAGGATTAATCTAGAGCAGTGAGACTTCTTGTCATTGCCAGTTTGTTTGGTTTTGTTTTTTTTATTAGGATGACAGAGGTACGTGTGTAGGAACTGGAAATCCTGGGAGTGTATCCATCTCAACACACTGTTTGTTGGAAGGGGTTTCTCTGCTTGTGGGCAGACTGTAACAACATGAGGCTAATCCCTTTCTGTCTTCACTTCCTTCTTCCCCTGTCCCAAGCAGACAGGAGTGACTGGAAAGACTATTCATAGTCTTTCTCAAAATTTCCCTTGCCTTGCCTTGCCTTGCCTTGCCTTCCCTTCTTTCCCCTCATTTTGCCAGCTCAGATATCTATTGAACAGTAAAAAAGCTTATTTAATCTGAGGTTCAAAGTAAACTAGCTGTGCTATCACCTTGTACATATCCCTATCTTCTCTCGCAGCATGGGAGTACTTCTTTACTCACTGCGAATGTTGCAGTGATTTGCATGTCTACTTTTTAAAAAAATTGAATCAAAGCATTAATTTTTTATCACAAAGTAGCACTCATTTTTGTAAAGTTGCATCCATACCCCAAAATGTTGTATGAGCAGCAGATTGCTGAAGATATGAACTTCAATATAAGACTAACAAGTAATGTCAATTTTCAGCTCTAATAACTCTTGACATTACCTGTTTAAAGGTGCAGATATGTAGTTTCTACGCTGTTATTCTGGGAGATGGATTAATTCAATAAAAGTTAGCAACATGTGGGTTTTTTTTTCTATGCGCAACACTTTTTACAAATGAAGTTCCCTAGAAGACAGGCAAAGTTTAGGTGTTTTCCTTTTCTACCGATGAATCATCTGGCCATTTGGATAGACCGAACTAATGGGAATTCCAGTAGCCTGAGCCCTGTACAGCAGAGAGAAAGAGAGAGGCGCATAACATGAGGGAGAGTGTGGGGGGTGTGTGTGTGTGTGTGTGTGTGCATCCCTCCCTCCACACGTACATCCAGTTTTGACATATTAAAGCAATACTAGACAGGAGAGAAAAACTCTAGACGAGGAACTATTCATCCCATTGTCTCTGTGTCTGTGGAGGTAATTGTGATGAATGGTGCTAGAAAAGTTTTTGAGTTTTATGGAAGTACTTTGGCCCTACTTTTTTTTAATTGAATCCTTAGCACTTTAGTAAAGGCAACAATGTTTTCCCAGGGTGTACTGGAGGAAGAATGTCTCAAAATGGAAAAAATAAGTACAGTTTCCATGATTTATGCCATTTACTCTGCAAACATAATATGTAGAGCAGAACTTTGGCAGGTGTTAATCAGTATATTTTTCTTCGCACCAGTAGAGCTGCCTCAGTTTATACCAGCTGAGAATTTGGCTCCGTGTATTAAACAAAAAAGTGGGTCTGGCTTCCTGATCTTTTGTAGTAGACACACAAAACTCTTCGTTATTGAGCTGTGCGCTTGAAAAGCGATCTCACTTCTCGGTATTGGCAAGAGGCTGGAGAAATGGGGACATGGTGTGCTGAGCTCCTGGGTAGAAGAAATGTTTTCTTTCAAACCATAACGACCTTTTTGGCCATCTGAAGGAATATGTTCAAGCTTCCTTGGCAAGCAAAGGTGGGACACTAGCCAGTTGCTACATGAAGGCTTTGAAGATGGAGGGAATAATAAAAGGGGGAAAAAAAAAATTAAAGAGGAAAATCTTTTTGTTCCCAGATGGGTAGCTAAGGAGTAACCATTCATCCCTCTGCTTTGGAAGCAGAAACACAAATTGACCTGATACATCAAAATCAATACATTTTTTTGACTGTTCCACACCTCAGATGTTGTGTCTGGTTTTTACATGACTACAAGGTTTTAAAATAGGTCCAGTTAGCTCCCGAGAGTGGCTTCAGGTGGTATTTCTGATCTGTAAATGGTTCTGGATTGAGCTCTTTGGAAGATGGTGTACACCATAATAGGTAAATCAATTGAAAACCTGCCTGATATTCCTGACTTAATGTGGGGAAGAGACAGGACATAATTTTGGGGAAGAAATCAGAGATTCCTGGGGGAAAACAGGAACATTGTTTTGGCAGAAATGATACAGATGCACATGTGTATTAGTAATAGAAATTGTCATTTGCAAACAGCTGCTGTCAGAAAAGAACAAGTGAAAAAGTAGGTAGAAGCTGGAGGGAAATTGGGGAGCTATAGAAATATATGTGCGCTATTTATTTTTTCTGATCCTTAAACAAACGTCATTTAATCAAGACCATTACTCAGAATATGCAAAGACAAGTGCTGGTTCTTATGCACTGAAACATGAAACAAGATTCTCATAATGTGAAACTCCTGTGAGATCTTAAGGTCACAAAAAAGTGAGCTTTATGTAACAAATTTTGGGGGAAAGGATATGAAAGCTTGATGGGTTTGAATGTCAAAGTCTGGTGTCCACTGACTGAATGCTTAGATGTTGCAATTGTTTATTTTGGAAGGAATACACATTTGACTATACAGAGCACACTATTTTAAAGATTAGATCTCTCCTTAATAAGCAATATTTATTTACCCCAGAATTTTATTATATCAGTGATCTTTAAATGATGTTTTCTGTTATTAGTGTTTGACCTAAACTCCTAAATAGCTCTATTATGTCCAGCGACCTCATTCTTACCAGGTTTTACAGGTCAGTGGTGAATTAAGCAGCCAGCTTCCTGCTAATTAATCCTATTTAGTTAAAGAACTGTTAGACTGCATTATCTTATCTCTGTTAAAAGGAAATTTTTACAGGATTGGCACCAGATTACTGTTATGAATGACAATGCTCCACCCAACTTTGACATACAGTACCTGAGCAGAAAGGTAGAAGAGCAGAAAAAGAGGTCAGCACACAAATGCCATCTTGTTCTTCATTGTTTCCCCATGACATGAATGACCAGAGTTATTCCAGCACTCAGATGGCTTTGAAATTACACAGCCCCCAAATCTTCCTGCCCAGCAAGGCACTGAATTTTGGTACGCCAGACTCCAAGTGTCTTGTCACAAATGCAAGCCCCCAGTTGGTGTGACTGCAGATGGGAGAGACAGACGAAGCCAACGCTGTCTTTGTGTACACGGTCCTTGTTTTACTCCTGAATAGCAGCAGCCCGACAGAACTGAAACTCGCTGTGTGGCAGGAAGGCTCTATCAGAATAGCTGATACTGAGATTGCACAGCTTGCTATAATTGTGAGGCCCCAGAGGGGCCTTTTCTATGTCAAGTTTTGAAATCAATGGGTTACGTTAAATATAATGGAAGGTGAGACCTTGTGGAAAATACCCGTGAGTACATAAAGGGTAGGGCACTCAATAACTGGAAACCACATAGCAGAAATGTATTTGGTGGTTTTAGTCCATGTTGGGTAAGATATACATGCACCAATAGGTTTATAGCTGCTTCTCTTCCCCCCCCCCCCCCCCCCTTTTTCTTTTTGCCTTTAACTGCTCACCACCATTATGCCTTTCACTACTTTATTGTTTGGTCTGGAGTGAAGTAGACAAAGTCTATGACAGGCAGGGTTCACTCTGCCAACAGGCATATCTTGAGAGCAGGGCAGGGAGGGAGAGGAGGAAGGAGAAGGAGGTGTTTATAAATGGTCTTATTTTTACTGATATTTACGTATCACATGAAATTTGTGGAGCTACGTCTATGAAAAGTACACATTTAATAGGACAGCCATTGGCATGGGGGAAGAAGATTATCCGTTCTGGGGACTGTTGAACAATGGATGTATTTTCGCCTGAGCTGCTTGAAATAACCCACCTGTGTGGCTCCTATGTCACCCCATCCAGCGTGCTTTTCTGCCAGGAGCTGCTAGTGCCCTGGCACCGGCAGCATCTGGCCACCCTAGCTGTGGTACCTGGCTTCGAACAAAGGTTGGGCAGATGGCGCTTCCAGGATGCTGGCAGGAACAGGCAGAGGCTGTAAAGATGGGTGTTCACTCTGCTCAGGGTGGGGAGGACCAGGGTTGGGGGAAGCCCTTAAAAACTAAAGAATTAGAAGTGAAATAATCTACGCAGAAAGTTTATGAAATCCTGGGTCCTCTCCTAGGGGCACTGAGACATTTTGTCTCTTGGATGCCATCAACAAACCCAACCACTTGCCATTTGTGCCTCTCCTTAGTATCAGAATAGCAAATCCTTGGTGGATATTTCAGATGTAGTGGGGGAAAAAACTGCCAGATATTTAACGGTAACTGCTGCATTTGTACTATTTGAGGTGAGTAGGAAGTTTAGCTTTAACACTTTGGGCATCCCAGCCACTGAAAGAAGATGTACGTTAGTTAGCAAGAGGAACAACAGGGGCAATTGTTAAGTAAGAAGGATTAAGTTAGGACATCAGCTCCACTAAAAACTGTTTCTAACAGCTAAACATCCCACATTTCCCCTCTAAAGGACCACTGCCTGCTACAGAGTGACCACGGGCTCCAAGCACATGCCAGGCCCAGGTCTCAGGTAGGTATAATTAAAAACAAAAGGTAATGAAGAGCTCTTTAACTGCGTTGGCAGCAGGCTGAGCATAATGTAGCAATTCTTTTAATGTGAAGAAAAGCTACTGATATCTGAATGCAAAATGATACGTTAAATTACACACGCCTTGTGATGAATTGCTAATGTATTCTAAAGTGTCCAAAATTAAAGAGCCTCTTTTCAATAGCACAAGAGGTATGTGAAGTAAATCTCCTTCTGCACTAAATTTGCATCGAAAGGCCATAGAAAGTCCTATTTCTTTATGTAGGAATAAAAACACGTACACAAGAAAAAGAGACGATGAATAAGAGGGGCTTAGGATATGTGAACAGCTTCTGCTGCCGTGTGACTGTAGTTTGTCTGGCCTGTGTCTGAGGGCTGCAGACGTCTTCCTCATCAGTAGGTACAGAAGGATTATGAACTGCACTTAAATGTATGGCATTTGCCCAGCGATAAAAGGAAGAATCACAGATATTCTGGAAAAAATAAGAAATAGCTTGAGAAACAAATTGTTTTCGTGTTAAAAATGATAAGTTTTGGGAGGAAGGACATGCTCTTTTTTTACCCTGGAACTTTGCTTTCTTCCTCTTAGATGGCTGATTAAAGATCTCTCCTTTCTTAACTAATTCCTCAGCCAAAAATGCTCACATTTAAAAAATGCATTTTGCAAAAATAAGTAAACCAATAGGAAATTGATTTTTGAAATTTCATCTGCATCTTTTCTATGAGGCTGGATTCAATCACTTCTGTCTCTGTGGACCACGTGTTTGCTGTGATGCACTGTATGTATGATACAGCCTAACACGTGCACAGTACAATTACTTTGAGCTAAGCTCAGCTAAGTATATCCAAGTATGCTACTGGCTTTCATCACGTGCAGTTAAAGCACCGACCTATTCAGTTCTAAAACAAGTGCCTGGGTGTTTTTTCACACTTCTATATCCTAAGCTGACCTGTGAAAAGCAAAGGAGTCAGGTCTGTACTGCCTGGCTCCCTACAGCACAGATTTACTGAACAGCCTATTCTGGAACTCAAGTACTTGCAAATGACACATAAACCTCTAACTAAGCCTTAAACCAACAGACTTCACATCTACCGGCATGGTTATTTTTAATTCTCTGCCTCATTTTGCACACCAGCAATAATCTCATGCCTGGCAAATTGGGATGATCTGGCTTAAAAGTTCAGCTGCAGCCATGTTAAAAAGACCAGAGGAAATGGATAGCTCATCTCTGGAAAATGCAGCCCTTTAGAGCAATGCCAGAACTCCTTAAAAACAAATCAGCTCAGGATTACAGTTTATTAGAGGCAAAATGGCGAAATCATTTCCAGGCTATTTTTTGACCCATTACTTCCATGCTGTCGTTAGCAGAGAGCAGTTTTGCTCATCCCTAGCTTTGCGCATTCGCCAGGTGTGGCGTTTTGAAGGGCATGTGATAATCCCTGTGCTTTTAGTACGTGAGCACATAAGCAATCGGAGACAACTACCGTTAAGTAGAGTAGCTGCTGGAAGCGCTGTGAGAAGCCTCCCGGCACTTCCCTCCCAGTCCCCGGCACGTCGCCCATGGGAGAGAAAACGTAGGAGGAGGCAGCCAGAGACTAAAGCTGGCAGAGCAGTTGCAGCTGCCGTCAAAGCAGAAATGGCCTTGGCATTTTCCTCAGTTAGATCTGGGTTTCCTCTGTTCCTGGAGACCACCTCTTTGGTCAGCCCGCTCTCCTGAGCCTCAGGGCGTCTTCCTCTGTCTGCCTGCTCACCTGCTCTGCCGCCTTGCTTTGGGCTTTCTGTTTGACTTGCCATGAGGTCAATGAGGATGCGATGGGGGATGCCTATGCCCCTGCCTCTTCACAGGGCTGGCACGGCAGGGCTCGGGGCTTGTTTGGTCTCTGGGCACATCCAGGGTGAGTGTGGTTCGTAATAAAATGCTAAGCTGCGAGACTGAAATTTAGGTGAGGAAGGTAGTGAGTGATGAAAAGCTGTGCACTTCAATTAATAGGAAAACGAAGTCACTTTGCCTGCAGGGGATCAGCTGCTTTTAAAATGTTACTGGTTTACTTACACAGATGATGTAATCTAAGACAGATGCTGGAAGGGTGCATGCAACAAAAGCATTTATTGGGCATGTGCTACTTAACAGCAATCAAGGTGCAATTTTTCAGAGCAATAAAGTACCGTAAGTTATGCGGTGGATACTTACCATCCTAGAAAGACAGAAATGTATTACCTGCCTCAAGTGGGCACAGTGTGATGTAATTAGCAAAAAAGGGATAATGTACCGCTCCTTCCTTGCTGTGAAATACCATGTTGGACGGCTGGTGGAGCAATGATTAGCACGGGAAGCTTTTTCATAAGAAGTTACCTCATCAGTGGACTGGTCAGAGACACAGAGCTCCTACCAGAAAGATATCCTGGGATTGCTGGGAAGAGACTGATGGGAAATCAACCCTCTTGAACAGAGGACTTCTGCGCACCACGTCAAGGAATAATCCAGCATTGTTTGTGGGGCCTTCTGCGTCAAAGCACAGATTGTCTTTTCATAAAATTCTGTATATCTAGAGCCAAAATCCTTCCTCTGTTGTTCTAGTAGGAACGATAGCAGCATTTGGCATATGGAATATAAATCTTTCTTTGAAGCTCTGCATTAGGACAACAGGTCTCCTGGGCAAAGCATTATTTGGAATTCAGTGGCAAATGAAACAAATGTTATGCTGATAAATAAGAACCTCTGGGGGTTCATTTCAAAAAGCAAGCCTGGTCGTCAGCAAAGGAACAAGAAATGGACTAATAGTATTAGTGTGCCATTCACTCTGATTTCATTTACCAGGTCACCTCATAGGACTGTGACACTCATTTGCACTTTCAGATACACAGTAATAGAACCACAATGAAATTCCCTAATGTCAGCAAAAAACTCGAGGAGGAGATGGTGTCCAAATCTGGACTGGGAGTGAGCTGAGGCTGTTGCTCAGGATAAGATTAGGTTTGGGTATGAGTAGGAGGCAAGCTCAGGGCTCTATTTCAAAAGAATGAAATTTCACAAACTCTTCTCCGTATTTTGGCTCAGATGAGCTGTCTTAGAAGATTGCCACTGTGATGGGGAACATTTAAACATCAGAGCTGGAAAGGAAGGCTCCATTCGCAGTTCGGTTCCTTCCTACAATCCCAGTGGTGGGCTGAGGTTACACTCTGGGATGCCTCCTCCTTATTCCTTAGCAGAGTCCATCTGAAACTTTGCATGCCCAGGGAGCCTGTCCAGGAACAAGTGAGAGCTAAAAGTGCCATGTAGTACTGTGGCTAAGAGAGCATTTTTGCACTTGGACTTCTAGTCTCTGCCCTTTAGCCTTGTGAGGCCTTCACAATAAAAAAAGAACAGAAATGCAACAGTTGCCCTTATTTCAGTGTTAATGTTATTTGTGCCTTACTATTTTTATGCATGCACAAAGCCAGCTTACGGTTTAGAGCTTAGCTGGGCTACTGCTGAGCTCAGCAGGACCGAGGAGCTGAAGCTGCTGCCCTGAAGAAGAGGCTGCTTCTGCCTCTTGAGAAGGGGGGCAGCAGCTGAGCTCCAAATTCGGCAGAAGCTGGGAGCAGGAGCTGGTCTGGCACTTTCCCAGTCAGGAAAAGGCTCCCGTCTCTTGCTGATTTCTGAGGTCTTCAAAAGTGGCAAGACCCATGCCTCAGGGGCAGAGCTCAGTGAAGATTGCTGTGCTCTGGCAACAGCTCCTCAGGGAATCAACAACTCTCCACCCTGTGCAGCAAGAGTTTGCAGCCCTCTCTGAGCTAAAACTGGGTTGCAGCTGCTGCCGTGCAGCTGCCCATGCCTCCCAGCAGTAAATAGCCCTGGCGATGCTCAGGTGATGCTTAGGAAGAGCTGGAGCCTCAAGGTCCCTGCCTTGCCTCAGACGAAGACCAGTGGTAACTTGCAGCTGTGGGAGGCGATGGCCCTTGATGCAGCTGGCTCCATCTGGGATCCTGCAGGGTTTCAGCAAGAGCAGTGGCAACACAGATTGGAGTCTTCTCATCAGAAGTGGCTCTCTGCCCTTCCCAGTGAGGTGGAGGCAGGGCATACTGCTATGTAATAACCTGCTTCGGGTACCAATCCGTATAATTTTTGTGCTCCTGGAGGAAAAAACTTGCATAGGAAAAAATGCCTTACTTTTTTTGCAGTCTCATGACATGCTCCCCCTTTCTAACTTGGAAAATTTTTTTTTGCGAAATACCCTACTTTTGCTTTGAAATGTAGTTGATAAATTGCCTAGTTCTTTTTTTCTCCATACTCTGGTTAAACGCTCTGCTCTGACAGTATTTTGCTCTGTGAATCTAGCATACCAAAGCAGTGCAGGGTGTGGGGGAGCAGGGTTTCACATGCAGGAAAAGGAGACCCATGAAAGAAAAAGGAGTATTGTGGGTGGGCGTTTTGGCAAAGTACATCACTGCATTCTTGTTTGTGACAGCAGCACAGTTCTGAACCAGGTCCTTGCTCCAGCTGCCATTGTTAGCACATGGACAGCTGGAAATGATCTGCGGTGGGGAAAAAAGAAAGGATTGAGGAAACAAAAAAGAAAGGGGTGACCTCTTCTTTTTTGGGTGACAGTTTGGCTGGACACTTCTTGCAATTTTGGAAATGCCAAGGCAGCACCAGGATTCAGGTAGGATAGCCGTGCACATTGGTCCAGCATCGTGGCATCCTGTGGGCACCAAAAAAGTTATTCCTTGTTAAGACGTCTGACACAAACAATGGTTTTCAAATCGTGGCATACTGGGGCTATCAGAAACCCTATTTGTCTCTCCTAATATGCACAAATGGACTGTGGTACCTTCCAGCTCTTTGCTTCCTTGGAAGAGGGCTCTCACATCCTTTTGGTCCATTGCTGCACAGTGTTTTGATTGTGTCCCCACTTGCACAGCCCTAAAATGTTGGATTTCATTCTTTCATCTTCAAGGCAGTTTGATTCTTTGCCTCTAGGCCAAAGGCCCAGAGCATCTGTACAACTCTAGATGACCAAAATCTACTCTAGTATGTATAATGGTTATGTATTGGCTGTTGATGTATGTGTAGCTGTAAACGAACCCATTTTGCCTCCCTGGGAGCAGCTAGAGATAGGCAGCCTTCTTTCACAGCAACCTGCTATCTTCAGTAGTCTTGGGTGAGATGCAAAGCGGTGGGGGATGCCAGCTGAGGAATTTACATTGTGCCTCTGCCCAGACATTTGTAAGTATTACTTCAACAAGCAGTTTTAAACAGGAGGAGCACCGAATGTGTGTATATCACTTTTTGATAGTTGCTAAGAATTGCGTCCTGGGAATACACATGTCATTTCAGTGTATGGCAACTAAATTCAGTGCAAACACTCCTGTTCTGTGCAAACATGCCCTCCGACTAGGAACATTATGCACATTTTTAACAGAGAGGGTAATTAGGTAATGGAACAAATTTTCTATAGTAATCCAGTTAATTTCCAGCATTTATAGACTTTAATCAAGACTGAAAGGTGCTCTGACTCCATCAGGAGTCATAGTCTTGATAGTGAAAGCACTTGGTAAAATGGCTTTTGTTTTGTCGTAGGTGAAACTAAATTATAGCTTTGAATCCATGAAACCCATTCTATCTGAGTGAACAGTAACCCAATTTCTGTTAGTTCACATTGTGTATTTTCACACTGTGGTTCGCTGTTCCAAAAGCAGGACAGCTTGTTTAAATCTGAAATGATGAGTTTCTTCAGCTCTCCTAAATAAAAGGCAGAATGCTGAAATCCACTGGAGTATTCCCACATGAGCTTAACGCATTGTAGGATAAACAAAACATACAAAAGTAAAATTGGCATAAAATCCTATCAGTCATAAGCAACTGGGAGTGCATGAATGCATGAGTCATGAAACATTGGGGGTTTGTCTTCCCTGTGTAGGTAGAAAGACTGAAGCTTTAAACTCTCCTACATACCAATGAAAAATGTGGCCTCTGCAAGAAAAAAAAAAGTCTTATTCTTGGCTGCCATATGAATAGGAATACCTGGATCTTGTATCGTTCATTTTAATCGCATTTAGATCCCATGGGCCAATACGGGCTAAACAACAACAGTATCTGAGTGTAGAACACAACTGAATCTGAGAGCACGGCTATTTTTTAAGCAGGTGAACTAGAGAAGAGGGGTTTGCCAGGACCGCACCGTCCCACGCCTTACAGGGTGGGATGGCCACCTGCCTGGCACGGAGGAGAGGAGAGGCTTGCTGGTGCCTGTGCCATCTCCTGCGTCCGACTACAGCCCCAGCTCTGGAAAATCCTGCTCAGGAGGTGACCCTAACACTCTTTCCTCTGGGGGCAAACACTGATGGGTTTATCTAATCGAAGAAACTGCTATTTACTGGTATATTTAAGCTATGAACTCCCTAGATGAGGCAGGGATATGTCTCTTGATAGATGAACTGTTTGGTGCCCTGATCTCTGATTTGGCCTGTGGTTGTTGCAGGAACGCACATGTTGGATGCTACTATTTCATTTAACACACGCTTTCTCAGCAGAATTGCAAAAAGCTACTGGCAGGCTCGTCAGAAAATTCTGATAATTTGGCCTACTTTAAACTGTACCTTTTCAAA
Source organism: Aptenodytes patagonicus (assembly GCF_965638725.1). Lineage (NCBI taxonomy): Eukaryota > Metazoa > Chordata > Aves > Sphenisciformes > Spheniscidae > Aptenodytes > Aptenodytes patagonicus. Next base: position 40,386,224 of record NC_134951.1, on the reverse strand, counting down.
ACAACACAGCATTTAGTCCAAACATTGACATTTTTCCCAGGATGAGTAAAACATCTTTCCAGTAAAAACTGGCAGAAGGAAAATAAAAATAATAGAACAGTAGTACTTTGAAAGCACAAAGATTTCCTTTATTTATCTTTGAAAGATTGTTTTCTAGATATCTCTGATTTTAATTTTATTCAAAGAACCTTAATATTGACTATTCCAGCAGTCGATGCCAATTCCAGTACTAATTCCTAGTATAGACTATTCCATCACAAAATGTAATAATTTTTGATAGTGTCAAGGAAGGAAATAAATTTTGGAAATAAATCAGTGTGAACTATAGAATATCAAGGTATCAGAAGAGTACTTTGTGCATGCATGCAAGAGAAAGACAAGGTCTTTGAAAAGAGTTTTAAAATCGGGCCTGAGTATTCTTGTAAGAAAAAACAAACAAACAAAAAAACAAACAAAAAACCCCCAGCAAAACCAGCCTTTGAGCTCTGCTTCCACACCCAAGCTCAAACTTTACTCAGACTAGTTCCAAGGAAAGATATGAATGAATCAGGATTTGGAAAGGACTGCAAGTATGTCTGGTATAGGCAAGGTCTTAGAGTTCATTTTGAAGGTACTTTGTTTTGTGCTATTGTCAATAGCAGCACTTTTTGGTACTCAAAGTTACTTCCAGCGAGTCTCCATTTACCATGGTCTGTTCTCATGAAACTCAGGTTTGGGGCTGTGTATGTGTGCGTACGCGTGTGTGTACAAGGCTGAGGTTGGGCTGCATTGGGATCTGAAGACTTTGTATTAATTCACAGCATTTCCCATCCAAGTCCAGAGTTCTCTGAACTTCTCTCCTGTTGGCTGATGCCTCCTCGGCATCTCCCCGCTCGCCGGTCTGGCGCAGCACCCCACAGAGAAGAGCCGTAACACACCCAGCCCACCAGCAGGTTGCCCAACCGTGCTGCGGGGGGAGCGGGACGGAGCCAGCGGCTGCCCAGAGCAGCTGCTGGCAGCTGCGCGCGAGGTGACGGGGAGGGAAGGAAAAGGGCACAACAGCCTGAATTCTCCAGAAATTTGTATCTGGAGGTGTGCTGATACATTCATGTGCTACCTGGGTGGAGAACAGCTAGGAATATTCTTCAGTCATACAGCTGCTGTTTCCAGCAAGATAATTGTGTAGCGACACAGTGAATAATATAAAGAAGTTTTCCGGTGATTGCTGCCCGGCGGTGTCTTTCCATCTCTAGCAGGCAGAGAACAAAAAATCAGGTCAATCATCTCATTTTTAATGTTTTAGTTGCCCTCGGACTCTGTACGAGATAGGCCAAGCCAGCCATGCTAAGGCATTGTTAAGCAGAGATGGAGAGAGCTGCTGTGCCAGAGGTGGGAGGATGCGGGGCTGCCGTACCCCTGTGCGGCCACCGGCGCTCCCATTGCAGCCAGGGCTGCCGAGGGGGCCCCCGAGCTCCCCTCCGCCCAGCCTGTTCATCCGCGCTCGATACACTGTGCATCCAGCCACCTGGAAATGGTGCCTCTCGATGTCCATCTTGCTACCGCCTATTGGGTTTTTTTTAGTATATTGAACATCTATTTTCATTTTTAACTTTGTCAAGAGGAGATAGGAAAAACCACTGTGGTGGTACCTTCCATTTCTCTCTCCACTATGAATAACTGCCCTCAATAGAAGGATTAGAAACAAATGGAAGAGAGGAGGAATGATATTACTAAACTTTTCACGATGCAGTTGTGATAAACTTGTGCTGTATCTTTTTTCCAAACTTCTTCTGAGGGAGTTTTTTAGACTTCCTAGGCCCTCCCTAGACTTCTTTGTTTCTGCCAAGTCAACCCGAGACAGAAGCTGCTGCTTTTAATACCTAGTGATGATAGCAGTATTGATGTTTATTATGTTTTTAACAAAAACAAACACCTCTGGCTGAATCAACACTAGCTTTTGGACTGAAGTAGTGTTGCTGCTCAGAAGTGAATCCCCTGATTGTCCGTAGGTACCACACGTTGGCTGTGTTGGCAGAGCAGCTGTGGCCCACAGACTCGATTCCTCTTGGAAAAAAAAAACTAAACTGGAAGTTTTGCTCCAGCTGGGCACCAATTCCTAGCATAGACACAGCTGAAAAGTCACAGCTTTTTGCTTTTTTTTCTGCCAAAGAGAGCATGTTCCTGTTTTAGGCACCATGTCATGGGCAAAAGGAAGGCAGAATGATAGAATCATAGAATCATAGAATCATTGAGGTTGGAAAAGACCTCTAAGATCATCGAGTCCAACCGTCAACCCAACACCACCATGCCCACTAAACCATGTCCCTAAGCGCCTCATCTACACGTCTTTTAAAAACCTCCAGGGATGGGGACTCCACCACTTCCCTGGGCAGCCTCTTCCAATGTTTCACCACTCTTTCAGTAAAGAAATTTTTCCTTACATCCAATCTAAACCTCCCCTGCCGCAACTTGAGGCCATTTCCTCTCGTCCTATCGCTTGTTACTTCGGAGAAAAGACCAACACCCACCTCGCTACAACCTCCTTTCAGGTAGTTGTAGAGAGCAATGAGGTCTCCCCTCAGTCTCCTTTTCTCCAGGCTGAACAGTCCCAGTTCCCTCAGCCGCTCCTCATAAGACTTGTTCTCCAGACCCCTCACCAGCCTCGTTGCCCTTCTCTGGACATGCTCCAGCACCTCAACGTCCTTCTTGTAGTGAGGGGCCCAAAACTGAACACAGTATTCGAGGTGCGGCCTCACCAGTGCCGAGTACAGGGGCACGATCACTTCCCTACTCCTGCTGGCCACACTATTTCTGATACAGAAATATGTTACATGATGTTACATGTTGTTAAACATGTATGTTACATGATGTTAAATGATGTTACAGTCAAGGTACATGTAGTTCAGTCAAGAAAATACTGACAATTCTTAAACTCAGCAGAATTCACCTAGAGAGTGCGCTCTCTGCTGTGTGGCTGAGCTGAATGAACAGCTCACACCGAGGACTTTATTAGACAAATATACACAAATGCATACAGAAATACATTTACTGCTTTTAATCTTCATTTTTTCTAGAGCAGGACTGAGAGTATGGGTGAGGTGAAGGGACTAATTGAACAATATTGTGAGAACATACAGAAAGATATGATTCACATCGCACATCTTGTGTTCCTATTAATTCCTTGAGCAGTACAAACAAACTGTGTAATACGATCAAAATTCCATCAAAGAATTACTGCTCACATTGACAAGTTAAAAAAAAGCCCTTTTCCTTCCAAAAATATGTATTTGTCATTAAAGGGACAAAGCATGTTCATGAGCTGAATTAATGCTTTTATTAGCAGCAGCATTACCAGTATCAGTCATAATTGGAATGATCTCTGTAACTCATGCAAATATTTCTAAATTTCTCGCAATGTAATTCACCTTAATTCAATTTCTTGCTACAATTCTTAATGATTTCTACTGATTTAAAGCAACGTGGGCTTTCACATTCAGGTGGGGCAGAAGAGCAAAAAATCCCGAGTATACATGTACCCTAGATAAAGTACTGTGCTGATAAAGTTCTATTTCCCCTATATTTAGACAGTTTATTAAAAAAAAAAATGCACCCTCTATCTAGTGTCCATTAATTAGGGGAAGAGAAGTGAAAAGAATTGCACATCAATGCAAATAATTCTTAATTTATACAGAGAGCGTGATGATTAATATCCCGTGTACCTTTCTGAACTGAGAAAGTGTAAATGCAACGATTTTGACTGGAAACGATTTCCCCTTTTCTTTCAGGTGGCTGGGGGGTGATTTGCAGGTGCTTACAGTGAGAAAGGGAGGGTGAGGTGAGGACAGGGCTTGGCTGGCCTTGCTCCTTTAGCAAAGCCCTACGGTGTCAACGGCTTCCTTCCGAACTGCGTTCACCTTGTCTTCAGCAGACCAGTATTCTCCAGAATGAACTTCTGCCTATTTTTCTTCGTAAGTGTGCAAGTAATAACAACTTAAGAGAGGTTAAAAATCACACTTCATGGGGAAATGAAACAAGATGCATATAAAACAGCATTAAATCCTACTGGCCAGTATAAATGCACCAATACATTCTGCAGTATTTGAAATACTGCTAAAATTTCATTGCAACGTGCTGAGAAACACAAGTTAAACGAAATGTTGACTACTTCTAGCCAGGGTTTTCTCAGTTTCTTGGGGATAGCTTAATCTAGCTTAATCTAGCTTAATATGGGATGAGCCACCAGGGTCCGATCTTCGCCCTTGTTCTAGAAATCAGTTATCCGGCTGCAGTGATATTGCTAATTTGCTTATAAATAAGGAGGTAGTTACTCCCTTTGAAAGATTAATTCACATGCCCTGGTGAACTGTGGTTCACCTGAGCGAAGCCAGACCGGGAATGGGGAGTCGCTCAGCTTGGCTGTGTTTTAACCTCCCCGAGTTTCCTAAATTCGCGCCGAGGGCAGCGATGCCTCAGTGTTGCAGGTGGGCAGCAACACTGCCCCCCCCCACCCCCCACCCCCCGCTCCCCGGCGAGACCCCTGTGAGCCCCCTGCCCTCGGCCTCGACCTGGCTGGGCCCAGGGAGCCTCGGGCACCAGCTCTGCCCCGCAGGGAGACGGGCACTGCTCGGCACGGTGCTCTCGGGAGGGGCCGCCTGACCGCCTTGAGGAGATGCTGCTCCCGCACCCGGGCGGGGAGTCGGGGCTCCCTGTGCCGAGCAGCGGCAGCCGGTCGCTCAGGCCCCCCCAGCAGCAGGTCGCCCGCTCCCTTCTGCAGGCCAGCTGCTGCCCCTCTTAGTCTGAGTATTCATTTTAAATAAAGGAGTAAGCTGGCAAACCCCATTCGGTGTGCCGGCGGATGCACGATACTCCGCTTCTGCTTTCAAGCAGCGTTCACTTGTACGCATTCGGGTTTTAAAAGCTTCCTGCTTTTTCTTTCTTTTTTTTTTTCTATTTTTTTTCTATTTTTTTTCTTTTTTTTTCTATTTTTTTCTTTCTTTTTTTTTTTTTTTTTTTTAAATAAATGCATTGGCACAGAACACTACAAACCTTTTCCCTGGCCAGCTGGGTCGCCTTTCCAGCGGGTACGCTCAGGCTCACCCCGCCATCACACACCCGTGAGTGGCACACGGGGCGGGGGGGGGGGTGTGCTTCACGAGGGAGCCCCCGCTCCTGGTCCCGCAGGGCTGCAGAGCAGCTGGCATCAACCCGTGCTCCTGCCGCGGGGTTATACTGTCGTAATGAAGTAATAGGGAATTTGGGCGGTGAATCAAAGCTTACCCCCCCCCCCCCAAAAAAAAAAATAACCCGCCCGCCACTGCGAAGCGAAGTATTTGTGCCCGACCCCGCGCCGCACGGCTGTGCCCCCCCCCCACCAGGGATCGAGCCCGGCGCCCGGCAGGGGGCGCCCTTGCCACACGGCTGCGGCCTGCGACGTCGTGGGGGGGTGGGGGGGGCTTCCCCGCCTGTAACCCCCCCTTGCTCCCCGGGGGAGGGGGGGGGGGGCAGCGAGCGCACAGCGGGACCCCGGGGCTTTTTGGGGTGGGGGTGGGGAACCGTGCCAGCTCGCCAGGGTCAGGGGTTTCCCCGTGCCGGGGGGGGCAGAGCTTCCCCCCTCCCAGCCCCATCCCACGGAGGGAGGTAATGGGGGGGGGGGGGGGCGTGCTAAAAATGGGGGGAGGGGGCGGTAAACCCCGTCGGGTTCCTTCATACACCGCCCCCACCCCCCTTTGCGAAGCGCCTGGTTGGGGAGGCCGCGCGTCACGCCGCCGCGCGCCCCCATTGGCCCCTCCTGCCGCGCGTCACAAAGCTGCGAGCGGTGACGCAACGCCGTCACCACCTCTCCGCTTCTCCCCGCGCAACCCGCGCGTCTGCACCGCGGAGCTGCGCGGGATGCGCAGTGGGGCGGTGGGGGGGCCTTCCCGCTGCGCCCGCCCGTCCTGGAGTCCGCGGGTGCTGCTGCATACGGGGGGGCTGCGCTTAGTCTGGTTTTAAATAATATTTATACGTATATTTGGCACTTTAACAGGTGAAAAACAAGCAGATACATCCGTTGTTATTAAATATTAAAATAATTAAAATGTAATTGAAAATAAAAGGCATATATATGTTTATATAGTATGTCTATATTATACATGTTCTTTTGGCCGCTCCGCAGCTCCCGAAGTTGTACTTTACAGGCAGGAGGCTCCCCTGGAAGGCACTGACTCGGCCGTGCTCTTCGGGATTTCTTCCCCCCCCCCCCGCGCCGGAGAGGAGGGAGGCAGGGAAGGAGGGAAGGAGGGAGGGAGGGACGGGCAGGCACGTCGTGATGCCCCTGCGCTGCCGCAGGCGGCTTTGAAAATCTCGGTCAGGAGCTGAGCAGCTCAAACCACACGGTCCGGGATCCTCGGCATCTGCTCGGAGCGGGGCCCTTGCCAAATTCCGGCGCTCTGGTATGAAGTTTGGCAGTGCCTGGGATGACCGGGAATGTCGGGGGGGGGGGGCGGGGGGGGGCGACGCGTGGTGAAAAAGGCAGGGAAAAAAAATAGGGAATGAATGGCAGCGCGGAGCCGGGTGCCTCCGGGCGCGCATCTTGGCACGGCAGGAGCCGGGGGGGTCCGCTCCCCCCGCCGGTGGAGGGAGGGGGGGGTTACACTTGTTGCCTCCCCCCTCGGCGAGCGGCCAAAACCGGGCGGGGGGGACGCTGCGCTGCGCGGCTTTTCCAGCGGGGCCGCGCGTGGGGCGGGGCAGCCGCGCCGCGCCGTGCCGTGCCGTGCCGTGCCGTGGCGCGGCGCGGCGCGGCGGCGGGGAGCCGGCGGGGCGGCCCGTGGGTGCGCAGGGCGTGGGCGTGCCGGGGGCACCGCCGAGGCCGGCCATGCAGATGGAGGGGGCGGGACGCGGGCGCCGTGACTCGGAGCCCCGGAAGAGCGGAGAAACCCCGTATAAAAACTACTGGGGACCTTTCCCGGGCAGAACTACGAAAGCTCCGGAGACGGCGGCAGCCCGCGGCGGCAGCGAGCGGGGCGGCGGGCGGCGCGGGACGGCCTCTGCCCCGGCGGGGGCTTGGAGAGCGGCTCAGGCGGCGGCTCTGCAGGTCGGGCGCCTTCCCCTGCCCTGCAGCACCGCCTGGCTCCGGGGTTTTTTTTGTCCCCCCGCTTTTTTTTTAATTTACTCAATAGGTGTGTCTCCCCCTCTTTCCCGCTGGAAGGGGCGGTGGGCGCCGTCCGGCGGTGCGGGGCGGCTGCAAGGGGAGCGGAGCTCCGGCGCCGGCTGCGCGCCGCTGCTGACCGCTCGCTTTTCCTCCTCTTTTGCTAGGCGCGGAGGGAGAGGGGCCCCGGGGGGGCAGTGAGGAGCCGGAGCGGTGCCATCCAGCCCGGGGAGGCGGCGGCCGCGCACCATGGCAGACGATGAGAAGGCCGGCGGCAGCCCCGGCGGGAGTTACGCGGGCGGCTGCGAGAGCGCGCACTGCAACGTGCTGAGCTGGGAGCAAGTGCAGCGGCTGGACCGCATCCTCAGCGAGACCATCCCCATCCACGGCCGCGGCAACTTCCCCACGCTGGCCATGCAGCCCCGCCAGATCGTCAAGGTGGTGCGGAGCCGGCTGGAGGAGAAGGGCATCGGCCTGCGGGACGTGCGGCTCAACGGCTCGGCCGCCAGCCACGTCCTCCACCAGGACAGCGGCCTGGGCTACAAGGACTTGGACCTCATCTTCTGCGCCGACCTCAAAGGGGAAGCCGAGTTTCAGACTGTGAAGGACGTGGTCTTGGACTGCCTCTTGGATTTCTTACCCGAGGGGGTGAACAAGGAGAAGATCACGCCGCTCACCCTCAAGGTAAACCTGCCCTGTGCCCAGGCGCCCGGTGCAGGCAGGTGTAAGCGCCTGCCTGCGGGGAACGGGGCACCTTCCCCTCCGGGGATGGAAGGGTGCACGGAGGGACGCAGCTCCCCCCCCCCCCCACCTCCGACCCCGAGACCCGCAGGGACCGTGAGTGGTTTTTTCACCCCAGACTTAAAACCGAGGAGGAGTTGGCAGTAAAGCGTCTTGGCCGGGGCTCCTCAGCATTAATTAGTCTTTCCTCCTCTCTCTCTCATTTGATTTGCTGGGAGCGTTGACTTACCTGGGGCGTGTGCGTGCAAGGCGCTGCAAATCCCCCAGCTCGGCTCTGCGGCAGCTTGGTTTGCCGGACCCGGTTCCCGGGGTGGCTGGGGGAGCTTAGCTGGCTTCAATATCTGCAAGAAGGAAACGCCGTCTGCAAGGCACGCTTTCTAGTGTGCTGAATGCCCCAGCGGAGAGGCATATTCCCTCCTCTCGGCGACAGTTCACTTGAGTTGATTAAGCTGAATGCCAAATGCCTTTAAGACTTTTTAGAGGGATTTTTTGGAATATGGGGCAGATTTGTGGAACCTGCACTGAAAGAGCAGGACTGAGGGAAGTGAACACTTGCTAATTTTTTTTTGTGGGGAGGGAAGCGAGAAGTGGAAACCGATAAAAAAGATTTCCTATCTGATTGTAGCGGTGACCTTTTGTGTGGGGGTGCATGGATATTTGGCATGTGTGCTGTGGGCTTCGTGTGTAGATGTATTTAGAAGTGATTGAAAGAAGCAGTGTTGCCATATGCTTCCCTTGCATGACACAGTCCCAGAAGAGCGTCCTCCCCTATCATCCCCTTCAATGACAGCACTCCAAGCACTTACATTAAGCATTTCTCCTCTGGTTTGTATATGCAGGCTCCATTAAATCTTTCATGAAACGCTAGGATGGGGTGGAGGTGAGGGGGAACGTGAACGAATGCAGCGAAGGGGAAATTTCTTGAATCTGTGTCTTCATTCGCTCATTTTGTCTTTCCAATTATAGGAGGCTTATGTGCAGAAAATGGTAAAAGTATGCAATGATTCAGACCGGTGGAGTCTCATCTCCTTGTCCAACAACAGTGGCAAAAATGTGGAGCTGAAATTTGTGGACTCTCTGAGGCGGCAGTTTGAATTCAGTGTCGATTCCTTTCAAATCAAGCTGGACTCCCTGCTGCTTTTTTATGAGTGCTCAGAGAATCCGATGACTGAAACTTTTCACCCGACTATCATTGGCGAGAGCGTCTATGGGGATTTCCAGGAAGCCTTTGATCACCTCTGCAATAAGATAATCGCCACCAGAAACCCCGAAGAGATCAGAGGAGGTGGTCTTCTGAAGTACTGCAACCTTTTGGTAAGGGGCTTTAGGGCTGCCTCCGAATCCGAGATTAAGTCCCTGCAGAGATACATGTGTTCGAGGTTTTTCATTGACTTCTCAGACATTGGAGAACAGCAGAGAAAGCTGGAGTCCTACTTGCAGAACCACTTTGTGGGATTAGAGGACCGCAAGTATGACTATCTCATGACCCTTCACGGTGTGGTGAATGAGAGCACAGTGTGCCTGATGGGACATGAGAGGAGACAGACTCTGAATCTGATCACCATGCTGGCCATCAGGGTCCTAGCCGAGCAAAATATCATCCCCAATGTGGCCAATGTCACCTGCTATTACCAGCCAGCCCCATACGTAGCAGATGCCAACTTCAGCAATTACTATATTGCCCAGGTTCAGACGGTGTTCCCTTGCCAGCAGCACACATACTCTACTTGGCTGCCCTGTAATTAAGGACCGAAATTAGTAGACCCGGTGGGGAGAACGTTTTCTAAGACGTAGGAAGGGGCAGTGCGCCCCTTTGAAATGGGGTGTTTTGTGCAATGACGATCTGCTCTAGTTTTCAAGCTTGGGAGAAGCTTGTGGTTCTTCTAATAAATAACGGGAGCATGATCGAGAAAGAACCCCAAAATAATTGGATCCTACCCCAGAGCACAAGAGGCCTGTCATTAAAAGCAACCAGCTTCCCCTGAAATAAGTGAGGGAGGAATGCTTGATGACAATATGGGTTGGCAATATCTGCTCCCATAGCTTTGGCATAGAAAAGGTGGGAAAGCCTTACTTTCTTTTATTTTTATTCTTACTCTAGAATGGGATCTGCAAAAGGGAGAATATGAAAGAAACAAAACAAAAAAAACAACAAAAAGACAAAAAAATCACAAAAAACAATTCTATATATATTCAGGAATTAAAAGTTAGAGGCATAAAGCAGAGATAAGCTGAATAAAAATGTATATTGGAATTACTGCATTTGGGGCTTGCAGCAAGTGCCGTCTATGGATTGACCGTGTAGAATGTATAGCTTGCTTGACTAGAACGCTTTACCAGAAACAGCTTGCTCCAAATGAACAGTAGTGGATTGGTACAGTTATAAAACCAGAAACACGTACGATGACAAAGTCCATTATTTCCAGCTGTGTGCATGCCTCACATTTTAAAAATGTGAGAATGCAGGAGAACCAGCTGTGGCAAACAGAATATACTCAAGGACCAAAGATTTCACAAATAAGTTATCCGAGCAAAGAAGATACAGTAGAGTATATATATATATATATAAAAAAAAGAAAAGAAAGATGTTGCTATATTTGTACACACCAACAGTAATCAAAAGTGCCTGATGCCTTCATAAAATTTGAAGTGAGAAAAAAATATAGTTTTGTGGTTTAACCATGCATTTTGTTTTATCAGGGACACAAGGATTAAAAACAAAAAAAACCCATAAGCTTGTGAATAAGTGGTGGAGGAAATGCCCTATTTTTTTTCTTGGCAAATACTTGTATAGAGTAAATGTTATGTCAGTGTGCTATTATCCTAGGTACGTGTGTGTATGTGTGTATATATGTTTGTGTGTGTATATATGTACATGTTATAGGTGTATATCTATATATACACACACACAATATATATTAATGTGGTCTAGGAAAATGTAGCAATTAAGGAATGTTTAAATAAAGTACTATGTGTTTTCCAGTTTGCAACAGGATGTCATAGGACAGTGGGCACCTTGCAGTGAATTTTTAACCCACACCTGAGAAATTTGGAGTAAATGAACCAGTCAGGATTAAGGTGGGATTCAGATAATGTCTTTGGTTGCAAGAACAAGGATTACAGTAATTCAGTGGGTTGCTTGTGAGCCATAATAATTCCACAGATGGAGAAACATATGACTAGCTGATTTTTTTTAACTATTTTGTACTGTAATGCCATTTTGACATTTAACCCACTAATGTTGTGACTGCATACCTCCATGATGTGTAATTCAGTGGAACGTGGATCAAAGATAGGTTTATTTAAACCCCCTGACAGCTAAAGAATATTGTATTAGTTGGTGATTTGAACACTAATTGTTAATATTTAAAAGAGTATTTTTAATAGAATGCGTTATGCATTCCAGGACCACTAGAATTTAGCAAATGTGAAATGAACCCTTTTTAAGAGTGTTGCACGATTGCTTAAAATTATATTTTATATATATATATTATATATATATATTTTTATGCAAATATTAAACATCTTTGATCTGGTTGTCACACTGCATTTACAATTTCAGTACTGTACTTTATTTAAATGGAATCACTTTACATTGGAACAGTAACTATTCACCTTCATTTCCTCTCCCAAAAGACCAGCAGGGGGAAAAAATCAACCTCCGCTGTTGTTTTCACTTCAGTGCCATCTCTGAAGGTGTTAAATTCTCTGTTGGGCTTTGAAAACCTAATGAGTAAGTGACACTTGACTCTAATATTTTGCTTTTCCTTACCGAGGAAAAAAAAAAAACAACCCAAAAAACAAAAGAAAAGGGAATTCAGGCTTCTGAACGAAAACTCGCTGCGCCCTGCCTGGTCGCAGGCAGGGTCTGGGGCTGGAGGAGGCAGGGGCAGGGGAGAAGGAGAGGGCTCGTGTCCTGGCAGCGTGTTTTCCCCACGGAGCGAGTAAGGTACATCTATTTTTGTCGCGCTTTGTACTTTCCACTCTGGAGGCAATTTAACGGGAACCCGATTTGTTTACTGAAGCACCTTCCCCGTGAGTCCTTCAGGAACCGTAGGAGCTGGTTCATTGCCGTTCGCGGCGTGGACTGGCAGACCTCGTCCCCACCTTCCCATCCTCCGGCGCTGGCTGCAGCCTCCCGATGGGCTTCTCATCCCCCGGTCCCCGCGAGGTCCCCCTCCAGCCCCCCGGAGGGCCCTGCCTGGGTGCTCCTGGCCCGCGATTTCCCCTTGCCTCCAGCTCCTGGGAGGGTTTGCTAGCGGAAGCTACGGGGAGGGCTGGGGAAATAGGATCAGCTGGTAATGTGGTATGTCTTCTCTCGCCACAACTATTTGCAGCAAATAAATGAGTCATCCGCTCTTTAAAAGGGTTTGAGAATCTATAGCTGTGCCACAACCGCAGAACGCTGATAGTACATGACACGATGTATTTTTCCTTTGAAGGACCCTTTTTTTTCCATTGCTTGAAAGAAAGTTTTGATTTACTTCCTCTCGGCTCAAATTTTATTGTGGTTTTTTTTTTATGATTGACAGCAGCTAGTTACCTTATAGTGCATGCAGCAGGGCTCTGAGCTAAACTGCACCTTTCAGCGTTTGCATTTTGATACATATATAATATGTTTTTATATATATTATATAGGTATTCCGGATCTGTTTTGCATATGTTAATGATCAAGTGGTGGAACTGGTGGAGCTTTGTTTTATCTGTGACTGGTAGCTTAAAAGGTGCCTGGTGTTAGAGGTGGGAAGAAGGCATGAGTTCGGGCCAAGAGTAAAATAAGAACCCCTTTTCAAAGCTGGTTTATTTCTGCGGTTTGCACACCTTCCCCTCCATAAAGCCTGACTTTTTTTTAACCGTTTTTTCCCCTCCTCTTCAGCACACTGGTACTTTTAAAGTTAACGACCGCGTTCTTGCTTTGTAGACTTCATTTTTCCCATCCAATCAGATGTAAGGTTAGAATTTGTGCTGCAAGAGACAGTGCCCCTTTTAAAGAGCTGAACTGATTAAAAACACTGACCTGATTACAGTAAAACTGTTTGTGTCGCAGCTGAATTTACTGCTAACCAACAGGGCGCTGAACTTGTTAAATGTAGCGATCGTGAAACAACCGAGACCTTTGAAATGGGATTTTTTTTTTCTCTAGATGTAGCTGTCCTCCTAAATGCAAGAACATTTCTTCTAAAAATAGAAGGGCAATCAGAACACCAAAAAGATGATATTTTTCTAGTTTCTCTTATTGCACTTAAAATATTTTTTATCTTGCACGAAGGCCTTCACACAAATCTTCTAAACACCTCTGATTAAATGCTTGGTTTGCATCATATCAGAAGCTCCTACCAGTTCAAAAAAAAGCTTTTTTGTTTTAATTGAGAAAATGAAGTGTGTTAGATAAAACTGCACAGAAAAGGAAAAACTGTAATTGCATATTCAGCTCCTATTTGAATATATTCTTTTGTATGGTTTTCTTTATGCAGAGTTTCCCTTGCAAGAAAGAAAATCAGTGTACTGTTTTGCTGTTGTAATAATGGTTTGCTAACAAAATAAATAGTAAAAAAAAAAAAAAAAAAGCCTGCAAATTTCAAGACAGCTTGGCTAAAGCACTGCAGGCTCCTGCAGTCTGTAGGAGTCTGTGCAGATTTGCTTTCCCTCAGATTTCCTTACAACTGTTGCCTTCTGCAAGGCATCCTGTTGCAGCAAACTGCTCCTTGGATTGCTCTTTTGGAACATTTTGACTATAGGCTTTGTCACAGACAGAAAAAGAGCTGATGGAAAACAGACTCTAGAGGGAACAGATTGTGAATTTTGTTTACAGCATCCAATATTTGGATTTTTTTTGTAAATAAAAAGAAGTTATTTTTTTCTATTGATTTGTGTCTGCTGTCTTCCGTGTCTGAAATAGCTCTGGCCTGCTCCTAATGAATACCAAGTTTGCTTTCATTAAAAAAGGACAAGGGGAGCACTTTTCTGAGAAGAGCAGCGTTCGGCCGCTTTCTGATTGGAGCGCAAGACGTTTTGAAAAGCCCTGCCTCGTGCCAGCCAACTTTGACTGGCCGCACTCCGCTGCAGAGGAACCTCCCCAACTAGTGCCAAAAATACTCGCCCTAGCGCTGGTGGGGCCGTGCAGATGGTCTGAAATCTGAAAACCGAAACAGCGCCCAGCAGCCCTGCGCTCTTGCTGCCTTCCAAGTTTAGATCCCGGTACCGGGACCAAAACCTTTTCGTGATGCCCGGGACTTGTGCATCGCGAACCACCGTGCTGGCAGTAACGCGAGGGTCCTGATGCCCTTGAGATGTATTTGATAGGGGCTGATGCCTCCACCGTACTGTTTCGGTAGGTCTGGGAGGCAGTGGGGTGCTGATCCCTGGGTGTAAAGGCGGGGCCGTCTGTAGTAGATGGGTGCTGCAGGCACTGCAGCTCAGGGAGCTGCTGGGGAGTGGGGAGGCACATGCCCGTTTGATTCAGCTGCTGAATCAGTCTGGTTCTTCCCGCAGATTCAGCGTTTACTCTCCTTCCCTGCCCTACAATGCTGTCCTTGTCAGCAGAGGTATTTTCTGTTTGCTGTGTTTACAGGGGAGATGCCTCTGTAATGAAGGCTAATTTCCTCAAAAGGCACTTCAAGGGAATATAAAATATTAATTTACAATGCTCGTGGCAATACTTTTTCAACCAGGGTGCCTCAGACTGACACAAATTTGAAAAACATTGACTAAGACTCTGTAGTATGTAGCTCTTACTAGGCTCATTCATACACGGGCGCTGGGCTTGGAAGGCTCACACCAGCTAAGCACGAGCGTGAATGTGCTTATTGTAATGATGAGTGAACCTGTATTCCCCTGCAAAAACAAACAAACAAACAAGCTCCTGGGACCGCTCGTTTTTCCAGGCACAGGGACAGCCCCCTCGCCGAATGCCGGGCGCCTTCTGCACACTGCCTCTTTTGAAACCTGCCGGGCACGGGACGGCACCGTCGACCAGCCTGGCCCAGAGGGATGCGCTTGGCATCCCTGCCCGTGCGGCATCGCCTTTCCTCCCATGTTACTACCAGGAAAGGAGGGGGACATGGCCTAATGTTTCCTCCTGTTAACTTGCTCAGTTATAAAATATTTTAGGCAGTCTGACAAAGGCGGCTGCAATGCCCAAAGATGCAGATGGAAATCAGGGGATTGGAAACCATCTAAATCCAAATGCCTTTGCTTGTGTCTCAAAATCCAAGGCCAAATGGATGCTCTTATGCTTTGGAGTGAGTTAAAATTCCAGTTTCTCTGCTTAAATTTTGGGCGATTTTTTTGAGAGATGAACACCAGTTGAGTATCTGGAGTGTTGTGAGTCCTCCTTCCCAAACCGAGGAGTATGATGGGGATGTAGCCAGCTGAACACTGTGCTTTGGTAGGTTGTGTTCTTAAGGAGGGAGAAGCTTTCAGGACCGTGGAAGAGGGAGGGCAAAAGCAGGGTGTGAGAATGTGAATCACCTGAGCGACAACACCGTGGAAAGCTGGAGGAAATGCTGATAGATATTAGGGGAGGAGAAATGGCTCAAGTCTTTAACTTGTGTTCGCCCTGCTAAAATGAGTCTGATCAGGGAAGCTGTCACTGGTAAAGATAAGTAACTGTCTGCAGTTTCTCTTGGCCGCAGCAGCACATTTTTATTTTATTGTGTTAAAAAAAAGAAAAATCCCCAGGAACCCCTTTGCTGAATGTAGGCTAAATCAACCCTACATCCTCTAGTAAATGTATCTGCAGTCCCTGGAAGGCAATAAATTAATAATGCTGAGTTCAGTTTTATAAGCCTGCTCTTGGGAAACCCCCATGAAACCTCTGCAGAGACTTTTTTTGCATAGTCGTGTGCACCTTGTTCCCAACTGTTTGTGTGGACCCGGTCATGCCTTCCTGAAACTGCCACCAAGCACCCTCCTTCCTTTTATTTATATGTTTTTAGTAACATTCAGTGCACGTGGCCATACGCGCTTAGGTAAAGCACAGCCTATAGCTATGCAGCGTGGTGTTGGAACTGGTGTAGTCTTGCAGCAATCCCCTAAATATCTATAGAAGTGTGTCAGAAGCAACTCTGCATGTGGGACTCTAGTCCGCGTGTAAGGAGCAGAAGCACAAAATCAAAATATGCACTTTAGAGAAGAAATATTAAGCCTTCAAAGGCCTGATAAAACATGATGAACAGACTCATCTCCTACACACTTACACAGCCTTAGGCTATTCAGAATGATTGTTTTGTGGATGCACAATTCCACCATTTCATGTAGCTGCTATTTCATCAGGACATGCAATGCCAGTACACGCTGGAAAATTTTCCTTTTGCATTGTTTTGGGCAAAAAAGTATATCCCAAATACAAATCTAAATATTGTGTGCAAAGCATGGGTATTCTCCAGGGTTAAAACATCCCTTAGATTCCCATAATGGCTTGGAGGGCATAAATTCCTGCTTTTCAAGAGGATAGTATGCCTAAACATATTTGCCTTCTGTTGGACTGGGGGGTGAACAACTCTTCCGGGTGAGCAACTTTCCTGGTGTTTGTCTTCCTGAAAATGGAGAAATCCAGAATAGCCAGTGCTTTTAAGAAGTGAAATTCTCCGTATCTAACCTACACAGGCTTTCTTCTCTGTGGCTTCTCTCTTGCAGGGTGTAGAACAGAGTCGCTTCTAAAATCACAGCTAAAGACAGTAGACATTGAATATGTTTTGGAGACATCTAGCTCATCCCTGTCAGCGTGCGTATCTGGTTACCTCTCTGCCATTTGAACGAAGGTGATGAGAGGTGCCTGGAGCACGAAGGCAGGCATTCCTGAGGGAGACAAACACGGCTCTGCAATGATTTTCTCTCAGGGAACATGTTCCTTAGAGAAGGTGTGCTTGAAGAGCACTCTTGTGTCCGCAGTGGCTGCATGGCCTTCATTTTAACTTGAATAACCCTTGCCTGGGTCATTCCTTCAATCCAAGACATCCGTGGAGCTCCTGCAGCACATTCTGATGTGGAAAAGTAATTGCAAGGAAATCTTTCTGTAATTGCAACCATTCTTAATTTAACTCATGCTTTGAGGAAAAAGTAAAGCCACAATCTTTTTTTTTTTTTAATCTTTTGTTCTTGAGTAATTTCTTTCACTCTCACTTCTGCATTGCTGTTCTGTGCTTGCTTCTCTGCTGCCTTCTCATCCTGATTCTTGCAGCAGAAGTGGAGGGACCAGCACCATGTGCTCCTCAGGCTATCAGTAATCCTGCTGGTGTTTGAGAGCTGCTGACATAAGGCCTGTGCCAGATGGCTTGTTAGGTGAGGTTCAGCAAGAGGTGTGGAACGTCTCTGTGTAAACAGGAGTCCTGGGTGTCCTGTGAAATGCTCTTCAGAAATATTTCAAATCAAGTTCTCCACTAGCAGTTAGTTCTTCATGACAGGGGAAATTACGCATACAGGCTTGTACGAACTGTTACTTGGACATCTCAAGAAGTGCAGAATAACAGTTAAATTAATTAAAAATTTAGCAGACTAACAATTATGATTAAATCAGGGAAAAAATGCATTGCAAGGTACTTATTAAACATGTCAGCATCCAAACTAGTAGAGAAGCTCTTCCTCAGCTTGAAGGCTTCTCTTTGGGTTGTGGCAGGTTGTTCATATTCTTTGCAAACCAGTCACTTGGCTTTGGGCTAAATTACCCACTGGAGAAGCACACACATCTCATGTTCCTCACCTCAGGCTTTCTCATTTAGGAAACAACAAATACATGACAGTTGTCTGCTTTGTGATAGTGGTGTGAACTGTGACTTGACTGATTTATGTAAGTGCTGTTTATAAGTAACCCTATAAATGTCAGCCAGTGGGGGAAGTGAAACCAAGAGCTTGGGCCTTCCTTCTCACCAGCTGTGAACCGCTCTCTTGCTGTTTTTATAGAAATGTAACATTGAATCGCACATTTTTTTTAGTTTACGCTTTCTGACGTGCTTTTCATTTCTTCCCTTCTTCAACCCTCTCTCACCATTAGTATCAAATATTTAAGGTGGAATTTTCTCATCTGCCAAACTCACTCTGTGCCGGTGTGAGCTGAAGTCACAGTCCCCTGTGGGGCTGCGCAGAGGCATTCGTGCCGTGCGCTAGATGCTTAGGGAGCAGCATCTGCTTTCTTGCAGCCACCATGGGTCTTCATGTATGCACATTCCATAAAATTATTAAAAAATCACAGAAGTCACAAGAACGTGAAACTAATCAAATTTCACCCAAAACCTAGACAGCCCCAGGTTTGTCTCCAGGGTCTTACAGATGCCACCTGTCACCTGCCATTCTCTGACACCAGGAAGAATATCTGTGTTTTATACGAAACGAGGAAAGCAGTATCTGCCTTGGATCAGGCTATTGCTGTCACTTGTGTGAAGACAGCCCATTAGGCACCAGAGCCTCTGCAGGGCTGGACCGGTGACACCTGCATGGGAGTCTTTCCTATGGGATGATCATCTTCCATCGTCCCAGAAATGCCCTCCCACAGCAGTGGGAACATCCATGAATGATGGGAAGCATCTGACGAAATTCTGGCTGATGCACCAGACACCTGAGCAAAAGCCGGTGGGGCCAATAGGAGAGTTATCCTTTGGCTTTAGCCGGCCTTTGGATGCAGCAGTAGCAGCCACCTCGGTGCTCGAGGAGGCATGCAGGGAACACACAATGCAGATTCGGTAGCTGAGCTTGACCCTAGCATTACTTGCTAGTTCTTTGTTGTCGAATGTTTGCTCTGCAATAGCAACCAAAGGGCATGACCAGGTTAGGACCCATTGTACCAAGCACTGTGCAAACACCCCTGTGCGAGTCCCTTCCCTTAGAGCTTCTCTGCGTGGGGATTTCAATGAGCTTATTCTTTTGCTTTAGCTGTCTCGCAGTGTCAACCTGTTTGCTTAAGGCAAGCTCTCGCTTTTCTAAGAAATGGGATATACGCTGCAAAAAGTGTTCCCAAAGAGGCAATTTTCATGAAATAGTATTGAATTCTGTAAATTTGTTCACTTGCTAAGACTGTCATGTCAAAATCTCAGCTTGCCTTCATGAATAACTGAGCCCACTTGCTCTCTTAAATAGCTGTGTGCTTGATGCGATACATTTTTGTCACTGAGAACTGAAATCAGTCCTCTTTATAGTCAATGCAGAAACAGGTGCATTTCTCTCTCTCTCCCCCCCCCCCCCATCTGGAATTGCAATCACTTCAGGAGGTGAAATGAAACAACTGTGGAGTAATGTGCAGCAACATTAAATGACTGCAGAGCCAGAAGTTGCAAATGTGCTGAAGAAACTGAGCCTGTACTTTGCACCTCTTGAAACTTAGCTTCCCCAAAATGAGTGGGCGTCCTGACTGGATTTATTGCTTTTTACTTCTATGTAGGTGATACCACACTTCTTTTTTTTTAATGAATTAGGCTGGCTACCAGACAAAGGCATCAGGCTCAGGAATTTTCTTAACAAGCAAAGGTTAACTCCACCCTGCAGGGCTACCTCCACCAGTTGGCCATTGAATCCATCTCCCCAAAATACTCACTGTCATAAATCCACAATGTCTCAGCCCTAAACTGACAGCAGGAAATCATTATCCTGGGACACACAGTCTCACTAAATGTGTATTACCTCCTGAATATATAAAATTGCAGTGTTCAGAAAAATCTTGATATGCTAAGCAGTTTATAGACAAAAGTTGTTAGAAAGAGGATTTAATGATGGCAAACCACTGTATATAATGAGGTCGAGGGGAGGGGAGCCTAATAACAGCCCTTTCTGTAATTCAATAGAATAATTTGGAACTCAACTGCAAGCCTGTGACTATGGTAGCGCCCGCGAGAGCCGTGTAGTGTGGTTATGGTTTAGTCTGCGTTTCCATCATCATTCCCTGTTTTCAGGGTTTATAGTTTGGCTGTAAAACACCCATCAGAAACTTGGTGAGTCCACATATGGCTTAAACCCACAAAAGGCAAGAAATTCAGAATTAGGGCTGGAACTCCCCATTCTGCCCCCCTGCCAGGCTATTGCACTGTGCCGTGCTGCCCATCAGGAGGGACTGTGGGTGATCTCCTCCATGCAGCTCTTCACAGTACAGTTGCTGGCTAATACGAGCTATTTCTTTAATATATAATTCCATCTCCCCCCAAAGTATAATGTTGTGCATTGGCAAAAGTTTGGCCCATGTCTCTGATGTTGTGATAAACATAGCGGACATTTTCCCTGAGAGCTTGGCAACAAGTATAGGAACTTATTCACATAAGAACTTTATTTACTCTCTGAAAGGCATCTGGATTTCTAAATGAATCCATTTGTTAGGTATAGTTTAAATAACATGCCAAGAAAGACCAGAATGATAACTTTTTTTGAAAAGTATTTCAAATATTGCTCATTTTGGTTGTGCAATAGACAGAAACATTCTTATTTGGAAAGGTTGGGATCAGATGTCTTTATTTTGCACCAGTAATTTTAGATCCAGTTTTTCCTAGACTTAGTAAAAGCAAAAATTGACAAATCTAAAAAAAAACCCCACTGATTTCTTGGGAAGCAACTGCTTCACTAATCAGAGGTCTGGCCAGTCCACCACAGAGAACGTCCTTCTCATAGTGGTCTAAGCTGACTTTTCCAAAGAACAGTGATAGCTCATGGCTCAGGCTCCTTCCTACATAGTATGGGGGTGACATAAATTCTACTTCCTTCTTTGGACAGATAGAGTGAAAAGCATGTGGGCTGGGGGAAGCCACCTGCCCCATCCTCTTGGATCCAAAGGAGATTTGCAATACAGAGTACAGATTGCTTTTTTGTTATTTAGTTCTGGTCACCCCAGAGCTTCATGGGCAGAATCCATCCTCAGTGTCTACAGCCCTTGCAGGACACTGGCAAGAATAGCTTGGAATGAGTGTGGCCAGGCAAAGGGACACTACGCAGTTGGCCTTGACCTGTGTGGTAGCCATGGTGCACACCTAATTTGCTGGACATGCACCAGGGGAAAAGTGACTTATGAAACATTTTTTACAATAGACCTGGATTATGCTTATGAAGGAGACCTGGATTTCAGTGGAGCTGTAGGAAGAAACCAGGTGTTACTAGGTGGGAATACGGGATATGTGAGTTCATACATGGCTTATGATAGGACCTAAGGTGGCCAGGGTTTTCAGGTAGGCCTGCCTAGGCTCTTTTCTTATAGTGAACATATCAGAAACTCCACTCTTTCTTCATGCCTGGCCCACACTGCACTCCAGCAGCTGTCCCCATTGACCACGGTGCTCTCAGGACGCCCAGGGGGCTGCACCTGATTTCGTATATAGTGACCAGAGCCATTCAAACACACCTCCTCCCCCCTTGGCACCCAGCTAGGGACTTCAAATAAATCAGAACATCCCCTAGTATGCAGGGAAAGAGAGTGACCAAAGGAAACGGAGGTGGGCTGCCACACTGCAGAGCCGAGGGTCTCAGACACTCTCGGGGGACACCCCTGATTATGGCCAGCTCCTGTCAGGAGTGGTGACTAAATCGAGAGCTCGATTAGGAAAGCATTTTTTGGTTCTGGGACAAAACCTGAGAAAGCAGATGGGGAAAGGAAACATCTTAGGATAGCGCACTTGAAAATGAAGAGAGGGGGATCGGGGATGGGCAAAAATTGGTACTGAAACAGGGGATTTAATGATAATTACACAATTCATTTTGTCTTAGCTTCATTTAAGGCATTTTTTTTTCATCTGAAACAGAACAAATTATTTTACATGTGCTTCAGCTTTTTTAAAAAATGAGGTCAATGTAGAAATAAAAAAAAGTGATTTCCAGAGTAATAATTACATTAAGTCTTTTGACATTTCATAGTCTAAATATTTATCTGGAGCTGTGTGGTAAATTTGTTTTGAAATAGCAAATTTTTCTGGCAGCATGTGCGTGTGTGTATGTGCGCGCACATGTGTGTGTGCACATAAAGACTGGATAATGCCTTTTAAGTTTTTCTTTGCTGCTTTTAATTATGTGATTTAAAAGGCAACTTAGCTAAGGCCTATTCAGTCGCAGTTCAGTGGCTTCTGTGCAAAACCAAGTCCTCTTCACTGGTTGTCTCGTGCTCGAAGGAAGGAAGCATGTGCCAACGAAGCCGTCTGTAGGGACTTCCTCTGCTCATCACCAAAAACTGCAGAGTTAGCATATTGTCTGCAGAGTTAGCATATATAGTCTCTTCCGTTTCCAAGGGAGAGAGTCCCAGGAGGGCTACGAGTGAAAACTCTTCGGGAAATTTCTTCGCTGTTCTGTCACTTTCTATTCACCTTGGAAGCCATAAAATACAATTTGGCTCATATGTCTGGGGGCAAAGCAAGAACAAGTGTATGTTCCTCATTAATTTCTTATGGCCCAAACTTCCTCCTTATTTACTCCTCATATATTAATCCTATTTATTTCCTCATTAATCTCCAGTGGCCTTCCTTTTTGCAGTAGGATGCCTACATGAAATACCCTTTTTCCTCCTCTGCTAAATCCAAGCTTTGTGATGCTGAGATTTAATTTTGTGTGTCAAATTGATTTTTTTTTTCCCAGTGTGCCTTTCATTCATAAACCCTTGATTATCTGTTGTTAAGGAAAAAAACCAACAAACCGAACCACAAATAGGAAAAATGTATCTCCAATAAATAATCTGTCACTGCTTCCATAAGAGAAAGTTAATCCTCACAGCCATTATTATGTCTTGAGATTTTTTCTCTGACATTTATTAACTTTTCATGAAAGGCAGGGGGATTTCTTTCCCCAGTGGACACTTCCTGGCTTGCTTTACAGGCATCTGATTTTTGACAATAATCTGCAAGAGGATGTCTGCTGTCAGAGTCCCACTGTCACAAAGACCACCTGGAGATTTTTAGCTTCCTAGCAAGAAATCATCGTGTCTATGGAAGCATTTCCAGGGAAGTACGGAAGGCTTTGGTCTCCTCCTGTGCGATGCTGTGGACCTGCTGTGGACGAGCATTTTCCCCACTGATGAGCCGGGTGGTTTGGGGAGTGACCAGAAACCACATCAAACCCTGCGAGTACCTGGCACAGCCGCCGGATCGCTCAGCTCCTCCCGGGGGCCCCAGCCCGTTGTTGGGAATATCTGAATCTGCTGGAGCGTGGCAGGATGGGGAGGAGGTGAAGCGGCGAAAGGCCTTTATATAGGCTGTTTCTAGGGTTGGGGGGTGCTTGTTGGTGCTATTAGCGTGTAAATCCAAAACTGTCAGTCCGCATAATCCCATTATTGGAGAAAATGGGGTGGGAACAGCCGGCAAGAGTACTTTGCATTGTCCCCTTGCCCAAAGGCAGGATCAGCTGTCCTTAAACTCTTCCTTATTGTGCACTCGCAGCCAGAGCAAACAAATATCTAACATATTTTCTTGTAGCAAACCCTTCAAGTGGGGTGGAAGAAAGTTTGTTCATGTTAGCTTCTCTGCCCCTAGAGTCCTCTGCCCTCCCTGGCTTGTCAGGCAACTGCGAGCAAATGTCCCATACCTCCTTGCCAGGACCAGGCAGAAGGAGATCCATCATAATCCAAAGCTGACAGACGATTAGCGTTTCATACCTCAAACTAATAGTAAACAATGTGTTGGGTACAGGCAAGGGATCAGTATATCTCGTCAGGATCTGGCCAGCAGGTGAAGAGTGGAAAGATTTCTGTTTAAAAACTTTGTGCAGCAGACGCAGAGAGAAAGGATCTGCAGAGTGAAGACTTCTTCAAGCCAGCAGATCTATTTGCCCCATGAAATTTCAGTGCTTCTGAGTCTTTGAGATGACTCAACACTAAAACAGGACGAGGCTGTTTTAAGGTACAGGCATTTTGCTTAAGGCACCGAGAAAAAAATAATGGGAGAAGTGACATCAAACGTTATTGCCATGGGTTTGTTTCCCGATGCCTCTATCTTGCTTGGCGTGGCTGCAGCAGTTAGCATCTGGCTGCAAGGAGGGAGGCTGTGCACATGTGCAGCGTTGCAGCACCTACTGCCTCAAGCTCATTCTTGCCCAGGAGAAGAGAAGAGGTGATGTAAAATCCAGAAGCAGAGGACTGAGCAAGGGAGGCTGGGTCTGGGGAAGGCTGCAGGGATGAGGCTTAGACTGATAACATCAAGGTGGCTTGTTCCTTGTCTGGGTTTTTGTTCTTTCTTTTGAACTATGTCGGTGTGAGAATTGGCATATCGCAGCTCAATCCTGCGGGCTTGCTTCATGTGTACAGTTACTGGAGATGGATATGGAGGATTTGCTTCCTGCACTGTATCCTGCTTTTCAAACTGCTTTCCTATCTCCCCTATATGGCTTCCCATATATTGTACTCTGGACCCCTTCTTAAACCAGTAGATCCTCAGCCACATCCCCAGTCTAGTCCTGACCATTAGCTCCCAGAAAACAATGCGTCAGTTCCCATCTCTTCCTTTCTCTCCTAATCCTTGCACTCCTTTTTGTTTTTCTGCCTTGAAATAATTTTTAGCCTCTTCTCGTCATCCCCACGCTGCCTGGCATAGCTCAATAACAAACCCTTGTCCACCAGCTGTACTCCCATGTCCCTCATAGTGTCTTCTGATGGTTTTGGTGTGCCTAGCAGCTAAGTGTTCCTCTCCTATTTATTTTTGGGGGCCACAGCTGTTCCAAACAGAATTTGAGGTGGGGTTTTTTTTTCACTTTTGCACTGTTATTCTGTGTTTCAGGGTGTCTGTTGCTGAAAAAGGCTGTGAAGAAAGAAAAATTATTAGGAGCCTGTGAACAACAAATTCAGGCTGCTACGCTGAGGAGTGGGTGCAGTTAGGGTGCTGCAGAGACTCACCTGGGACATGCATTTCACGTTGCATTTTAACTCTCAGCTATGCTGGGAGCCCCGGTTACTTCATACTCATGGATTTTTGCTTCCTCCTTAGATGCTTGAGCGGAGTTCGAAACCTGATATTTATTGGAGCAGAATTAGCTCACTTCTGATATGTGCAATACACATTTGATCTGTCATTCCCCTCACAGCCTTTGACTCCAAGAACTAATAACCAACTACCTATTAAAAAAAAAATGGGGCTGCAGAGTCCCGTGACCTGACAGAGCAGGACTAAAGGATGGAAACTGTTGGGAGGACATCTCACTCCCATAAAAGCTCTTTTCAAGATCTGGGCACTCTTTGCAGATGACCCTGGCTTTAGGAGAGGGAGCAGAAGACAGGATGAAGGAATAGCCAGGTTTTTATTGATACGGGTCTAATTTTGAGAGCCTGTCCTGAGCATGTGGCATCCGTAGTCTTGTCCTTTTTCTAAGAGGCTTGACAGAGACTGTCTTCCAGTATCCACTTTCCTTTGGCTTGGTTAATGGGTGGCAGTTTAGATTTTACCTGAACCAGCCCTGTTCCCAGTCACTCTCCTCCTGTTAGCCTCTGGGTCAGATTACCCTTTCGCCACTTTTAACTCCGTGGAGATTTGTTCTCATCTTTGGGCCTTGGCTGCAAACAGTGCAGGTTATACATAAATTGTAATGAGAACCACAGAAATTCACTCAGGGCAATACAAATGCAAAATTCAATAGGTCATGAGACACCGAAAACCCTCACAAAAAACCTTTGGGACTTGCCCACTTGTTTGGAGTTTCTACCAGTAAAGGATGGCTTAAATCCCCTATTCCTTTTCAAGCCGATTACTTGGCAAAATCTATTAACACTTTGCTGTACTTTGTGTCAGGGAGTCTGAGCACCAGACTTTGTCACATCTGGAATTGCACGTGCTATCCAGCAAATGCTTTTTTTCACAGTTAAAACCGAGCTGAAAATTTCCTTTCGTCAACTGAGTCTACTGCAGAGTATGATACAATCCTGGGGTTGTACTGGTAAACTGATAATGGCAGCAGGTGGCGTTACGTAGGAAAACGTGAAAAACAAATAGAGCATCGCTAAGAGCTGTAAGTATAAGCAGTGAGAAATCTGAGAGATAATAAGCACAAAACTGAAAGTTGCACTGGGGCCAATATTTGATTCTGTAAATTGAATCGTACATGGTTGTAGAATTGCCTAGAAAAATCAAGTAACAATAGCATGTTGATGAGAAATTAGAATATCGCTAAAAGCAACCTCCATTTTCTGAAAAGCGAGAAGTTAATAGTGAGAAAAGTAGATCTGTAGGGCCAAACTCAGTGATTTACCATTGGCTTCAATGGGACCTAGACTTATTCTGTAATTGGAGCAATTAAAACCAGTTGTGGCCACAGCACAGAGCCCTCAGCTTCCTCTGCTTCTTATCCACCAGTGCTGGGTGTCTGGCATTCCAGGGCACGATTACTTGCAGACTCCTGCTAATTTCAGCCCCTCCAAGATGCCCACAGTTTCTATTGTGAGAAAAAAAAAAAAAAGTCTGCAGGCAGCCCTGCATTCCAGATCTCAGTGTGTTTGGTGCACAATTGTTTCTGTTTAGTTGCCACAATAGTTTTGTGTTCTTCTAGTCCCCAGACTAGAAGTAGAGTAGTATGCACTTAATTTCACAGCTCTTGCTAACCAGGAGTTGGCAGAATCCACAGGATCCAAATACGTAACCCAAAAACCTACTGAAGTCAATTGGTTTTGACTGTTGGTTACTAAGTAGGATTGCTGGTTGGACTCCAGCTCTTACTCACAATGTTCGCGCAGTATAGAGCGCACACTCCCTTACGTGAGATCAGAACATCTGGCATTTCTTCTGAGATTGTTGGGAAATAAAATCAAAGCAGTATGTGAATCTGTGGACTTTCTTCTGGCGATTTATTGGGTGACATACTGACCATCACCTGCCTCATGGATGGATGTGAGAAGGTTTGGATTTGGCTTGCCATCTCAAAATCTGGATCTTTATCTAGGGTTTATCTAAATAGCTGAATCTTAACCATGCCCAAAAGATTCTGTGTTATCTCTCTTTCCGTGTGATCTCAATGACCTTAAAATCCTGCTATGAAGAAATGAAGAAAAAAAAAAAGCAAGCAGATTTTATGTTTCCCTAGGATAGTCTCTTTAAACAGTAGCATTTCTAGGCTGAATTTTCCAGTGATGTGCTCCACTACAGTACCTCAAGTTCCACATTCTGAGAGGCTGAAATAAAAAGCTGAAAACTGCTCGTATAGACATTATTTTTACCCGTTAAGTCACTGTTTTTCCACATTAATCACAGGGTAAAGATATCGGGCTTCAATTCAGATTATGACAGTATCTAATGTCTTTTCCACATACAGCTTCAAACTAGGAGAAGACTTCCTCTCTCGTTTTCATGGGAATTTTGTGAATTCCAGTATGTATATTTTTCCAGCTGGAGCATTTTATGTGCAATTGGAAATTGCCAATTGAAATATCACCTTTCCTATGGAAAAGTTGCTAATACTAAATCTTAGAAACAAGTTTATTTCAAGTACTCAGGTTAGATGGTCTCTACGCATAAAGCAGTGTCCTGTAATGCTCTGAAATCATTCTCTATAGGTGTCAACATCTAGACCTTGACTTGTTTACTCATATAGAAATCTGCTGCTACAAAGCTAAGGACAGAGGGGAGTGGGTTACATCTTTAGTCTAAGGTCATTTGAGGTAAACCTTTCCTTTGTAAATCTGCCTTCTGACAAAAAATAGTCTGGTTGAAGTGGCCACCTGGTTTCCTTGGGAAGGACGGAATAAAAGCAGCTACTGCTACATTCGCGGGGTTTATTTTTTATCCTCAGGCCCAAACCTGCATCTGGGGAAGCAGGGGACAAGGCAAAATCATGGCCTCTATGGTATACTATATACACTATATGCACTGACGTTCCTGTTATAGAAAAAGGTTGTTACAAACCCACAAAGAGTAACCTAGCAAAAATAAATACCCTTATTTTGTATTAGGCATCTTTCTTCTCCAGTGAATCTAAAAGCATGAGATTCTTGACATTTGGCCTCTCCTGTGCTCCCCTCATGGGGTTTTCTCCTTCTCCAGCTCCTCTTGTCCCACAGCAGTAACTCAGCCTTGCCTTCTGTCCTTGCCTGAAGCCTCTGGCTAGGCTGACAAAGAAGCGATGTTTCCTCCCACTTGCCAGGCTGCTCAGCTGGTCCAGCCTTGGCTCCCCATGGCTTTGAAGTCTGGCAGGTTTCAGAGGTTGGTTGGTGCAGCCCACAATGAAGTGCGGTATTGCCCCCAGAAGCAGAAGTCTCAGGCCAAAAGCAGTTCAGTTCTTAAGCTGCTTGATGCAGAGATCCAGTCTCTCACGAGGGTAAAACAGGAATGTGTGCACTGCCGCCGAGGGAACTGCACCTCCGCCAAACCAGTGGCAGCCCAGGCTGAGTCACCTCCTAAGCTAAGCAGCAAAGGACCCAGTCCAGAGGTGCTGCTGACTAAGACATACTGCATGGTGATGACTGATGGTTTTAAGCATCGATGTGATTCTGGTAAGCATTAAAAGGTGATGGGCACAGTGAAGTGGAAGGACAGGCTTGGTTTAAATGGAGGAACTAGTCTGAGGGTTTGGCGACTGCTTAGGAGGAGTGCGGTTTTCCTCTGGGTTCAAGCTGGGCTATGTGCATTCAGCAGAGCAGATGCTCTCAGATGTGCTCTGCCTTCATCTGAGAGGCAATAACTTTAAGAACTTGAGGGCTTCAAAGGCTGGGTGTCTTCTTGATGCTAAAATGCATTCCCAACAAAGGACACATTGACAAACTCCACTGCCAAAGGTAGGAAAAATAATGTCAGATTTCCTATTTTATGGCTGTTTCAGCACACAAACACTTTCCATCTATGACTTCTCCAGATGGCAAATATTTTTTGCTCATTCAGTGCAGCATGTATGTGCAGCATGTATATATATACAGCAGTTTTTATTTTCATTGGCCACATCTCTAATTGTTCAAGCTTCAAATTTGCTAAGCATGCACAGCACAGACTCTCCAAATGCTCTTTTGTTTTTTTCCTGAGGTTTTGCTGAGTGTGGATACAGAGCAGAGAAAGCTCCTGACAAAATTTTGTCACCACCATCTGTAGCTGCTATACACAACATCAAATTTAGTAATCATACCTATCAGTTTTCATTCCGATTGCCACACATACACACACACAAAAAAAATCCTGAACAGAGATGTTTTGGTAAATCTTTGAAGATTTTACATCACTTATTTTTCTCCCTCAGTTTCATCGCTAAAGAGCCATTTACCATGAAAGTTAGTTACAATTTCACCAGTTGCCCTCTGCAAGGATAATCAACCTTTTTTTCCCATCCTTTTACCTACAAAAGAAAAAGAAATACCCAAATGGGCACTTTGCTTTGCCCATAAAGCTGGCCAGTCATATTTTGTTTATTAATCCTTGTGCTGTTGCTGGCCTCTTTTTAAATATTTTGGAATTTTACATGATCAGCAACTTGGACAAGATCTAATGGACTCCAAAAGGATTATACTAAATGCTAAGAATAAGATAATGTCTCATTTAAACAAACAAAGAAGACACTTTTTAGGGACCTTTTGCTGTCATATAAAGCATCTTTGGCTATTTTGGAATGAAAAGCAATCCCTAAATACAAGACTTTAAAACCAGATAATCTAAAACTCCAAAATAAACTCACCCCTCCTATTGGAAACAGTATCTGTCTTTACTCAAGCTAGACAATTTCGTAAGTCGTCTTCATTTTTTGAAAAAGACATCCTAGAATGGCTGGCAAATCCGGTGATTGGATGGAAAGAATTTCTGGATGTTCAGCCAGTCTGATCCATGTTTTGACATTTTATGCAAGAGAATAAAAGCTATTTTTCCCCCCATTACTTCAGGCTGCTATTACCAATCATTTCACGCAGATCTGGTTACACGCTCACAGAAAAGTCATCAATGTATTGGAAGAAGGCGAAGAGAGAAAACTGTTTCTGTTTATGCGAAAGTTCTGGAGACACAGTGCAGGTGATTTGCTGTTTCATTATGCAGCTTGCCATGGATCCAAGTCAGCAGTCCAGCTCTGTCCAGCAAAGCCCTCATTAACGGCTGTGGCTATTAGCCTGGAAGTCCAAATAACGCCATTCCTATCTAACTTGTCCCTAGAAGATCAGGGAAGTACATCCCCACACTAGCCAGCTCAGGGAACGGTGGACGTGTTGAACAGTCTAACTAAAAAAGAAGTAGAAAGATGGCACATGCCCTTCTAGAGACATTTCAGAAACTGCTTCTTTAGGTGAGCTCTTAGGAAGTCTTTTGGGTGCGAGACTTGGGGTGGGAAGAGTGTTTTGTTTAAGCAGTGTTTCGGTGTGTTCTCATCTCTGGAAATATACACGTTTTGGTTTTTTGTTTTTTTTTTTTTTTTCCCCAGAAAGCTTTGTACCAGCAAGACCCATGATTCAAAACATGAACCTGAAATTTCTGGCACCATCATGGTTAGTGACTCTCCTTCTGATGCATTCTCTGCTAGCTTCTGACTTACCTTGCTGTAAGACCTGTAAACTAGCTGC
Source organism: Aptenodytes patagonicus (assembly GCF_965638725.1). Classification (NCBI taxonomy): domain Eukaryota; kingdom Metazoa; phylum Chordata; class Aves; order Sphenisciformes; family Spheniscidae; genus Aptenodytes; species Aptenodytes patagonicus. The sequence continues at coordinate 40,355,988 of NC_134951.1, read as the reverse complement.
AGTGAGATGTGAAAAAACCCCATCATGCACTTAATAAACTGCACAGTGTCTTGGGGGAAAAAAAAACCCCACCTTTCTCAATTTGTTTTCTTGTCCAATCTTTTGAGGTGAAATTGTATGAGTTGGAGGCAGCTGATCCTGTCAGACTCAAGATCAAGACTCAGTCACAACGTGAGTGTCACACCCAGCCCACAAAGAACAACTTGGTCCCTTCAGCAGACAAAGGGGATGTGGAGAAACAGACTGGGAAGCAGCAGATGTTCCTTGGTGCCGAACAGCCCTGGCTCCTTCTCGCAGATGAGGGAAAATCCGTGATGCTGAGACTGTTGGCAAGTTGGATACCTTGGATGTATCACACCTCAGCCGCATCGGCACTGCCTGATGAAGGCAGTGGATGGATGCAAACATTTGTACATTCATTTTCCACTGCCTTGTGTGGTCTTCCTGCTCTGTGCCCGCAGCTGTCTCCTCCTCAAGATTAAAATGCTGCTGACTTTCCACTTCTGACTTCTTTTTCCACTTGGCCTCTTAAAAACAGTAGTTAAAGATCTTTCCTCCCAGGTCATGCAGGTTGGATTATATTTTAGGAAAAAATAACAACAGGGTGATGTCCAGTCCCAAATCTCAAAAAAACCCCACATGGGTCCTGCCTTTCTCCTTGCAGAGCTGAGAGTACCTCTCAGCTATGCACCCTGGTATATGTGGTTATACTATCCATCACAGTGTAACCACACCAGTAGACACCTAGCCTTCAGCCACGTCCTCACACTAAAGGAGAGAGATTGCTAGTTAACAGAAAAATTGCTTTCATGTGTATTAGTGTTTCTTGGGTGAAAAGTTTTAAAGACCAACTCAGCAAGGCTTTTCACAAATAACTTAAAAGTAGCCTTACTAAAACCTGAATACCAATTTTTTAAAACATGAATTTGGTTATTTCCATGGTTTACAAGGCCCCTGGCTGAGTCTAAACTTCTTAGAGTGACAGAAGCAGAAAGGCAGTTGGATGTCTTTGATAACTTGTGTTCGCTTACAGAGGTTTTTCCATCTGTTAATGAAAGGAATATATGCCAATTTAGATAACTGAGGTAGTTTAGATAGGCTTTGGTTAAGGTAACCATACATTACATCCAAACATGCAATTCAACTGAGATGGTAACATGACCTTTTATAGAAATATCAGATTTTTGCAGATACGATTCTGATTAATTATAAAGCAAATATCAAATTAATATAGGCTCATTGTTTTTTTAAGGTTGGTTACTTGAAAAGAATGTCTAAGGTTGACTTAAGTAGACGAAAAAGGGTAATAGAGAAAAAAAAATAAAGCCTGTCTTCATTAACATTCAGTATTTTTTTTTTTTTAAATTTTTTATTGCCCAGTCTTGAAAAGAACTAATGAAGCAGATAGAAGGGGCCTTAACGCTGAAGGTCAGCACTTCTTCCTGGCAGATTTGTGGTCTTCTACTTCTCCAGAGGAACAGCTGTCTCTCTGATGTCTTTTCTTGATCTGTTGCTGTTCTTCATGTGCCACCATGGAGAGTCTGGCTTCATCTCCACCCGTCGGGCAGCCTTCTTGTCCTCAGGCTGAAGAAACCCCACCTCCAGGCCCCAGGGACCTCGGTGGCCCTCTGAGGGACTTCTCCTGGTGGAAGCCATGTTGTCTCATCCCCTTTTCTTGGGGCTTAGAGCAGAGGAGATGGCACCCCTTCAGAAGGGGTGGAAGTAGGGGAGAGGGTGGGGGACGGGAAGAAAGGGCTCACAAGACCTGCGGCCATCAACAAAATAATTGTCAATGCCGGGGAGATGGAATATGTGAGCCTGCAGGCTGGCTAGGCGCAGAGGGTAGGCCTCCCAGCTAGTGCTAGGAGGCTGGGCCGACGGTAGGGTGCTGGCCTCATCTACCAAGGATACGAGTTGTTCACAGCATCATCCTTGGACCCTTATCTCCAACAGGAGCAAGGCCATGTATTTCATCCAGGCAGTGCTGAGTTTGACCTGTGATGGATCAAGTAAGGCGGAGGGCAAAGAGGATGAGCGCTATGAAGATATTGTTACCATTGCACTTCATTAGTAGAAGGATACATTTCTGATTTCTCAAGGTGGATGGCAATAGAGCCCTAGATGTGACTCACATTTCACTATTGGGAAAATGAAGAGGAGCTTTACCAACTGTATGTGTGAAGCCACACAACATCTTAAATCACAGTAGTTATCAATCCACCCCAAAACCCAACTGCTTTGTGCAGAGCACTGCTTACAGACTCGGTTCTCAGCCTCTCCCAGTCCTGGCCAGACAGGGAACAGCAAGAACCTATTGCAATTTTGGCAGTCCTAGGAATGGATCAGATCCATGCTGCTCCAGCCCTACAATGCATCATCTCCATCCAAGAGCTACAACTGCCCATCCCAGCACTGTTCCTGGATGCATCTTTCCACTAGAGGAAACTTCAGCTGGAGAAGATGGTCGTTCTAACCTTTGTATCTGAAAAGATGAGATTACACCTTGGTTTCTGGGTGTTACGTAGGACAAACACAGCATGTCACAAGGCAGGGCCACTGTGGCTTTAAAGTGAGATTTAAATGTGTTTTGTGACTTAGAATTATAGAATCATAGAATAGTTTGGGTTGGAAGGGACCTTTAAAGGTAATATAGTTCCAACTCCCTTGCAATGAGCAGGGAAATCTTCCACTAGATCAGGTTGCTCAGAGCCCCCTCCAACCTGACCTTGAAGGTTTCTAGGGATGGGGCATCCACCACCTCTCTGGGCAACCTGTGCCAGTGCCTCACCACCCTCATTGTAAAAAATTGCTTCCTTCTATCTAGTCTCAATCTACCCCTCTTTAGTTTAAAGCCATTCCCCCTTGTCCTGTCGCAACAGGCCCTGCTAAATAGTTTGCCGCCATCTTTTTTAGAAGCCCCCTTTAAGTACTGGAAGGCCGCAATAAGGTCTCCCCAAAGCCTTCTCTTCTCTAGGCTGAACAACCCCAACTCTCTCAGCCTTTCTTCATAGGAGCGGTGTTCCATCCCCCTGATCATTTCGTGGCCCTCTTCTGGACTTGCTCCAACAGGTCCGTGTCTTCCTTATGCTGAGGGCTCCAGAGCTGGAGGCAGTACTCCCGGTGGGGTCTCACCAGAGCAGAGTCGAGGGGCAGAATCCCCTCCCTTGACCTGCTGGCCATGCTGCTTTTGATGCAGCCCAGGATACCATTGGCCTTCTGGGCTGCCAGCGCACACTGTTGGCTCATGTCCAGCTTTTCATCCACTTTGATCTTGTAGAGAGGGTTGGGATGTGTTTGCAGACTAGGTGGCCTCTGAACTGGACAGATAGTCCAAAGTATCTTTTTTTTGGCTACTCAGAACTGCCAGTGGATTGCTGCCTCTTGTCCAAATGGTGCTTTCCAGCCCTACATTCCCGACTTTGGGCCAGAGCCCTTCACAGTTGGCTTCCCAAGCCCCAGAACTGCCTTATAAGCTACACTGGATATTATTAAATTAAATCTGTGCCACCCCCTTCTCTCATTTACTACTTATTGCAGGGGGCTTTGGTTGCATGTGTGTCAGCATCAGGACGCTGTGAGTTCAAGGTTCCTGCCTTACATTAGCTGAACTCTGCTGTGTCTGCAGATTGGGACTGACCTGGCATTTTTCAGGCAGGAGAAAGGTAGTTCTGATACTCTGGCGCTATCAAAAAGCATCAGCATTTGCATTATAGTAACAGCTAAGAGTCCTGCACCAACAGTCTGGAACTTCACTCCCGAACAACTGCAGGATCCTGATGAAGTGATAGAATGTTTGAAAAAAAATGCTATGGCTATTCCAAAGAGACACAGCTTACTGCACTGTGCTGGGCCCTGGCCAGCATCTACCAAACACTGCTCAATATTATGCAGTACCCTCAGGGAGAAGAGCGGGAAACATACCAACAGATACTATGGCTAAACCAGACACTATGTCAGTCACCCTTATAACTACAAAGAAACAATGGAAGCAGAAGTCAACTTGTTTAGTAAGGGATGAAAAAGCGTCTCCTAAGAGGGAGCAGGAGAAAGAATCAGAAGAGGCAGCCTGTTCTGCAGCAGAGCAGTCACAAGAACATGAGGAGGAAGAGACTGAAATCATAAATGAGAAAGAAACCACCCGATCCCTATCCCTAAGTGAGCTGTGAGATATACAAAAAGATTTTAGCTGTCAACCAGGTGAGCTAATTCTCAGCTGGTTAGTCTGATGCTGGGATATTGGGGTCAGTAGTCAGGAATTAGAGCGTAAGGAAGCCTGGCAGCTGGGATCCCACGCTAAAGATAAGGCCATTGACAAAGGGATTGGAAAAAAGGCAGGAGTCCTCAGTCTTCGGCGGTGACTCCTGTTTAGTGTGAAGGACAAGTATCCCTTCAAGGAAGAACGTGCAAATTCCCAAAGCAAATAAACCACCATTGAGGGAGGTATCCAGTATCTGAGGGAATTAGCCATGGTGGAAGTGATCTATAACAACCTGGATGATGACCAGGTATCCAAAAACCTGGATGAAATCCAGTGCATGTGGTCCATGTGACAAAAGTTTGTACAAAATGCACCAACATCATACACCCATACCTTGGCGATAATGAGCTGGACAGACATGGAGGTACAAACTATAGATGGACTGGCCAGACAACTCTGAGAATACGAAGATAATCTCACTTCCTCCATGTAGGCCTGCATCTTGGCTGTGAAGGAACTGACCCCAAAATGTCCAAGCAAGCTGAGAAGGATAGGTCTTTGTCGTGGTTTAACCTCAGCCAGCAACTGAGCACCACACAGCTGCTCGCTCAATCTCCCCCCCAACCTTGAGGGATGGGGGAGAAAATCAGAAGAGTAAAAGTGAGAAACCTCATGGGTTGAGATAAGAACAGTTTAATAATTGAAATAAAATAAAATAATAATAATAATAAAAGAATATACAAAGCAAGTGATGCACAAT